>NC_081273.1:617500-917500 GCF_030490865.1 Poecile atricapillus | reverse complement strand
CCAGGGACAGCCAGGGACACCAGGGACTCTGAGGGGCACCCAGAGACAGCCAGGGACACCAGGGATACCCAGGGACCCCCAGGAACACCCAGGGACACCGAGGAACACCCAGGAACAGACAGGGACACTAGGGACAGACGGGGACACCTGTCTCAGCCCTGAAAGCCCCTCTCAGCTGGGGCTCCTCTCCAGGCTGAGCAGCCCCAGCTCCCTCAGCCTTTCCTGGGCATGGAGATGCTCCAAGCCCTTCCTGAGCTCCACAGCCTCTGCTGGTCCCACTCAGGAGGATCCAGAGCTGGACACAGCACTCCAGATGGGCTGGGCAGATGGGCAGGATCACTCCCTGACCTGCTGGCAGTGCTTCTCCCAGTGCTTCCATGGATATACCATTGGCCTCCTTGGGCCCCAGGACAGACTGGCTCATGAACAGCTCCATTCCATCCTGGGCTGTCCCATGAAATGATGTCTTGGAGTACCTGGTGTTGAATTCCATCCTTCTGGCAGCTCAGAGCAGCATGCTCTGTGTTTGGAGAGCCACCGCTGCAGAGGAGCTGTCTTGGCTCTGTAAATCCACTCCCAGCACTGTCAGGAGCCAGACCAGATCCAGACTGCACAGCCAATCTCACCTGCCCTCAGGCACAAGTCCTTAAAATTCCTCTGTGTGAGTGTGCACTACCCAGGGTGCTCCCAGACCTAGTGCTGAATATGCAGCTATCAGTTGTTTGCACTGAAGAGAAGAACAGGATCATTTACCCCCAAACTTACTCCAGGTTCTAACAAGTCCCATTTTCATGCCACCAGAAGCCAGGGAAAAAACAAGGCAAGAATATTTACACCTTCTGCTAGAAAAAGCAGCTCTTGTAGTAGTTAAGTTCAATCCCTTAAGTGACCATCTAATTCTAGTCTGACATTTTCTGTAAGTGAATAAACCTGTATCTTAATTCTCCCCCTGTCAAAGATTAAATAATGCTACATCAGCTTTTAACATGATTGATCCAAAGAAAGACCATGAGAAAGGTAGTCTTGTTGGAAATATTCACTGAAATAATACATTTGGGGAGGGCTCCCCCCATCCCTGCTGATGTGGAAGAGCTGGGTTGTGGGAAGAGAAAAGCTGGGATGACAACACTTAAACTGATGTTGCTCTGCATGAGGGAGAGGAGCAGCTGAGTACAAAATGAGCTCAATAATTGTGAGATCCATGCTCTGATGGCTTGGGAAAAGCAAATTCCCTTGAGGCAGATCCAGCTGGATTTCCAAAATGATCACTTAGTCACAGGTGAAGATTTTGGCCCTGCTCACCATGGCAGAGGAAAGAACCAAACCCCCTTATTTGTGACATGTGGGGGATTGGTAAACTTCCCTTGGACTTGGAACTTTCCTTTAGGAAGAGTGGGAAGTGGGGGTGCAAAAAATGAAAGTCTTACAAAATTCTCATGCCTTTGGTGCCAATATTGCTGTTCTTTTTAGGGAGACGGGGATGGAGGGACACCTGACTTGAAGTGACAACAAGGAAAAGGCTTTATGATGCTGAACTTTGTGCTATTGTGGTAGTTGAACATCACCTGAGTCTGAGTATCCTGTAGTCTCTGAACCATTTCATTTGTTTTTCAGTTGAAAATAAATTCTAAATTCTTCCTGCTGTAATTCTGTCATGGAAAAGCTGCCGTTTCCTCATCCAAATCAATTCAGTGATTCACTCCTTACACCGTCTGCTGATGGTTATGAGGCTGGAATTAAAGGCTTTGTAAAAGATTGAAAAACACAGACCTGGCTCCAAAGTGGTTTATTTTCATATTGGTGATTTTAGAACGTGAACTTGAAAGTGCTGTCATTTTCCTTGTGTGCTGGGAGGCTGGAGAGAGGATTTTGTGGAATATTTGATCTGCACAAAGTGCAGATGAGAAGATTGCTGGATAGGTGGGCAGAAGGAAAGAGAGAAAGAAAACAGAGAAAGAAAACAAAGGAAAGAAGAAAGCCAGGAGAGCACAGGTTTATTTTTAGGAAGTGTTTATTCTTAGAGTGGGAACTCACAGCCAGGCTGTGTTCAGCAGGGCATCTGCACACAATGTTCTGACCTGCAGGTGCCCAGATACCCTTCCAGAGCCCCACACAACTCCAGCAGCTTTGGGTCATCCCAAGAGAAGTGGCTAATTGCTTTTTCACCTATGCTATTAATAACTGAGGTGGAAGGCAAAACTGATAGGTTTTAAATACTGGGATCGTTCCTTAAAGTCAAATTATATTGGGCTTGTGCATTTGTTTCCATCCCAATTAAACCTGTGGTCCTCTCGCTTTGAATAGTGCACGTTCCAAAGATTAAGTAGAAAGTTACTGGAAAAACTCTGAACTGATAACATATTTCTTACCTAATTGTCACTGAGATGGATGTTTTGGGAATATTTCCAAGACTACACTTGGTTTAGTAGCCACACTTGGAGCACAACTTGCTGAAGCTTTAGGAAGTGGTGAAGGACAGGGATGTGTTTCCTGCATGGCAACCCTAAAGAATCTGGGATGAGCTGACCCAGCCTGGCCCCCATGATCCCAGTGATTGCACAGGGAATCTTTAGTGCTCTGTAAAGTTTGTTCAATAATTAAGTTACTCATCTGGGACTGAGTCTTAAACTTCCTGAATTGTTGGGCATTTGCCAGTGGATATTTTGGACCCCTTGCTGGAAACTCCTTGTGCTCCCAATGGAGAATTGCAGGAAGGTTCCAGATGGGATGCAGGAGAATTGCAGGAAGGTTCCAGATGGGATGCAGGAGAATTGCAGGAAGGTTCCAGATGGGATGCAGGAGAATTGCAGGAAGGTTCCAGATGGGATGCAGGAGAATTGCAGGAAGGTTCCAGATGGGATGCACGAGAATTGCAGGAAGGTTCCAGATGGGATGCAGGAGAATTGCAGGAAGGTTCCAGATGGGATGCAGGAGAATTGCAGGAAGGTTCCAGATGGGATGCAGGAGAATTGCAGGGAAGTTCCAGATGGGATGCAGGAGAATTGCAGGAAGGTTCCAGATGGGATGCAGTATTTCAGGCTGATGAGGATGCTCTTCTTGACGGCTTCCACTCCAAACCGGCCACCAGGAGAGAAGGGATAATCAGCTGGAGGAGTGAAGATACCCTCCCTTGCCCTTCTCCCTCCTGTCCCCTCCAGAGCCACAAGTGCTGACAGCAACTCTGGTTCCTATTTGTTTTCCGTTCCTATCGGAGCCCAGGGCTGGCCAGGGCAGGGATCCTTTCACACCGATCCGCCAGGTCCTTGAGGGGTGAGAAGAGTAAACGAGGTGTGAACAACACATCAAGTGGGCAGCACGGGGAAGCGGAGCCGTGAAAGCATTTGCTCTGTAAAAATAGAACGGGGCTGTTGGCAGCAAGAGGTGTCTGGAGCAGATAAAGGCGGCAGTGAGTGATGGGAGCTGCGGTTGTTTTATTAACGCAGCGATCTGAGCTGCTTGACCTTACGAGAGAGGAGGGAGTTGGGCAGGACAGGTGAGCTTGGAATTTGTTCTTTAGTGCTGGAAGAATTGCACCTCTCCTGATTCTGTATGGAACAGCCGACAGTAGTTTTTAACCCCGGATCATCACCTCACCTCTCAGCTGGAATGGGCAGCACACGGTAGATTAACACCTAGCAATGATCCCATGGAAAAACATGAGCTGCACTCCTGTTTGTTTTAATGGGCTTTACTGTGGAGGAGCTGCAGCTCTGGAGTCCCTCTGGAGCCCCCAGCATCCATCCAGCCACTCTTCTTTGATCGTCACTGGGCACTGGGAAGCTTGTCTGGGTGCTTGGATTTAGTGTGGCTGTTCCTCTCAGGTGAAATATTTATAAATCAAGGGGAATTTTTCTGACTAAACAATAAATTGCAGCGTGGGTTTGCTATGAACATCCCTCATGTACAACTGTCATAGCACAGCACTGCCTTCAATCCAGGGAACTCATCCATCCCCATCCCACAGATCAGCATATTACTAGCAGAAAGTGATTTACCAGACAAGTCCCAGTTCCTGCCGGAATTATTCCATGATTTATGGCCCATCTGATGTGGCTGTAGCTGGAGTGCAAGACAGAAGCTGTTTTGCAACACAAACAAAGGGTATTAGACTAACAGATCTGATATTGAAAGATGGGTATCTCTTTGCATGGCAGCTCCTTGGCCTGCTGTTTATTTGCTGTCTCACTCAACTCCAGCTCTAGCCTTGCTTCTCTGCTGCCAGAAAGGCTACAGCATAAAATGGAATTTCAGGTATTGACAGCTGTGGGTTGTGTCACTTTGGAACACACTGCAATTGCTGGAAGGGCCACCAGGGATGGGGAGGGACAGCAAAAAGGAGCTCAGCACTCAAACCTGGGAGGCTTTCCCCACTGGCTCCAGGATTTCAGGTTTGGCCTGATGGGAGCAACAACTCTGAGTGAGATTTCAGCCACTCCGTGGCTTTTAAAGGCATTCATAGAGCATCTAAATTTAGAGCACAACACTTTTGCTTCGTTAAGAATTCCACTTTAGATGCAGACAGACCCCATGGAATCTGCCCCTGGAGCAGCCCCACACAGCACTCTGCTGCTGCACGGATTAACAGGAGCTCTCACTCCTCAAAGGCCTCATCTCACTCTCAGCTACTCACAGCTTGAGCTCTTCTTCACATTCCTCCTCCTTTTTGCACCTTGAACCTCAGCTGATCCCTGTTCTTTAGATGCCATAGGGCAAATGCTGCTCAGCTGAAGCCACTGGAACAAGAGCTGGTTTTAGCCCATAACTGAATGAGGAGGCCTGGTGTGAGTGCCTGCAGAGGAAAGAAACTCATGCTGGTTTGCAAACATCACTGGTGTTTGAATTGTCCTTCTGTGCCATCTTGGGGCGAGCAGATAGATAAATTCAGGGGTTTCTTAGAGATCTCATGAAAGCTGAGACTCAGGTGCTGAAATCAGCCTTCAAACAGCACTGCAAAGAGTTGAAATCAGGCACCCCTCTGCTGGACACCTCATCCCAGCTTTGGGCACTGAGCCTCTCACTTAGAGGGCTTTGGATGCTGCCAGGTGTCCTGCTGGTGGATCGTGGTACCCAGAGGCCAGCAGATGCCCTGGGGCAAGGAGCTGAAACTTCAGGAAAGGCAGGGACTGGTGTGACAGATGGAACCTTGGCCCAAAGCTTAGAAATAATGAGAATTAAAAGTGTGTCACCAGGGAAAAGCATGATCAAATGCTTTTAAACACAATATATTACTCTTCCCCCCAGCACTTTAGCAGTATACAGGCTTAATGCCTCTTTTTTGCCTTTTTTAAAAGAAAGAATGCCTCAGTTCAGACTTACCTAAACAGCTTGGGACTTTTTTAGCACTTGATTATTCTAAAATACTGAGGGTTTGTGGCACTTGAGCAGATGGACTTGAACTCCCTGGTTTGCATCTTGATGGTTTTTGTCTTTTGCCTGATTTGTTAAAGGCGGAGGGATTGTTAGGCCAGAGGCATTTCTGTCATCTCTCGAGAGATGGTGCATGTGTCTGTTTTCCATGGAATGCAGAGCAGGAAATAGTTAACAAATTGCTCCCAGCTCTGCAGTGTGAGAGAGCAGGTTAAGAGGTTTGGGGGGAAAAAAACCCAGAAAACAAGAGCATCACTCTCAGCAGCAGCCAAGGGCAGAGCTCTCCAAGTCTCCTGTCAGAGCCTGATCCTGGGGCAGTCAGGCTCACTCTATTCTCCAGAGCCTCGTGTGGTTTGAGGGCTCCACAGACCTTCCTCACTCTCCCTTTCAGCCTGAAAATCCTCACCGAGGAGCTCTGACCAATTTGGGGAGATAATTTGGTCTAAGGCTTGCAAAAGCACCTGTCTGGCCTCCTCAAAGCAAGAAAGCTCCCTGGTTTAGAAATGATGATTCCAGGGCTGTTTGGAGCCCTGGCCACCCCCCTTTAATTGGAGGTTTCCTGCAAAGCAAGAGGCTTTCCTTGCTCTGGGTATCACCTTTGGAGCCTGACCAGCTGGGGCATGGGGCTGGAGAGCTGCAGAGGGGCCACAGGGCTGTGAAGGTGCTGCTCATCAACTAACACAGCTTAGGGATCCTGCCAGGAAAGGGATCCTGCCAGGAAAGGGATCCTGCCAGGAAAGGGATCCTGCCAGGAAAGGGTCAATCGGGGATGTTTGTTGGGACCCTCCCCTCTGCTGCCTTGGTGTTGAATTGGAAATCTCCCTCTCAGCTCTTCTGTGACTTCACTGATGCTGATGAAATGGTAATGCTTGAGAAGGGTCATTGCTGGAGGTCTGTTCTTGGTTAATTTTCTCCTTGGGGCCATGGGCTTTGAAGGAAAATTTCCCTGCTGCTCTCCCCTGGTATTTTGTCATAGCTCATCACGTCCCCTCTGCTCGGCAGCTTTTCCCTGGGGAACTCCCAGCTTCTGCTTTTCCCTGGCAGGCCATGCAGGAAAGAAGGGCTGTGATTTAAAAGCACTCAGAGCCACAAAAGCACTGGAGATTCAAAGCCTCCCTCACCTGTGCTCCCAGGGCACTTGCTGAGTCTCAGCTGTCTGTTCCTGAATACAATTGTGCCTGCAAAGAACCCGTCTGAGCATTGTACAGCACAGGACAGACTTTTAAGTCCTTTTTTCTTCCTTTTGTTCCTGTATCCAAGGTCTTTCTTTGATTTATGGATTTGGACCCCATCTTTAATTATTTGCCCTGAAAAGCTGCCTGAAGCAGGGCTCAGCAGGAGTCAGACAGAGGCAGCTCAGCCCTCCTGGCGTTGCACAGCAGCGTTCCATGGGAATGACCATTCCCATGTGTGTGTGAGGGGCACAGCTCCCTGGTTCCTGCTCTTTGGGGTACTTGGATGTGCTGGGCAAGCTCATCAGGTGCTTGTCCACCCCATCCCCCTGCTCCACAGGGCACACAGGGACTGTCACAAGGCCCACTATGGACACAGAACATTCCAGCAAAGCAAATCACCCTGGATGTGATGCCTAAAGGCATTTTCAGTGCTGGGAAATAAGGGCTCATTTATTCCTTTCAAGATTTCTGCTCCAGGATGAATAGCAGTGATGAAAAGCTGCCACAGAGCAGGCAGGTCTGCCCAGTCACCCTTGTACTGCTTGGCGAGACCTGTTTGGGTCTGGGAGCTCAGATTTCCCTGTCTCAAGATTCTTTGAAAGGCTCTGCCTTGATTGCACTTCCATCCACTTGAGATAAATAATTTTGTTACCAGTCCACAGCAAAGCCTGAGCCTCCACAGATTCACAGCAGCAGCGCTGGAACTCCCAGTGCTCCCACAGGATGGGGGACCCAGAGCAGCTGTGGCTGCCCCATCCCTGGAAATGCCCAAAGCCAGGTTGGATGAGGCTTGGAGCAGCCTGGGACAGTGGAAAGTGTCCCTGTCCATGGCAGGGGGTGGAATGAGATGGGCTTTAGAGCCCTTCTAACCCACACAGCTCTGGGACTGTGATTCCCTTCCCTGCTGACTCTGGGGATCATCCTGTGCTGTGCATGGTGGGATGCAAAACCGGAGCTTCTTCCTCTATGGCTAAATCCTGTCTCAGGTGCCTTAAATCATTTCTTCCCCAGAAAAGCTTACAACAGCTTTCTGCTGGAAGGGGGATGGTTGTCAAAGCCTCAGGAAACCCCTTTGATGTGGGGCAGGCAGCTGGGAGAGGTGGTAATGAGGTGCTGGGAGAACTTCAATCACCAGGGAGCGAGAGCAGCAGTTCTGAAGCTGCCCGAGCAGCAGGGCCCCTGTGCTGACACACCACAGGGTGAGGGGATGGCTGATTAAAGCTTACAGGCCTCCAATGCTTTAGGGACAGACTAATTCTGGGGCTCTGAACAGAATTTCTGGACTTGAAAATTTATGGAAACACTTTTTTTTGGCCAGCAATGGAGGGAGCAAACAGGTATTCAGTTATCAGATTATATTTTTGTGTCCACCTCACTCCAAGGTGAGGTCTCTGCCTGCAGGCTGCTTAAATTGAGAATTCTCTGAGGCAGGATTTCAGCCCTTCTCTTGCAGGGCTCAGAATAGAAAGGGATTTCAGCCCCGAGTGGAGTGCCCTGATAGCGTGGTTATAAATACAGTGCTGGTGGCAGAACTCTCTGCTGAGGGGCTTCGTGCCAGGCACTGCAAGTGAGGGCCTGATTGAGGCTCAGCAGCAAAGAACAGAGCTGTGGATTGCAGACAGTCCTCTCGTTGGCATCAGGGTCACCTCCCTCGTGCTGCCATCACGGGCACCTCTGAGGCCATTGCTCAGGGACACACGTGGCACTGCTGGATTAGGGACCTGCTCCGAGCTGTGTCCCAGCTGGAGACCTGCAGGGATGGTCAGTGCTGGCCCTGGGATGTGTCACCCAGTGCAGCTCCTGACATTTACCCTGACCCTTCCCACCTTTGCTTTCCCCAGAAATGCTGCTGCTGCTCTTTGTTCCCAGGGCCATGGGCTGGGTTGTGTCCTGCTGCTGCCAGCCCTGTGCTCCAGGGACACTGAGACCTGGCTGTGACAGCTGAGCCTTCCTGGGAATCCTGTGAGTTATGGGATGGCGAGTGCTTTACCCACAGCATCCATCTGGACAAAACCTCTGCCTTCTGAGAGCTGCTGTGAGACACGAACACTCTGAATTCCCCATTCCCCATTCCCCATCCAGACTCCTCCCTCCAAAGCCCTGCCGGAATCACAAAGGCAGGACCACAGCTCACATCCTTTGCTGAATAAGGCAGAGCTGAACTTTGGCCTGGGCTAAGCCTCCAAAGCCTGACTGTAAATGACAAATACAGATTGTGTGCCAGACAGATTTTTATCTTTTCCTAACTAAAGTACTTCTGGTAACTCCAAAGTACTGGCAGGAATTTTCCCTGCTGAAAGTGTGGACACTGGGGAGCATAACAAAGTGTGTTTGTGTGGCTTGGGCTGCTGCTTAACTTGAGAAGAGACTACAGCTTCTCATTAGAAAGTACCATTTTACCTTTCTATTGTTTTTTAATAAAACCATTTCTTCCCAAAAGAGAAGAGAATTGCCTTTTTCCTAAGTGGACATTTTCATGAAAAAATAATCCCTGAGTTTTCATTACAGTCTTGAACAAGAACTTGAAAATACAATATACTTGTTTCTTCCCCTGGCACTCTGCAAAAGAGAAAAATAGAAGAAAAAGACAGCAAATGTGAATTCTTAACACACATTTCTGTGGACAGAGTGGAAGCATGTAAAAGCTTGCTTGGTTTTGAGATGCTATGAACTGAGTTGGCATTTTCCACAGTCCTCAAAGACCCCACTGGAGGATTATTTTGGGTGGATTTCAGCTATAAGCCCCAAAACCCAGAGTTACCAAGTGGGAGCAATGTGGTTTTGCTCCCAGGTACCTCCCCAGGCTCTCAGGAGGTCTCCCTCTAGGTGCTGAGAGAGCAGAGGTTACTGGGGTCCCTCTTCTGTGTTTTCCTGGAGTGAAAAGTATGGGTTGAACTTGGTTTTGCTCTGGGAGGAAAATATCTTTGGTTTGTCTGGAGGGGCTGAAATCTCCTGATGGACATGGGGGGCTTCTCCTTGACTGCTCTGCAGTTTTGGGTGAGGGAGGGACAGGCTCAGGTTCCGTGCTGCCTCCCACCCTGCTTCCCTGAGGGGAGGAAACTGGAAGGAGTTTGCTTCCTCCCCTCAATGTGTATGTGGAAAAAACCAAGCTAGCTTCCTTCTGAGGCCTCACCATGTGCACAATTACTTTCTGTAGGGTGCCCAGTGCTGATGTCTCTCTTGAGGTGGGATTTGTGCATTTGGAGTGGCTGTTTGGGAGTTTGTGCTTGCTTTAGGGTCTGGCTGTGGTGCCAGTGTTGGTGTGAAGGACGAGTGCACCAGGCAGTGACCGAGCTGTGTCTTTGTCAAGAGGTGCTTTTTGCTTTGCTGAGCACTGAAATGTGGACAGTCTAACTCAGTTCCATCCTGCTCTGTTCTTGCTAAAGCCCCTTTTGCCCCCACCCCCCTAAAGGTTCCTTCCATTCCTTGGTCACAACAGCAGCATAACCTGGTGTTCCAGGGTGTTGTGTTCCAAAGTATTCCATGGGTGCCACTTTCCACTTGTACTGAAGCACAGAGCAGGCAGGTAATGGGATAAATGTTAAAAATGGGTTTGTATGGGAACTTGCTGGGTCTGAGAACTTTTTAAGAACCTTCTGTTGAGCTCTCTGACGTCATCCTCAGCTGCTGACAAGGCTGTGATAGCACAAAAAGCAGGAATTCCTTGTTGGCTACAAGAAGATTCCACCCCAAGGAGTTAGTGAGGTATTGCCTACCTTGCCCTTAGACCTGCCTAGGGCCCACTGGCCCTCCCTGACCCATCTCTGAGGGGGAAACTGAGGCACAGGGGCAAATTGAGCTCCCAGGGCTTGCAAATCCCCTGCATGTGCAGGCAGGAAAACTTTGCTGGAAACTGCAGCACTTCTGGAGAAAGATGCTGGTGGCAGAGTGGGTCCATCTCCTGTTTGGCAAAGCTGGCATTGAAGTGGCTTGTGAGGTTTCTGCTCCCCACAAGGCCAGTACCTTTCCAAGGCTGTGCCTCCTGCTTGTCCCACTGGATTCTCTGGATACCTGGAACCATTGTCTCTTCTCTCCCCTCCCAAATTCACTAAAAAGCTGCTTTTAATGCTGCCTGAAATCCCTGACACAGGAGAATTTCCACCCTGCTGGAATCATTAACCTTCCTACCTTTCCAGTATTTGCAGCTAATGGGTAATGTCTTTGTTGTTTTAGTGATAGTTTTTCTCCTTCAACTATTAATTATTCAGGGAGGCTCTGGGACTGCCACCTCTCTTGGTGTATGGGCAGAGCCTTCCCTGCACCTCAGCAGGGCTCTCAGAGAGCATCAGCTCAGGCCAGCACAGACATCACAGCATTGGGTGCTCCTTGTTAGGAACACAGGGTTAAAGCTCACGCCAGCCCAGTCTGGGGCAAGGAGCAGAGGTTCCCCACACCATCCCTCCCAGAGAGGGGCACAGGGAGGCAGCTGAGTGCTGGCACACATGGAGCTTCTCCTGCCCAGGAACAGGGAGCTGTGGGCTTTGGGACTGACTTGTGCAGTCCCACAGTGGCCACTGAGTAGGTCAAGCACAGGCATCTGGAAGTGCCAGGAATTCACCTGTGGAAGACAAAGAAAGATCTGCTGTGCTGGGCTGAGCATGAGCTCCCTCCCCAACACTCAGCAGGGCTGAAGTGCCTCCGGGGACCTTTTCTCCAGCCCCAAAGTGAGATCATTTGTGTGTTCAGGAGGCACCAAACTCCTCTCCTGACAGCACAAACACTCAGAGTCACCAGGAACAGGCAATCCCTACCCTGGGATCTCGAGAAAGTGAGCAGCAGGGTTGCTGTGCCACGAGGTTGTGCTGTGGGAAATCCTTTCAGGTTACTCACAGTGCAGTAAGGGAGGGTTTCCAGCCATGAAGGGGAACTGAATTCCTTTTGTGTGGAGATTAATTTTCTGCTTCAGGCACTGATTGGGTGAAAAAGCAGCTGAGGATGCAGCAGTCCAGCTGTTAATGTGTTTATTAGGATGAAGAGTGTGCTGGGAACATTCTTGGAGTGGTGGCTTCTATTTCTTTGCAGAAGGCACAAAACAGCAGCAGGATTTAGAGGTATGGAGCCCCTGGTTAAACCCAGGGACAAGCCTGTGTTTCTATAAAGCCGTGTTTGACTGCAGGACACAATGGAGGCGTCTGTCACATAAACAAGCAGCATTTTAGTCTTGCTTAAAGCTACCCCATGATGCTGTGGAGCTCCTCGTGTTCTTTCATGCTCAGCCTTCCCACTTCCTTATCTATGTCTGGTCTGCAGACTTCTCACTGCTCACCAGGTTTCTCCTTACAGATTTATTATTTGTATTTCTTGTTCCATAGTATTGGACCACTCTGTTTTCCTGGCTTCCCTTACCTGAATTCCCCAACTCCCACTCTGTCTCTGCCATAGTTGTGCTCCCTGCCCCGTTTCCTTTTCCTGGACTCTCTGCTCAGATGTTTCCAGTTTCCTCCCTTTCTTCCTCTTGTTCTGCAGCTTCTCATCAAGTCCTGGGTTTTCCCACCCCCAAAGGCTCTCTTCTCCTGCTCTCCCTTTGTGGTGTCCCTTTTTCCCCCTGCTCCCATCAGGTGAGGGGGGCCCAGAGGGGCCATTGCAGGAGTGGGGGATGCTGCTCCCTGTTGCCATCCTTCTCCCCGAGGGGACCCCTCTGTCCCACCCCCCGTGGTGAGAGCCCTGCTGGTCTCTGGGCACAGGAGGGGGTCCTGGAGTGGATACAACACAGACTCAAAGTATCTGGACACAGGAGGCTCAAACTTGCTGGAATAATCCCGGGTTTATTGTCTGTCATCCATCCGGGGCAAGAGAGAGAGCGAAATGCTCTGGGTCTTGTCTCTTATACCAGGGGGCAGGGGTGATCAGGGGATGCAGGGAGGTCACAGCCAATGGGAAGGGGGAAGGGAAAGAAGGTTTTCAGGTAGGAACCAACATTACACAAACCAGAAGTGAGTTTTACCCTTGGGAGATACCAAGATTTTTAGATGCACTACAAGAGCTCCCTATGGAAGGTGGGGGGTTGGCACTGCTGTTGGAAAGGGAGAAATATGGTGCTATTTTAGAACCTTAAAGGCAAATGCTGCTTCAGGTGCATTGTTTAGATGACAAGGCAGACCAGGATGTGCTTGGATGCAAACTGGAATCCAGTTGGTGTTTTTCCATATCCCAAGAGATATGATGGATATTCAGCTGAGGCTTTGCTGGAGAACCCTGTTGTACTGCCTGGATATGTTGGGCAATATTTCCTGTGGCTCCACAGCTAAGTTTTTATGGAAGCCTCGTTCTGTTTACTGTAGCTGTAGTTGGGTTATAAATTAATAATCCCTGCTGCTGGGACTGCTGTGTAGCAAGATGGCATTGCCGAATGTGTGTGTAAATAATTCATGCCACTAAATTCATTGTGTTCCCTGCCCACAGCTCATTTACCTGCTGTGACTACAAATATTCCTCTGCACGCTGGAGAAGGTGTTGGGAGATGCCAGGCGTGAGAAGTCTGTCAGAAAGAGGCTCTTCCCCTGGTTAAATGGATCAGAAACTCCTGGGACAGGGAGTGCCAGGAAAGTCTGGTTTGTAAACATGACAGAGTGAAGATTTCACCTTGGGTTTGGAGACCATGGTGAGGTCCAGGCTATGGGAGATGGGCTCCCCAGGCACATCCATGCTGGGCATCCGGAGGAATTTTTTCATGGAAAGGGCTGCCCAGGGAGGTTTGGAATCCCCATCTCTGGAGGTGTCCAAGGAAGGCCTGGATGTACCACTCAGTGCCCTGGGCTGGGGACAAGGTGGGGATTTGGCACAGCTTGGACTCGATGATCCTGGAGGTCTTTTCCAACCTCAGTGATCCCGTGATCACAGCTCTGCCTCCTTTCCAAGCTCTCCCTCTTTGTTTATAGCTCTTCTAGAACTATTTCAGTGCTTGTCCCTACCAGTAAACCAGGAACAACTGGAATTCTTCCCTGCTTCACATGCAAATTCCATGGGGTTTCCAAAGTATTTTCTTTATTTACATTCCCCATGTTTCCTTGGAAAACAGCTCCCACAGAAGCAGAAAAGAGTCCTTTCCAGCCTCAGGCATCACCATTCTGTGCTGCAGTGAGCAGAGTAAGCTAATGACACAAGTCCTACACAGATAAAGATAAAAAGAGTACAAAATAAAATAAAAAAAATAAATATATTATTGAGTCTAAAAGTTATTTTCCAGAGTTCTTATGCACGGTCTCTAAAGTGTTCACATATTTGTAGAAATTTTAGGAAACCTGATGTTTCCAAGAGCTTTGATTTTGCTTTATTACTCCTGTATTTGCAGATCATTTCAGACCACACTGGTAATGCTTTTGCTGTTGAGATGTTGTCAATTCTGGTTTGTTTTCCCTCGGCCTTGCTGCTGCTCTCATCTGCATGTGATGATCCAGGGCAAGACTTGAGGGAATCCAGGGAAGACTGTGCTGGAATAGCTTCCATCTTCTCCTCACACACCAGAAACCTGATCCTCTGACAGTAAGTAATATTTATGTGCTTTTATGCATCATACATAACCTGTAAAATTGTGTTATTGTCAAGTTACCATCATATATTATCTAGAAGCTGCTTTAAAAGTTTGGTTTAGCTTTATGTATAAATATTGATGAGAAATATGAAGCATGTTTTTCTGCAGAAAATACTTATATCAGACTCAAATTTATCTGGAAAAGATGTTATCCCTTATGTTCCTGCTGAAGTCTACTTAGGAGACAGCCTGAGCAAGGCTGTGTCTGTATAAATAACAAGGACTATTAGTTTGGGACCAATTTATTCACTGAAAAGGCTTCTGAAGAAATGCACCAGCATATTGGAAATCACTGCAAAGGGTTTGGGTGATGTTTATTGGGACTGAAGACAAATGTTTGGGATGGAAGGGAGCAGGAAGGAAGTCCTGAGGCAGGTTAACCTGCCTGAGGTTAACAAGTCCTGAAGCTTCTTAACTTTGAAGTAACTGCGTGTTCTTAAAGTTTTTATGAGGGAAGTTTCACTGCTGTTTGTTTTGGTTAAAAGCAGGTTTCTGTTTATCTAGGAAAAAGATTTTTAAATTGTGAAGGAACAAGTGACATTTTGATTCAAAGTTTGGCACTTGAATTAACCTGTTTGTTCTGGTTAAGTTTTATGCTGGGATTGACAAGGGATGTCCAGCACGCCTGGCCAATGCAGACAGACTGGGAAAGTGTCACTGCAGGTCACACTGGGACAACACCCCCTGTCCCAGTCAGTCAGCTGGGAGCTGAGTTGGAAGGAGGCAAAGCAGCTACTCCTAACAGGAAAATGGGCTTTAATATCTCCTTTTAAAGCTGCTGCAAAGGGGCTGTGAATGTTTTATTGCAACCCTGCAGGCAGACAGGAGTGACCCCTGCCCTGAGGAGCATTGCTGTCCTGGCTGGGTTTGGGATTTTGGAGGCTCCCCCAGCCCAGCACTCTGTGTGGTGCTGTTTGCACAGAACATGGGGCATAATGGAACATGAAGCACTGTGCTCTTCCCTAACCTATTTACATTACTTCATTATCATTGAATTTTAATGAGCATGTCAGGATTGGAGAGGGAAATATAATCTAATATGAAGGAATGTACTTCTGGAGCAATGAAGCTGTGAGATAAAAAATGGGGTTTAGAGAGGCAAATGAACTGATGTACTGGGGAGAGAAATGATCACATCCTTATTCTTCCCCCAAAAGCAAGTTAAAATTCTTCCCACAACCTAATGTTGTGGCAATATTCAAACATCCCAACCAATATATTTTGTAAGGATTGAAAGGAATAGCAAAGCCAAAGGTGATGGAAATAACTGGATGATGCAGTGGACAGGAGTCAGTTGGGACTGAGATGTCCATAACCCTAAAATGCATTGATCAAATGCATGAATGTATCTCACTATCCCAGATTATTTGCCTTGAAATGGAAGCAATTTAATCTTTAAAAAAAATAATGAAAGAGCAAACTGTAAATGAGACCTTCTGGCAGCAGGACAGGCTGTGGTCCCAGAGGCAGCAGCACAGGCCAGGATGACAAATGAGGTCATTAAAGTAAATACTGTAAATTGAGTTTTGGCAGTGGGAAGGAATCCTTATTATGATGAAGGGCAATAATATGGGAAGAAGAAAAGGGGGAGGAGGAATTCACTGGTGACAGGTTTATCTGGGGCAGGGAGCAGTGTAATCCTGTGGCTGCTCCAGCTGCCTCCCTCATTGCAAGGCAAGGAGTCCATTTAGTTTCACAGGGTTTTCAGCAGGGCATGGTTTTGAAGTGCATTAGAGATTTGAAAGTGTCACCTCTTCAAACAGCATCCAGGAGGCTGCTGAACCAAAGCCTGAGATTCTTTACTCATTTGGTTTCGTCACTGACATCACATTTGCAGCACAATTACACTTTGCCTGCTGATTTTTCATTTTTAAAGAGTTTCTTAATATGAGTGTTCAAAACCTTCTGAACACTTGGTTACCTCTGGATAGGCTTTGGTTGTGGGAAGTGCAAAATATGGTGTTAAAGGGCTGTGGCAGCCAGTTCCCACTGTCTGACCAGACAGGGAATTCTGGCCTCTAAATTTGGGCTTCTTTAGGTGCTGGTGACAGCCAAGTTGATTATCCTGCTCAGATTAACAGGGAGTTGAGACAGTCCTTAAGGTCACAGGGACTTTTTAAAGTTTCCAGGCTTCTTGAAAGCTGCTGTGAGAATCAGTGGGTAATTCAGAACCCTTTGTGCAAAGTTGTTTTTCCTCGTTCAGTGATACTGAATAAATCCTTGCTCTTGTAAGAGCAGATGTAACTGGCAAGTTTGGGCATTGCCCTGGGAATCTTGAGCCCTGAGCATCACTGTCCTCTGGCATTTTTGTGGCCACTCTGATGGCATTAGTGATACTTACACTGGGTAAAGATACCTTACAGGATGTTGCTAATTAGATAAAAGTTCATATGGTCCCATTAGTACACTAAGGTTCTGTGGTTTTCATTCTCTGAGGTTCAGTTCCTGTGCTCATCCTATTGTGAGAGTAAATCACTTGTGAAAAGCAGTTTGAATTAATGAAAAACAGATTTTGGCTTCAACGAGATTGTCTTTGAGGTCCCTTCCAACCCAAAGTCTGTGCCTAGGGCAGGTTTTCCTACACCCTTCTGAGCTATCAAAGCTCTGAGGCATGCAGAGGCATGGAAATGCACTTTTCCTGTTGTGCTTGCAAAGGCAGATTTATCTCTAAGAGTAGCTCTTATTCTTTCACAACATGCTTTGAAAAAATGAAAACCCAACCAAAACCAAACAGAAATTTCCTCCCTCTCCCTTGGAAATGCTGTTTTCTGTTGAGCCCATCATGGTATGGTAATAGAAATTTGCACGGGCTATTGAAAGGAATGAGCTCCAAAGCTGCTGGGAATGGCACTGAGCTGTGGGAGGAGGGAAGGAGAAGGCTTAGGGACAGTTCAGGGTATTTGCATCAACAATCACTGCTGGGGCTGGAGCTGAGAATTTGAAAAAGTACATTTCACACCAGCATCTGTGTGAGTGCAGCAGGATGGAGGAACAAACACTTCCACAGGGTTTTGTGACACACAATTGGAAGAATTGCTGCAGAATGGATGGGGGATGAGCAGCGAAATGGGATGTGAAGGAGCTCAAGTAGAACTTGAAATCATGGCAGTCCAGACAGAGGAGAGAGCTGCACCAGGGAGTTTTGCAAGACCTCTAAAATCAGTGTTCACATAAAGGCATGGAAGGACTGTTGTGTTAGGTTGGATTTAGGGAAAGGTTCTTCCTCAGAGGGTGCTGGCACTGCCCAGGCTCCCCAGGGAATGGGCACAGCCCCGAGGCTGCCAGAGCTCCAGGAGCCTTTGGACAGAGCTCCAGGGATGGCCAGGGTGGGATTTGGGGGTGTCTGTGCAGGGCAAGGAGCTGGGCTGGGTGATCCCTGTGGGTCCAACTCAGGATATTCCCAGATCATGTGATTGGATCTTTCCAGACCCCTCTGGCATTTGGGATTTTATCGGTCCCAGCTGCTTTCTTTGGCTCCTGCCTTGCAGCCACACCCTGCATGTGCCTGGCCAGGGCCAGCACTGGGGGACTCCCAGGTGTCACACGGATTTGGGAACTCTCCACCAAGCTGCTTCACCCCCCTGCACTTGGGTTTTCCCTGTAAAACTCTAATATCAGGCAAAGGCAGCCTGTTCTGCCAGAGCCCAGGGAAGCATGGAGCAGGGGAGTTGAAGGCTGAGGGTTAATTTACTCAGGTTTTGTCTCTAATTGCTGCAGAGTGAAAATCTGCTCTGCTTTTCTGGGGGTGGTTGAATCCAACCAGAACTCAAATCAGAGGACAATAAATGCTTCTTGAAAATGGGAGTAGGAGAAAAGTTCAGATTCACCCAGAGCTGGGAAAAGGGACCTAAGGAAGATCTATGGTGAGAGCTCAGCACTTCCTGAGTGAAGCCCCTGCCCTTGAGAAGATCAGATGGGATTTTTTGTTACACTGGGTTGAGGAATCCCAGCCACATGCCAGGTCTGGACACTGGGAGAAGATTTTGTGGCATGTTTGTGTTAAATCGTGAAATCTGTGTGGTTTTGTAACAAAAAAAATGTGTTTGATGATGTTTTGAACATCAGAACTTTTCTGTCATGAGAAGAAGCAGGAAGCTGAGCAGAAATGAAAACTCTGTCCTCAGTTGTGTGCCTTGCAGGGGCAGGAGAGATTCAAGGATTCACTTAATGCTGTTGTTATTAGTTAGAACATCTGTATGCTGGGAAAATGCTCTTAGAGTATTAATAAAATAACTACCATTTTTTGCCAAGAAATATTCAAACCCTTTTAAGCAAATACTGGAGAAAAGCATTTATTGGAAGAAGAAGGGATAAAAAGGGATTGATTCTGAAAAATGGGATTTCCAACCCCTCCCTCACTCATGGAGAAACCTGGAGTTGTGCTTCATCAATAGAAAACCAAAAATGTGGCTCCAGTGCCACAAATCCCTAAACAAATGTGGCTTGAATAATAGATTGACTTGCTTAGGAGAGCTTTTCCCTAAGCAAACTTAGGGATCAATAACTAATTATTTGCAGGAATAGCATTGTGAATTTCCTATCATAAATAGATCCAGGAAAACTCTCAGTTTCTCCAATCCATTTGTGAACAGAAAGAGGTAAAAGTAATTATTCTCTTAGCTCACATCCTGATTTATCCTGTTTTTTTTCTCTGCTTGTTTTGATGGAACAGCTGCACTTAACCCATGGCCTTATTTATGCTGGGAAAAATGGGTCCTTTAACTGCAAACACATCACTTCAAAAGCTGAACCAGTTCCTCAGCTGCAGGTTTCCAGTGTAGGTTCAAACTTCATTGATCTTTAGAACCTGAGTGTCCCTGGGTAAAGATTTGGACGTGACAGACGAATGAACTCCTGTCAGGCTGGGGTCTCGGGGTCTCTGCTCCGAGCAGGGGCTCTGCAGCTTGTTGACCTTTGCCTCCTGTGGAAGCCTTTCCTGCCACAGAGCTGCTGCTGTGGGTTCTTTCCCTCTGCCTGGCTGCTATTTCCATAAAACTACTCAGAGCTTCATTATCCTTGGGGCTTCTCTCCTCCAAAGTGATGCCCTCCCATGAACTCCTGGGTCTGCCCAAGGTGTGGCCTTGGTACAGGGGCATGCACTGAAGTTTAAAGCTTGTGACCACCAGTGTTTGTAGGTGTTCTTTCCTTGCAGAGGACAGAATGTGTATCAGATATTTATATGTGTTTGTATGTGTTCTTTCCCCAAATATAAATCTGCTCAAAGGGGCCAAGCAGATCATATATCCTGATGGGTCTCTGTCTCTGCAGCAGAGCTGCTGCTGATCTTATCTCGATAAAACCCCTCCAGAACATCTCTTTCCAGCTCAGTGAGTTGCTGTGTAATCTCTCCAGTATTTGCTGTTGCTGCTGTACTGAAAGCAGGCCTGTGGAAGTCAGTTTGTCTGTGGAGAATGGGGATGTAGGAGCATGAGTGGGATAAACCATGGCCTGCCTCTGGAGCTGCTCTGATCAGCCCGAGGCTGACAAGGAGATGCCGTTCCTGCCTCGTGTACGAGCCTTTCCTGGGCACCTCTGCTCTTCATTCACTGCTTTACAGGCTCTGCTCAGCCCTTTCATTTCTCCAGAGTCAGCCTCTGACTCCATCCCGATAACAATTCCTGGGGCTTGGTCTCTTGTCAGCCATTTCTCCCCAGGGTATTTTATTTTGCTCATTGACAGCAGCAGCTTTCTCTGGGGAAGTGAAATCCCTCCTTCCCTCCCCCTTCTCCCCTGGGCTCCTGTTAAATAACCTTGTGCACAGCCAAGGCAGAAATGGCTCTGGGAGAAAAAAGGCTAAAACTCCGGTGTTGCCTGGGCACTAAAGCCAGGAGCAAATGCAGCAGGAATCCAGAGCTGGGGGACCATGAGGGCACTGGACCATGTGTCCTTTGAGGACAGACCTGGGGGGTGCCAGAGCCTCAGAGCAGCTGTGGGGGTCTCCTCTGGAGCTGCCCCAACCCCACCTGAGCTCCTTCCTGTGGCCTGGGGTGACCCTGCTGCAGCACCAGGCTGGAGGTTGTAATAAATTATTGTTGTATTAAAAATTCGAAGTGTATATAAGACAAATATGTTTTGCAAGAATATAAAAAAAATATAAAGTATAGAAAAACCTCTCCTCAAAGTAGGATGAGGCTTTTCTCCAAGGAGTTGCTGATTGCCAGCAACGCCCAAGATAACTAACCAAAACCGGCCCATCAACTCAAACAAACAGACAGGACACGGACCATCAGGAAGACAATGAAACTGGCTCGGGAAATTATCTACCTCCGGACCCAAGCAACGCCCTGCAGATTCCAGTGGGTAGAGAAACCGATCAGTGAAAAAGACAAGTTCCAAAAAGAAAGACTTCGCCAGACCTGAACATCCCTGTGTTGAAAAAGCAATCAGGGGAGACAAAAGGGAAAACCCGGCCGAGATACCCATCGGCACCAGCCCGGATTCCACCACCTTGCCATGAAAAACCTAACATTGCAACACACACAGAAACTCCTTTACATATGAGGAGATTCTGGCCGGACAGTAGTTAATGTCTTTATTCTATGCCAGGAAATCCATTCACTGGACAATCAAGGACACTTGGTGAATGGAACCGGCCTGGAATTTTAGCCTGAGGACTTAAAAATCCTATAAAACCCCAAGCCTGAGAACGCTCAGACGTGGACTTGGGAAACCTACACCTCGGGTGTAGGTCCTGTCCACCCAGCGCTGCGCTGATCATTTTTATTGTGGTTTTTCTCTCTGTTTTTTTCCTGTTGTTTATTAATAAATTTCTCTTTAATTTTATCCAAAAATTGCCTTTGCAATTATAACAAGGTGATCTCAGAGCTCTCAGTCTGTGATCCTGGGATGGACTCACCAGCTGGGCTCTGCTGCAGCCTCAGTTCACCCCCAAGGACTGAGGCACTTCAATCTCATTGCAAAAGGAGCTGAAATTGTCCCCAACTTGCCTGATCCCATTGCTGGGTGGTGCTGGACCTGTTTTGGCTGTCTCCAAAGCACTGGCTGGAGTCAGCTCAGGAGGATTCTATCTTGCTTTGGGTTTGTTTGATCAGGGATACTTGGGTGAAAATTAGTCCAGATTAACTAATGGCAAGGACTGAAGGTGGATCACTTAAGCTACACTGGCATGGCTGCTCTTGGTCAGAATAAAAGTGGCCTTTAATTATTTACTTCAGAAATAAATGAAATACTTTCTAAAATAAAATGAAACCTGCTTCTAGCTGTGTCCACACAGGGGTTTAATCCAGTTTATCTATGCAAATCTTACTCAGATGAACTGCCCTGATCATCTACCTGTCAGCAAGTTCTCTGAAAGCAAGGATATTCCAGAGAATGGGAGAATTCGGTCTGTGGATCCTCAGTGTGTCACACTGTGCTCGTGCCAAGGCTCATTTCCCTGGGGGAGCCTGTGGGGTGTGACAGCTTTTGCCATCCATGACAGGAGTCAAAGTGGTCCTTTTTAGACATCCCTGTATCCCCTTAAGTCCTAAAGCCCCCCATCCCTGTCCCATCTTGGTTTCTTTGTCCAAGACCTCACAGTGGTGGATAAGCACCAATTTTCTTGTCTAGAAAAACTGAAGAAGGGAAAAAAAAAACCAACCCCAATTTGTATAAGTACAGGGAAAAGTGAACACTGCTAATATTAGTGTTGCTTTTGTATTAATAATTCTCTGATAAAAGCCTGGGTTTTTTTTCTTTCCCAGTCTAAAAATACTCCCCCAGCTTGGCAGCGTGTTGTGACTGTGATAATGAAAGCGCAGCAGCATGTGCCTGCCACAGCTCCTGCCCTTTCCTCCTGGGCTGGCAGAGCTCTGGGGTTGTCTGAGGGGAGGGAGGGCACACATTCTGAGGTGGAGGAACGCTGCTCCTGACTCCTGCCTTCCAAAAGGCCACAGCCCTGGAATTATCTCAATTTCAGTGGAAGCCAGTGTATTATGGAAATGTCGAGTCCCTGAGCCAGGAGAGAGGTGGAGTACAAAACCAAAACAAGAATGTCACAAAATTTAAACAGAAGCTGTTCCTTTTGAACTGGTTGGAGTTAAATATAGATTTTTTAAAATTTTTTTTTTAAATATTTTTTTTAATCTCCAAGACTGTGGAACTCCCTGCCAGAAGAACTTGTGGAGCCAAAGGGACTCTGCATGTGTTCAGGTGATGAATGTGTGGTTTGATAGAGCCCTTGGCTGGGAGAGGCCCCTGTTGTTGTTACAGTTTAGCTGTTGTTACAGTGCTGTGCTGTAGCTGTGCACCATGACACCTTGCACTCTGAGGTGACATTAAAAGCAGAAACTGCAGCACAAGGCTGAGTGCCTGCCAGATGCTGGGGATCATCCTTCTGCTGGTTTATGGCAAGTCCTGTCCCTGCCCAGGGTTTTTGGGGTGTGGCTCTGCCAGCTGAGCCCTGGGTCCTGGAATGGCTGGGTGGGTTCGGGGTGAGCTCTTGCTGGGAGATCTCTGCTGGAAGCTTCAGCTGCTGGGAAGAGGACTCTGCTCTGCACTGAAGTGTGGTTCCTTCCCTCACCCTCTGTGTGTTGGGTTCTCCATGGTGACAGAACCCTTCTACTCCTGTGCCAGACTGGACCAGAGTCACATCCTGTGGTGCCAAAGGGGAATCTAAGCTTTGAGCATTGAGCCATCCTCAGGTGTGTGAGTTTTAGGAAGCCCCTCTGTCGTTGTTCTGCAAAGGGACAAAGGAGGGCACGAGGCAGATGCTCTGTGGGATGCAGGGACCTGCAGAGGGGTCAGTGGTGGCACCCACCCATCCCCTCAGCTCTGAGCTTTTGCTTCCCCAGCCGAGGTGCAGCAGCCCCTGTCTGCTACATTCCCAGCCCAGGATGGAGCCAGCACTGCTTCCTGAGCAGCCCTGGCACGGGAGGAGGAGCCAGGGAATGGGAAGGATGGATCCACAGTGGTGTCAGCCCCAGGCCCTGCACAGATGGGTGTGAGGAGCTCGGTCCTGTCCCCCAGAGGGTGCCTGGGGCTGCCGTGGTGCTGAGCTAGACTGGGCTGGGGCGGGTTGGGGCTGCATCAGCAGCTCCCCTTTCTCTTCTTTTCCTCTCCATTCTCTCCATTCAAGAAACGAGGCTGTTCTGTTTTTATAAAGCCACTGTCTCATGGCACCACAGAGCTGATGATCCTCTTGGCACCAGGCAGTCCAGCCTGGGATATTTGTGCCCCCAGCAGCCTCCTGGTGGGAAACAGGAGTGGAAATGCCCTTCTAGAAAAGAGCCACAGCTCTTAAACCCACTCTGGCCCCAGAGGCTGTGGAGAATCAGTTTGGGAGGCAGCTGAAGGGTTTATTGCTTCTTGCAGAGGCCTTGGGAGAAATGTCCTTATATTGCACATTTTCCTTGATGTTTCAGTCTTGAGGGATTTATCCCTCAAAGGAAGAGATTGCATTTATTTCCCCAGGACTCAGTCTCAGGAGGCTGCTCAGGACAAGAGGAGCCCAGAGGGGGGTGGCTGAGGGACTGGGGAGGATTTGCTGTGACCACAACAGCCAGGCCAAAGGAAGCTTGAAAGGCCACAGGAAGATGAGATTGGCTGTTCCCTGTCTGGCTCCTGCTTCTTTCCACAAGGACATGGAGCTGCCTTCCAGGGTTTGGATGCTGGGAAATGTCCACAGTGGGTTTTCCTCTGCAGGAAACATCCAGCACTAACATTGTCCTTGTCAGAGCAGGGCGGGAGGAGGAGTGGGACCAGCAGGGCAGTAACAGCTTTTTCTCACAGCTAGAGCAGAAACACTCAGGAATTGGACTCTGAGGGTGGTCCCAGCATGGTCAGGGCTTGTTAGTTTGGTGGCCTTGGGCCCTGTGACTCCTGTTCAGAGCTTTGGGGCTCAGTAATTTAGCTTTTCCCCTCTGAGGGGTGTCCAGGGGCACATGGGTGCTTTCCAGGCACATCCCAGGACTTCTGCTGCAGAAAGGGGAATATTGCCTCATCCCCTGACTGTAGTTCAGGGAAAACAGTTGGATGTGTGTTAAAATGGGAGCTGTTTTATGCACACGGGAGGGAATTCACAGAATTAGAATGGGTAGAGAGAAAAAGAACCTCCTCAGACTTACTTGCTTTGACATTTCTATTCCTCAAGTGCAGAGTGCCCTCCTGAGATCAGGATGCTTCAGTGGGAGTCCTGCGAGTGTCCAAAAGCAAACCTGCAGGGTGGGAAAGGTCTGCCCCAGCTCCTGTCAGTGCTCCATCCTGCTCTTCTGCCTGCTGAAATAAAGGGATAAATCTGATTTGTTTGTTCAGCTAGTGAATAGAGGCCTAAAATTGATTAGATGCTTAATTATCTCTGAAGTTACTGGCTTGGTCACTGGTGTCATCTGAGCCTGGGAATTGGGCTTTGAGAGCTGTGGAGCCTGGGAAGGGTCTGCAGTGTGATCTGTTCCCCATCACTGTGCAAGGATAAACCAGGAGAGAATAAACCTGGAGTTTGAAGCCAGGAGAATGAGCTCAGTCACTTGTGGCAGGGTTCCCTGGGGACACTGATGACTGTGGGGTCCCAGTGTCACATCCCAGGTGATGTTTGACTCCCTGAGTCCACTGAGCTCAGCCTCTGGCTTTCCTTCAGTAAAATGGGGATGAATCTTTCTTCCCAAGTCCTGGGAATTAGATGGATTAGAAAGAAATCCATCTTCATGGCATCCCAGAGGGGTTTGGGTTGGAAGGGACCTTAAAGCTCATCCAGTTCCACCCCCTGCCATGGACATCTTGCACTATCCCAGGCTGCTCCAACCTGCAATCATCCATTCCCCAATCCTTTAGGGACTGGTGTGTTTGACAGACAAATTTGTGTCCCTGTCATTAGCTGGGAGTTTTTTTGAAGGTGCTGCTGGCCTAAGTTCACATTGCAGGAGCCATTCTCCACATAAACAAGGGGTTCTGTGAGCTGGGTTTTACTGGTCGTTAGTAATTAGCCTGTGCTAATGAGGTCCTGATGGGGGAAAGTCCTCCCAGAGGTGAGGACAGACCATCTCCAAGGCCCAGCTCAGGGATGCTCCAGTCCATGGCACCTGGCAGGACATGGATGATCTGGATCTGAGTATCTGTGTTGCACTCAGCCCCAGTATCTGTAGCGTGGTAAATCTAATTCCTTGTTCTCTTTCTTCCCTTTCATGAAGAGGGGCTTTGCCAGAGCCACTGGTGTGTTTGTGGTGAGACACAAACCATCAGGGCTTCCTGCTGAGCTCTCAGGTGTTGAGCTCTTCTCTGCCTGGTCTGGCTGCACATTGGCATTGCTGATCCTTGCTTGTCCTCACTGCTCCATTGCTCATCCTCCCCAGTGGAGCTGAAAGGGAGCAGGAGCAGGGACAGGGACAGGAACAGGAGCAGGAGCAGGGACAGGAGCAGGGACAGGGACAGGAGCAGGGACAGGGACAGGAGCAGGAGCAGGGACAGGAGCAGGAACAGGAGCAGGGACAGGAACAGGAACAGGACCAGGAGCAGGAACAGGAGCAGGAACAGGAGCAGGAGCAGGAGCAGGAGCAGGGACAGGAGCAGGGACAGGAGCAGGGACAGGGACAGGAGCAGGAACAGGACCAGGAGCAGGAGCAGGAGCAGGAACAGGAGCAGGAACAGGAGCAGGAGCAGGAGCAGGAGCAGGGACAGAACAGGAGCAGGAGCAGGAACAGGAGCAGGAGCAGGGACAGAACAGGAGCAGGAGCAGGAGCAGGAGCAGGAACAGGAACAGGAGCAGGAACAGGAGCAGGAGCAGGAACAGGAGCAGGAGCAGGAGCAGGAACAGGAACAGGAGCAGGAACAGGAGCAGGGACAGGGACAGGAGCAGGAGCAGGAACAGGAGCAGGGACAGGAGCAGGAACAGGGACAGGAGCAGGAACAGAACAGGAGCAGGGACAGGGACAGGAGCAGGAGCAGGAGCGGGAGCAGGAGCAGGAACAGGGACAGGAGCAGGAACAGGAGCAGGAGCAGGAGCAGGAACAGGGACAGGAGCAGGAACAGGAGCAGGGACAGGAACAGGAGCAGGGACAGGAGCAGGAGCAGGAACAGGAGCAGGGACAGGAGCAGGAACAGGGACAGGAGCAGGAACAGAACAGGAGCAGGGACAGGAGCAGGGACAGGGACAGGAGCAGGAGCAGGAGCAGGAACAGGGACAGGAGCAGGAACAGGAGCAGGGACAGGAACAGGAGCAGGGACAGGAGCAGGAGCAGGAACAGAACAGGAGCAGGAGCAGGGACAGGAGCAGGAACAGGAGCAGGGACAGGAACAGGAACAGGGACAGGAGCAGGAACAGGAGCAGGGACAGGAACAGGAACAGGAGCAGGAACAGAACAGGAGCAGGAGCAGGAACAGGGACACTCAGCTGCTGGAGCTCAGGTGGGGGCAGGATGTGATGGGGATGTGCAGGAGCAGAGGTGGCATCTACAGCACAAACCCACCAAAGGAGAATTCCCAAGGTTGCAAAGTGAGGGACTCAAAGGCGAGGAATTGCCAGCAGAGGGATGATGGGGAGTCCCAATCTGCACCTTTGTGTCTAAACATTACGGTGTTTTTTATCTGTGCAGTTCTACTGTCCTTTCCCAAGGCTCCCACCTCTTGTGGGGTGCTGGGTAGATCATGTTCACCTGCTCAGCCCCCATTAAATATTCTTTTTTTCCCATGGTCTCATGTCTGCCCCTTTATTACTCAAATCCTGCTCTGGAAAAGAGTGTTTAACTTAGAGCCTTGTGGGCTTTTATGCCATCAATTTCTGCTTCACCAACAGCAAATAACCCCTCTGTCTCCAGGGAGGGAGCTTTTCCTTATTTTCCTGATGGCATACCTGTCCCTCAAAACCTAATGTGAAAATCACTCTGTTAAGTTGGACTAGATGAGCTTGAAGGGTTCCTTCCCACCTAAACCATACCACAATTCCCTGTTGCCCTGCAGATTCCAGACTGAAAGGAACCTCCGCTCCTTTCCAGAACAGCTCACTGTGGGTGGGGACACTGAGCCTGCCCTCATCCTTCACCTTAAAATCATCCCTGAGGAGCAGGAGAAAAGGTTGTGCATTGGGGGTCTTGTTACAGTGGGTTTGTTTTGCTTTTGAACTTATTTTATTGATTAAGTATTTTATAAAGTGGTGGCACTTTAACATCGGCTCCTTTTCCAAGAGTCTTTCACGAGGAAAACGTGAGGACGTTTAAGGCAGCCCCTCTTGCTCCCCTGCAGCAGTTGGTGGCTGCTCTGTAGGGTGTGAATGTGCCTTTTGTATTTGAGATTAGTTGGGAAGTTGCTGCATTATCAGTGAAATTCCACCTTTCTGGGCAGCACAGTGTGTATTTTGTATATTTATCCATCTCTCCCCAGCTGTCTTTGGCCATAGAAGATGAGGCAGATCCTGCTCCAGTTCCCACCCTTGTGGGGCTGGATCAAGTGAAAAAGGCTGGCAAAGCTTGAGCTGGATTCAGAGAAAAGAAACTAAAGGCTTGAAACAAAAACCCCATGGGTGAGGTGATGCAGGTTCCCCTCAGAAAGCAACCAGAGGGAATGTGAAGAAAAGGAAAAAGGAAGTATGGGAATAAATAAAAAGCAGGGATGGGGAGGAGGGGGCAAGGCAGATGTCTGCCCGTGCTCAGTGTGTTTGTGCTGCTGGCTGCCTGCCTGCCTGTCTGAAAACCTGGCCCTGTCTGGCACCTCTTTTTTTATTCTGATGTTTGAATTTATAGTTTGAAGTGCAGCAGAATGAGGTTCTCTGGAATATTGCTGTGGATGGGATTGGCTGCCTGGGACGGTGAGGGTGGCTTTGGAGGAGGGAGGACTTGGTTTTCCAAGTTTAATGTGGGCTGCTGTGTTCTCCTTCATCCTCTGCCTTGCTGCTGCATTTCCATGTGTGTTTGCCTTACTTCTGTTTGAGCCTGGTGAGTCAGGAGCAGCTTCTCCCTGGGACTCTCCTGAGTGCATCCCAGTGGGGTGTTCACTGCAGTCTGGGGCTGGAGGGGAAGCAGAGCTGCTGTGAAGTGCTGAGGTGCAGAGCAGAACCAGAATCCATGAAAACCACTGCTCTGCTAGGATGACACGGATCACCCACACTTCCTCCCTGGGAACGTGCCAGGAGACTTCTTCTCAGTGAAGGTTTACAGGTCTCCAGGCTTCAAAAGTTCACAGAGTTTGAATAATGCATAAAGTTCTGGAGTCAAATACTCTTCTCCAGCATCTTTTAAAAATGGATGAACACATTTTTACTTGAAAACCTCCCACTTTGTATAACCTGTTTCTCCTTTCTCACCTGTCACACCTGCAATCCTTGCGTCCTTCTAAATGTACAACCCCATCAGGGGCAGATCTGCACGAGGATCTCATTCTTCCCTGCTGCCTTTGGTATTTAGAAATCCAATTTTCCCTGTCAGAAAGGTGGGAGCCTCCTGACTGCATCTGCCTGTAATTAATGAATTCAGACACTCCATACAGGATGTTTCTGGGGGGATCCATCTTCCTCTTCCCCTTGTGAGGGAATCAGAGCGGTGAAGCTCCCCCTGTGATGCTGGGCAGGGCCTGGAGGAGGCTTTGTGGGGCAGGGAGACCTTTCCAGACAGATCCTGGCGGAGCCTGTCCTGCAGTTTGACCATAAAACACAGATACAGTCTGGACTCGAGGTGTCTCTTTGAGGCTCATGACTTTCCTTGGCCCATTGGGAAGGACCTGGAAGGATTAAGATGCATAGGATGGAGTTGTGGCAGCTTTAATTTCCCTGTGAAATGAACCAATCCCCCCCCGCCCCTTTTTCCAGGACAGCCCATTCCCTATTCCAGGGATGCTTCCTGCAGGTCACACCTTTGGTTTGGGCTCTGCTGCCTCTTGAATGAATGACTTTAGGTGTGGGGGTGTAGTTTGGTCACCCCACAGGACACTGCAGTGGCTCTGTGTGTGCTCAGCAGCCCTGCTGGAGCCTGCAGCCCCCAGGTTTAATCAGGCAGTGGGTGATCCTTTTGTCAAGATACCACAGCCCTTTCCAACACCCCTGGCTTCTCCCACTGCCTCTGAGCACCCAAATGGCACAGGATTAACAAAAACCCTCCAGGAAAGGTTGATGAAATGATGGCAGAGGGGCAGGGGAGCGGTGCTGTGACAGTTCCTGATGCAGAGCTGCCTCAAAGCTTTTGCAGAGGCAAAGCAAGGGCAGGACCCTGCCCCCTCAGCTCCTCCCGAGGGAGGAAAGACAGCCCTGGAGCAGGGAGCTTGTTCCTGCTGTCCCCGGGAAGGATGAGAGGAGTATGAAGGATTGCTTTTCCCATCCATTTTGGTTGCTGCTGTTGGCCCCACATCACAAATTCTCCCTTAGGAGGGGCAGGTGTGGCTCTCCCAGGCTGACAGGATCCTTGCCCTCGGTGCCAGCTCTCTGGAGGGGATGGCAGGCAGCTCCTGCACCAGGAATGGAAATCCAGGGGATTTGGGTGACCTCCCACATCCCTCCTCCGCTCCTGTGCTGCTGCCAAACTTCTGTCAAGCCCTGCTGGAGAGGGGCACTCAGCAGCTCCCAGGTTGGAGGGATTTGGGGCAGAGTCACCTCTGTCCCCCTGCCCTGCCTGGCCCCTCAGCCCCTGGGTGATGGAAAGGTGAGAACACAAAAGTCGGCTCGGCTTTGGGAAAGGAGAATGGGAGTGGGAAGGGAGGCTCAGCCGTGGCATGGCTGGGGATGTATTTGCCCAAGCCTTGCTCTGGCAGCTGCTGAGCTCAGAGCTTGTGCTGGGGGCTCTTCTGGCTCTGTGAGCTCATGATGGATCTTTGCAGGGCATCCTTGCACCAGCTGGAGGGAAGAAGGAAGGACTGAGCATCTTCCTGGCTTTTCCACCATCAGTTGCTGGTTTTGGACGACTTTTAATGTAGAAATGAACATTTTGTTGTGTTTCTCAGGGATAGGGCCGTGGAACAGCCAGTGGCTGCTCTGGAGAGCAGCAGTGCCCTGCTGAGTTCTGCAGGTCATTTCCTGGTGGGGATGCTCAGGATTTGGGCTGAGTGAGGCTGCTCGGCTGGACGCACACAGGGGCTGCTCCTCAGGATGCTGACCACTCTGCAGATATCTTCTAACATGAAAAAATTGAAAGGAAACCCATCCTTAGACGAAAGGAGTTGTAAAGTGAGCAGAAACTGCTAGAAAAGAACATCATCATCCTTTTCAGTGGCCAGCTAGGTCAGGTTTGAGAGGCAAAGGCAGTCTAACAGCGCTGCCTGCTGGAAATTCCTCGGGAGGAAAAGCGATTCTGCGCCCTGGGTTCTACCAGTCCTTTGGCACAATTTAAACCCGTCCTTCTCCCTTTTCTTCAACCTGCTCTGCCCACAAACCTCAGCTGCTCGGGGCAGGCTGCCAGGAGGGATGGAGTTTCCATCCTTACAGCAGTGGTTGAGAACCGGCTGGAACCGAGCTGCTCCCGGCGCTGCAGGGGCACCCGAGCCCTCTCCTGGTGTGTGCAACCCCGAGCCTGCAATTCCTGGCTCACTGGGATCTCGGTGGAATTAAAGGAAATGCCCGTGGTGCTGCTTTTGGAGCACTTCAGGCCAAGCCAAGCTAAGCTGGGGATGTCACTTCTGGAGCTACTCCCTGAGGAAACACCGCTGGGGTTCATCCTCCTGCTGTTCCCTTACCCACCCAGCCCGAGTGTCCTGACCAGCCACCAGCACTTTAGTCAAGATGTGAATTTGTCTACTGAACTCAGAAGTCAAGATTTGCCAAGTGCTCCCATTTCTATTTGCCCCCTCTGAGGGCAGCTCTGGTCCTGGCTCTGGAAGAGCAGGAATTCCTGGCTCAGGCAGGAGGGGTGGGTTGCTGGGTTTTCTGGTGGGACCTTACAAGGACTGCAGCACAGTTTGGATGTGCATTAATAAGCAGATCTGGACTGGAAAGTGAGGATTTGGGAGCAGATGAGGCAAAGATTTCTAAAGCCCTAATGCAGCCCCTCTGCAGTCACACAAAACCTCTGGGCAGAGCTGGACTGCACAGCAGGAGTCACCCCTGCCCCTCATGTCCATGAGCTGTGAGATCACCTGTCCTCCAAGGAGAGAAGAATTGGGCTGGTTTTATTCCTGGCAGCAGTTCTAAAGTCCATAATATTTACTGGATGAAAAGACTGTGAGAGTTCCTTCTTACCATGTTAAAAATGTTAGAAATTCACTTCCTTTAATAATTTTTTTGCCATTAATTAACTATGAGCAGTATTACTGCGGTGCCCAGAATCCTTCCCAGCCAACTCGGAGGTGGCCTGTGCCATCTGTTTATCCTGACTTCATCTGCCCTGTGCTTTCAGTGCCAGGGCCTGCTCGTGCTGTCATGCTGGGTGAGAGGAAAGGGACACTCAAAGAGCCCAGGCAGGTTTATTTATTGTTAGGAAGCAGCAATGGGCACAGGTGGAACGGCACAGATAAGCCCAAGCCTTGGCATAGGAATTCAAAGTCACCTCCTTCACCCTTAGCTGCCTGCCAGCATCCCTCCCTCCAAGGCATGGCCCCAAGCTGGCTCTTCCTGTTTTGTTTTTTAAGTACACTGTTAATTAATGAGGCAGAGGAAAAAATACACACAGGCACACCTGAGTAGTTTTTAACCTGGCTTGATTAATGCTGTCAAGTTGCACATCTGAGTGTGAGCTCAGTGGGACTGTTGCTTTTGTTTAATACCACAAGACACCTCAGTCTGGATTGTTGCATTACAGTACAAATAAAAAACAGAAACAAAACCACATCTGCATCATACAGGGTGAGAAGAATATGAGAATTCTAAATATTTACAGAGAAGGGCAAGTGGGGAAACCACAAAAAATATTTACATAAAAATACATGAGCTTGTCGGCATATACATTTTACACCAGTTCACAAAAAAAGACACTCTATAAATTAAAGTGAAGGGAACTCCAAAGGTAACCCAAGACTTCCTGGGATGTTCCTCTCATGCGGCTCAGGGAAAGAAAAATCAAGTCTTCTACAGCAGGAAAATGAATGGCAAAACAACCCTTTTCTCCCCCCCTCCCTCTCCCCAGCTGGACAAGGCAAGACTCTGCACACGAGGAGCTGTGGTGCTGGCTCACACCACACCATGCCTTTCACGTGGGATCTGGGGCTCTGGGGAAACAGGAACATGCCTAAGCCGCCACAACAAAGGGAAGGAAAACAATTTCTCACCCAGATTTCCTGACATTTAACACACCACTCGAGTCAATGCCCTGTCACCAGCCTGGGGGATGGCAGAGCACACTTGAGGTTCTGTCCCTTCTGGGGTCAAAGAGGAACAGGACGTTTTCAAGTCGGTTTTGGTTTTGTGTAGCAACTTACTACCACTGTGCAATCCTCACTGATCCCCCCAGCGGTGAGCAGGGGAGGGGGATCACTGCAAAGACATAGGCACAAAGTTGTGGGGGTGTTCTCAGAGATGCATATAGATATCACCTGATAAGACTCTGCAAAAATCAGAAATTAATGCTTTACGTAAGACTTCATAGGGGCCAAGTCCTCATTACTCACCTATGACTGCACTGCCCTTCCCAAGGAAGGTCTCCTGTGGGTCACATCCTGCTCCAAAGCAGAGGTGAAAATCCAGAGCTGGAGCACACTCCTGGAGCTCCATTCCTGCATGCACTGGGAGACCCTCGTCTGGAAACAGAGGGAGTGACACCTGACGATGCAGACAGTGCCCATGTGAGGGAACTGCTGAGGAACAGAGCTGCTGTCACCTCGTGGGGATGTGGTTAGGCAAGGAATTACTGAGCCTGAGCACAACCAAACTTGGATTTGAGGATTATTTGTGTTGCTGTCCCCCTGTTCTCTTCCCTCTGGGACACAGGACTGGGCTGTCACCATCCTCCAGCTCACCCACCTTAGACTCCTGGTGTCACCTACCTGCCTCACTCTGATGCATGACACCCTTTCCAACCTCACCTATGAATTTTGGGGTTAATGAGAACGTAAAACTCTGTAGGACCCGCAGACTGAGCCCAGAGCAGGAGCAGGAACAGGACTGCATAGTTCACTGTATGGCTTGGCAGGGCGGGATCATGCAGGATGCTGCTGAAGCCATGGGCAGGACACACGATAAAACAAAGGTGTTGGTCTATGTTACTTGGGAAAAGCTGGTGCTTTCACCTTTTTTAATTCTGTACTGTGGCTCAGCAGTGCTGGACATGGGTTCTTGGAGAGCTCCCACCCTTGGAGCACAGCTGGCTGTGGCTGCGAGCCGAAGGGGAGATGGCTGGGAGTCACTGCTCTGCTGTCTTCTTCCTCTCATTCCCAAAAGGCTGTTTGCAGCAGCCCTCTGGGTTAGGGGTACAGGTGTGCACTTCCAGAAGCCCTTTGGGAAAGGTGCTGAAGGGTTTGTTTCCCATGGGATGAGCGGGTGCTTCGCACCTGGCACTTCACACAATGCAGGGAGAGCCCGGCTCTGTGGGAGCAGCACAGCACTGAGGAGCAGAGGCTGTCCAGGGATGGCACTTGGGCTCTACAGGGAGACAGTGGCTTCGAGCAGGAAAATCCAGAGGCGTTTACAATTAACAGGAGCTGGGACCAGCTCCTCATAGTGGCAGGATAGTCCTGGCTGACGTAAGGCCCAGGCAGAGGGAGGGGGAGGCTGCGGGGCATAGGGAGAGTTAAGGCTTTCATGGAGAGAGAGGTTGGACCTGCAGCTCTCATTACCTGAATCCCAAATAGCCTGAAGCAAACACTTGTCCCTGCTTCAACCGGAGACCTGGCAGGTAATCAGGGGCTGAGGCTGGTCCTGGCCCTGGCACATCACAGTTCTGCTGGGAACACAGATAATCCAGCCTGGCTCCCGAGGAAGCGGGGCAGCTCAGCCTTTCTTGGGAATTACTGCCAGTGGAGACAGGGTGGCTCACCCAATGGCCTCTTTCTGTGCAGTTCTGTCAGTTTTCCTTAAAAGAAAACATTACAAAAAGCATTCCCTCACCAAAAACCCCAACCCCTCTACCTGGGAATTCCTCACAAGGAGATTGTGGTAACCTGGATCACAGTGCTGCTTTTTTCTTTTTTTTTTTTTTCATTCTTCCTTTTCTCTTACTGGCAGACTTTGTTCCGTAACATGTGAGAACTCTTCTAAACAAAATGCTTAAAACACCAGCATTGCACAATAAAATAGAACCAGAAGGTAGTTACTGAAACAGCCCCAGACAAGGCTCCAAGGTTAAAAGAAGCAAACAGCTACAGAGTAGTCAGCAACTAGAAGCAGGTTTTCCTTAGGATTTAAAAGTCCAAAAATAGCCATGAAACTTTTTGTTCAAGAAACCCCACCTAGCAGCCATGTACTAACTGCAGGACTTCCAGGTTTTTCATAAAACATTAAAGATTCAAAACAGGTAGAGAAGTTATTCAACCACACGGAACAGGAATGGCCTTGGAATTTATCAGTGAACATTTAAAAACTGCTAAATCTCCAGTATTGCTTGCAAGCCCTACCTAATGGAATGGGTGTGCTTTATTTGTACAGGGGGTGTGAGTTCTGGGGAGTCTGAGAGGCAGCACGAGGGACTGCCAGGTTGTTTTCACAATATCAGTTTTTCAACAGCTTGGACACTGTTTTTGGTGTATTTTAGAGGGCACTGGCCTTCTGTCCCTACTCACTGAGTACTGGGGGAGCTGCACCTGGGCACATGACAGCTCCCTGTGTGCCACAACTCCACAGGGATCTCTGCCCAGCCTGGAACTCAGGGGCTGCAGAGAATCTGGAGACCTCCAGCTTAAGCTCAGCAGGAGCACTCCCTGATGGAATTGCTGCAGCACCTGGCCCAGGGCAGCTGCTCATGCAGCTTGTCATACACAGCTGGCAAGGTAGGCCCTGATGTACATAGTGCTATAGAATTCTTAAAAATCTATTTTTCTAGTATTTTTTGCAGTGAGATGACAGAGTGTTGCCAGCCACAGGATGAAATGAGCTCATCTGGGCCACAGATATCCTTGCAGCAAAGAGGAAAGACTGGCATGGAACGGGTGTGCTGTTCCCAGCTCTGGGGGCAGGGTTCGGTGTAGTTTTGTATTTTATTTCTTTTGGTGTGAGAAATGCAAACCTGCCCTACATGGCTCCCACAGCTGGCCTCTGCTTACAACAGAGAAATGTGAAGGAAATGGACTGCTTGTAGGCAGAAGCAGATTGTTAAATAGCAAGAAATGTAACGAGCGTGTCATGTTCTGAGCTGGCTTCGGAGCCTATTCCACAGGCTTTAAGTGAAAACAGGCCCCCAGCCAGCTGAGAGCAGCTGCAGTGGGTGCACTACACCCACAGGACAGGCAGGGCCTCAGCAAGGAGAGGAGCCCTGGGGAGCCCTCCCCCAGCCCCACTCTCTGTGTAACTCTGAGGGGCTGAACTCCGAGGTTCCTCCACAGCCCTTTCCTGGGAAGCAGCCTGGAGTGGGCAGCTTGCAGCAGCACAGAGCTGCAGGCACAGCCCATTGTGCACAGCCCATCACACATGGGACCATGGGTGTGGAGAGGAGCAGCACTGTCACATCTGGGAAGGGAAAACTCCTTCCCTCCCTGCCCCAACAGCATCTGTGTCAGCCCTACCCAGCCTCTGGCAAAACCTGTGCGCCAACAGCCTGCCCTGTCCTCCCAGGTGGCTCAAAACTACATGAAAATCTATAGCTCTACTACATAAAAACAGTGAGTGGGGGCTGGGGGAGGGCTGGGGGGGATTTTCTTTGCTCACTGGGGCAGGGTTGGGGAGGTTTTTTCCATCACTGAAAAAATAAAACAGTCCACTGTCCAGCAGAGGCTGCTTAGACTCTATCCCTCATCCCCCCCAGCTCACTCGACATGCACCTCTGTCTCAGGCCTCTGCAAACACAGCTCTGTGGGGAGGAAGGCTCCCTGCCCCAGTGCCGTGGCGTAAGTTCTGCTGTGCACGTGGGGGAAGCCGGGGGGCACGAAGCCCCCTGCCCCAGCATAGCCCCCTCTTTGGTGCTGAGGCAGGGTATGGTAATCCTCCAGGTTATCGTACTGGGACACCACAGTCATCGTGCTTTGGCGCTTGCCCAGGGTTTGGTAGGGGTACAGCAGGGCAGAGTCCCTCTCCATGGGCTCGGGGTGCTCCCGCATCCGGAGGCTGTGGCTCCGCTCGGGCTTGGGTGGTGGTGCCACAGGAGGGGCAGCGTGTTCCTCCTCCTTGTAGCAGTCTCTGGAGTGCTTCTCCATGGGCGCTCTGCCTCGGGGCCTCTCCAGGTCTGGCCTGTCCTCTGCCAGCCTCCCCTCCTTGTGGTTCAGCCTCAGCGTCTCCTGGCTGGCTGGGATGTACTTGCTGCCCGAGTGCTGGTAGCCCATGGGCTCAGAGGGCTCCGGGCCACCCTTGGGCCTGTACTCAGGGTAGGGGGGCCCATTTTTGGGTTCGGAAGGCTGCCTGTGGTTCGCTTCCTGCTGCAAATGCGTCCTGTGCTCGCTGCTACCGCCACCTGGCTCGTGCATCTTCCTGTTCCGGATGCTGCTCTGCTTCTGGGGCAGGGACGGCTTCTCCGGCTGCCCGTTCCCATAGCCCCCGCCGTGGTAGTGGGCTCTGTCCAGCTCAGGCTCCGTGTGCTGCCCGTAGTAACGCTCATCCCCTTCGGGTGTGGCTGCCTTGGCTGGGTACCTGCCCTCCTTCCCTTCTGCCACCGTGAGCAGGCCGCTCTTGCCAGGATCCGATTTGCTGCGCAGGTGGATGGCGTCAAGACCCCCCAGCTCGTCCTGCAGCAGCGGGGCCACGTTGTCATACTGGGACATGAGGGGCCCTTTGACCTTCTGGCGCGTGCGGCTCTCGCGGCGGATGGACTGCATGCGGTACTTCTCCATGTCCTCCAGGTCCCAGGACATGTACATGTGCTTGATGTCCGGAGCGGGGGGCACGTCCCTGCTCACGAAGCTGTGCTCTTTGCCCAGGTGATTGATGAGCCCTGCCCGGGGGTAGGCAGCCAGGCTGGGGTAGCGGTACAGCCCCTTGCCCTGCAGCCGGGACGCGTAGGGGCCGAACTCGCGGCTGGGCAGGCCGTGAAAGGGCCGGACCCGCACGGTGCTGTAGGGATCCAGGTCATAGAAGCTCCCGTCGGCCGCGGCGTAGTAGGGGGAGCCGGAGGAGCTGGAGTAGGGACTGTAGCGATAATGGACCCGCCCGTTCTCAAAGTAAGGCTGGAGCTGCGTGACGTGGTAGTCAGAGTGGGGCTGATACGGCTTGTACTGGTACAGGGGGCGCGGGCAGTACATGGGCTCGTCGTCCGGGGGCACCTCCGTGCGGGAGATGGGCACGGAGCGGATGGCGGCGGCGGCGGCCGGGCTGGGCACGTGCAGCGACTGCACCCTGCGGATGGTGGGGTACGGGGGGGCCTCCTCGGCGTAGCCGGTGCCCCGCAGCCCCGTGGGGCTCACAGAGGACACGAAGTCAGTGCGGCCGCGGGGCTTGGGGTGCAGGCCCGTAGCAGAGCCCTTGCCCTGCGTGCCGTAGGAGCCGTAGCGTGCGCCTGCGGCCACGGGTGGCTCCGGGCGGGGCGGGTAGGGCTGGTGCTGCTCGACCTTGCTGTGGTAGCCGTGGGCAGGGACACTCTCAGGCCGGTACTGGTGCTTGGCGTGTGGGTAGCTGTCAGGCCCCACGGGCTCGGGAAGGCTCTCCGGCTTGGGGTGCGGCACGTACACCGGCTGCATGGACGAGTGCTTGGGAGGAGGCGGCGGTGGCGGCGGCAGCAGCGCCTCCTCCACAGAAGAGGCCAGCATAGAGGAGGCCAGGAAGGAGTGGTAGTTGGAGTTGTTGATGGTGTCCGTGTTGTTAGAGTGCATGGCCGCCGCGATCTTGCTCTCCAGCGTCCTCACGGGTGGCACGGGCGGGGTGAAGCTGTAGGAGGAGGGAGCAGGGACTGACTCGGAGCGCAGGTGCAGCGGGGGAGCCCTCATGCTCTCTCGAGGCTTTTCCAGGTGGCTCTGGTGGCCTATGGGCATGGAAGAGGAGCCACGGGCACTGGAACTGCTCTCAGAGACAAAGCCAGGTGTGGACTCCGGAGGCTTTTCAGGTGCAGCAGTGCTCCACATCTGCAGGGAAGAAAGCACACAGTTAGGGACAAGCAGCTCTGTAGTTAGAACATCCCAGACACTTGTATCAATCAGCTCCATTCCAGCATGTCTGTGCCTGGCTTTTGTTTGCTGGGGAAGGACAGACGTGTAGATTCCCTCTCTCAGCATGGGCAGGGCATGACGCCACTGACAGATTTTGGGACCCACCACAACGGCCATGCTCTGCAAATGCCAAACCAGAGGAAAGGGAGGAGGTGTCTGTCTCTTCACACGGTGCCCTCATTGTTTCATTAGGTGGTCTGCTTTTAAATGTCTGATGTTAATGAAAATGTTCCTGGATTTAACTTCCCCAGGCCCTAGTGAGCAGATCTGGAAGGGCAGCAGAGCAGAAATTCCTGCCTTAAATGTGGCTGTGGGGCTTAGGATGGGCTAGGGGCTTTGGATTTCTGACAGAACACTTCCACGTTTCAATCTGGCACAAGAAATCTGACCTGCTTTGTTTAACAGAATCATTGAGGTTGGAAAAGACCTCTGAGACCATTGAGTCCAACCTGAGACTGATTCCCCCCCTTGTCACCAGCCCAGAGCACTGAGTGCCATGTCCAGTTGCTCCTTGGACACCTCCAGGGATGGGAACTCTACCAGCTCCCTGGGCAGCCCTTCCAGCACCTAATCACCCCTCCTAATCACCTTTAATTATTTCTGTGAAGAAATTCTTCCTGTTGTCCAGCCTAAACCTCCTCTGGTGCAGGTTAAGACTGTCTTCTCATCCTGTCGCTGACTGGACAAGAGCCTAACCAGGATGCTGGAAGAGGTCCTGGTCAAAGGATGCAAAAATTCTTCCTTCTGAAGAAGTTCTGAACTACTGATCCCTTGGTCAGCTTCCCCTGCAGACACTTTTATCGTTAAAACCAATGGGAACGGGTATTCTGATATGTTCACTGAGGAAATCAGCACAGGATTTCCTGCAAGGCTGTGTCTGTTCCACCCACATCACTCCTGGTGTCCTGTAAATGCCCCCCCTTGCCATTTGGATCTGGACCGACGTTCCCAGTGCTCAGCATTTCAGAGGAGCTGTGCAGGGAGCAGCACGTACCTGCCCAGAGCCGCTGGGTGCTTTGGCCGCTGGCACCTGTCCCACGGCTGCCTGGTGCTCCTGTCTCTGTGCTGGGGCCGTGACCGTGCGCGGGACGGTGCCATCTGCCTGGGGGGCGGCCCCGGGCGGGGCGCGGGGCTCGGCGGCCGTGCTGGGGAGGGTGCTCAGGTACGGCACCGCGGCCGGAGCACCCTTGTCCCCGGCTGGAGCCACGGAGGGAGACTGCAGCTTGTCCTCGGCCGTGCAGGGAGCGTTCAGCCTGTCCCCAGCCGGGCCCACGCGCAGCTGGGGCTGCTCCACAGCCGCGTCCGTGCCGGGCAGCTCCTGCTCCGGCAGCGGCCCTGGGCCGTGGAGGGCCGCGTGCTCCCAGTCCCCCGCGAGGGCTGCCAAGGGCTCCTTGTCCCCCGCTCTGCCGGGGTGGAAGCTGCACTGCTCCTGCTCCACATCCCTGCTGCCAGGCGTGTCCCCGGGCACGCCCGTGTGGAGAGGTGGGGCCTCCTGGCCTCCAGGTGCGCCGGGCGGGTGGTTCTGCTCCCCGGCTTGGCAGTCCTGCTCTAAAGGTGCCCCGGGCTGGAAGTGCAGGCGGTTCTCGGGCAGAGCAGTGAACAGGTGGAGCTTGTCGGGAGCACCCGCAGAGAGATGGAGTTTTTCTAAAGCTGTGCCAGCTTCAGCCTCTCCATAATTTGTGCTTTCAGCATGAGCATCTCCTGGCCTTTTGTGGGACTGGGCGGATGCTTGCTGTGCGGACTCGGCTAACGCTAGGGCCAGCATGCGCGCTGCGTTTTTCGGAGGAGGAGGAGGGATAAGAGACACAGAACTGACAGGAACAGGATCCTGGGGGGAGTCGAGGGCAACTGCTCCTAATGGGGGGAAAATTGAGAGAGAGAGTGATTTTATGTTACCCAATATGGAGAGTGACCTTAACGACTATTATAAAAAAATAGATGCTCTCCACACTTTCACAGTGGCAGTTCCTTCTGATGTGAAACACTTGTGTCTCACAGGCAAACGCTGCTCGACAGCACAAAGTTCATCACAAAGAGGAAAAAACCCAAGAGATTGTCTAAAGGCTCCTCTTGTATTTCTAGAGAGGTAGGAAGGAGGTAGCAGAGAATGAGATACCCTTACACAATTTTGATCATAAGGTTTTAGGCGGAAAGGTCCCTTCTTCGAGTGTTGGCAGATTTTTAATCTAAAAAAGGAAAGTCTTAGATGGTCTATTGGCTGAAATGACTGAGAAGGACATGCTAGAGATTTTCACGCATGACAGGATGGGGGGGAAAAAAAAGCAGAATATAAAGCATTATGGAAATTATCCGAGATTTGTGTGATGTTGGGGAGAAGGAGGAGCCTAAGACTTTACTGATCTGCACAGCCCTGCAAGACACTCGTGACCAGAACTGATGGGCAATCCCCTCTCCTAAAGGCACGCAGAGGAGGACAGTTCTGAGAGCAGCTCCCCTTTGGAACTTAAAGAAAGAACGGAGGAAAATGCACTGTACCTGGCTGGGTGTGTCCACTGGGTACAGTCTTAGTCTGACTGCTTGGCATGGCTCTCTCCCCTTCTTCTGGAAACTCTGCTTTGCAAGCAGCCACTAGCTGGGGATGCTGCAGCTCTTGGTGGGCTCCTTCCCCTGTTCCTGTTTCACTGTTTTTCAGGGGCAAGGACATCTGAGTTGGGGACCTGTTTGTGATCTCAGTGATGCCAATCTCTTTGCTCCAGCTGGAAGCAGAGGAGTTCCTGGATATGGTGGGCACTCCTCCCATGGCCTCTGGCACACGGCTGGGCAGCACAAAGGAGGTGGGTTCTGTGCTCAGTGGTGGAGATTTGATGGGTTTTCGGGCTGTCTTGGGCGAGAAGCTGGGGGGTTTGCAGGGCTGCTCTTCTGTGGGGCTCAGGTCCAGTGTAAAGAAGGGACTCATCTTCTCCTGGAAAGGGGACACTGGCTCAGAGCTTGTGGCACTGCCTGGGGTCTGGGACTGGCTGCCTGATTCTAAATCCTTCTTGAGCAGGCTTGGCTTCTCCTTATTAGTATCGATGGACTCCATCAGGGAGGTGCTGCTGTCCAGGCACTCGGACTCTGCCTGGGGGGGGCTGCATTGGAAGGACATGGGGTCGAAGTCCAGGCTGGCGACACCGATGTCCGGTGGGCTGAGGTCCACATCCTCCGAGGAGCGAGGCGAGATGAGGGCAGGGACGTGGATGAGCCCCTCGTCCCCGTCACTGTCATCATGGGGGAGGTTGTCATAGGAGTTGCAGCGGTTCATGTTCCCCAGGAGATCCCCATTGAAGGAGGCAGACAGGGCATCGCTGCTGGACCTGGGCCTTCTGGGCCGAAACAGTTTGGATTCACCTGGAAGCAAGGAGACACTGTGGGTTAGTGACAAAACCTCCTGTCCAGGATGCCAGGCCCAGTGGGGGCAGTCAGAGCAGTCCTAAGGCAGTGAGAGACTCTCCTGGTGATCTCTGCACACAGAGTAACATGGTTGGCAGTGACTACTCATGCCGTTTGCTTAAACTCTTTTACACCACTTGCCAGGCACGATTTAGTCTGAAACTAAGCTGTGTACACAAGCAGAGAAGCTTTAAACGTGCTGAAGGCCATTCTCAGCAAGCACTTTCCTTCACAATGCTGTCCTGTCAACCTTGAAATAGCAAGAGGAGGAGCCAAGGAACAAACATGTAGCACCAGCTACACCAGAGCAAGAGGTTTGCTTTTTTTGACCTTAAAAGCAGGAAAAGCCATGAAAAGCATTTCTGTGAGACCCATCTGTGCTGGGAGCAGAAAGCTGCTTCATCATTTAGCAAGTTCAGCTTCCCCTGGAGGGGTGGAAAATCTGCCCTGTTGAATATCTAGAGCCAGAGATGTCAAAATGCCTCCCTTCATGCCCATTCCTTGGAAGTGCAGGTAGGATTTTGCCTTACCATCCACAGCATGCAGAGAGGTGAGGGACTCTTCACTCTTGGCTGAGCGGAGCGTCCCGCTGTCTCCTCGTCCTCCTGAGGGAAGGAACCACAAAGGGAAAGGATCAGTTAGGAAAAGGGTTTACATTTAGATGGATAATTGTGGCAGAAAAAACACAAATGCATTTCTAGTACCAACAACACTGTTCTGAGAGTAATTTTGTTTTGAAGGTGGGTTTCTGATTCTCATTTTACCTGGAAATGGTGACTGACCCAAGTGGTCACTGCTGTAGGTGACAGGCTGGGAAGCAACTCCCCACAAGCAAAACATCTCAAAAAGGGGGAAAGAAGGAACATTTAAGCACCCTGTTTTATGGGCACTAAACAAGTATAATTTCAGTTTCTGAGGAGACAGTCTTGAAGGGAATCACAGAGAGTGTGAGGACTGTGAGGATAAGAATTTAAAGATCAACCTGGGAGATGAGGGAATGAAAGTTCTCCTGGGCCCATTTTGGGATTTGTGGTGTGTTTTACTGCAAAAACACACTGTTGCTATTTTTAAGTTTGGAAAGAGACAGAAAATTTTATAAAGGCTGAGAATCCCACCTACATATCCTGGCTGTGGCTACAAAGGGTTGGCTACCTACTCTGGTAGAGCTTTTGGAATGTGAAGGTGCCTTTCCCTCATTTCATCTTCTGAGAGCAGCAAGGGGAACCAGAACTATTCTCATTTCATAATGAGAGTGTCAGAAGGAATTATCCTGTGACTCATTATTGCAACAGCCACATCTTGTCTTTCCAAAGCTGCTCCAAGCAAAGCACAGAGATGTGAACCCCTGCAGGCTCCAGAGCTGTCCGAGATCCACTGGGAAAGAACAGCTCCTGGAGGTGTCATGCATGGCTTGAACGCTAGAAGGAGATAAAAGCCCACTGGAAACATCACTCTGCAATGCTGAAAACCCTAGGTTTTGGAAGGGGCCCTCACCTGCCAGGGCTATGGCTTTCATTTCCGAGGGCTCACTGGGGTTGCGCTGCAGTTTGCGCTTGGACACAGAGGAGGATTTTCCCAGGTTGAAGAAGGAACGCCAGCTCCCCACTGGAGACTTCTTCATCTTGCTTGGAGGCCTTTTCCTGGGGAGAGAACACATGGATAGAGGTGGGGCTGCAGCTCAATCCTGGCTGCTTGTTGTCAGCACTCCCTGCTTTCTGCTCAGAAACTCCTGGTTTCTGCGTGGAAACTCCCTCTTTTCCACAGCTGAGGATTTTTTCATTCTTCCAGCTCAACCCTAAAGTGTTCCTGTGTAAATTCCCCCAACCTCTGCAAAGCAGCTGCAGTGCAGGTGAGGAAAGACTCTCCCTAGCCCGGTCCAGCAGCCAAGGGGATGGATTTCATGCAAGAAGCCCCAGCTCTCTGGGATGCTCAGCAGCCATAAAGATATTCAGAAGCCTCTCTCTCACTCCTGCTATAAAACCACCTTAGGCTCCTCCACTGTCATATTTAATTTCTGGTGTCCTCAAGCCTGTCCAACTGCTCCGCATCAAGGGAACCTGGATTTGTGACACACATGTAGTCCTGGAAAACCCCAACACAGACAACATGGATTTATACATTAAATGATATCCCTGCTGAAAACAAGAGGGAGTGAAGCACAAATTATTTGGCTAAACTTAGACCACTGATGTGAGCCAAATCCTCCCAGAGTCCAAGGCAGGTGGAAAACTGGCTACAGTACTTTACATATAGAACAAGTCTCAAGTCAATATAAGCAAATTCTTGCTATATTCAAAACAACAGTTATGACACATGCTGGAAAGGAAACTTGTCCCTACCTTTCAGAAGGGAAGTCAATGACTGTGTGGAATTTCCCTTGCAAAGCTGCTGGGCCTTCTCCCACTTCGATGTACTTGCTGTCTGCCACAATGGGAGAGTTGATCTGGGCCTGTGTCCGTGCCTGAGCCTCCTCCAGTGTGAGCAGCTTTGTGGAGGGGGAGGACACCAGCAGAGACTTGGGCCGGGATAAAGAGCTGTGCCCTGCAAGGGGAAACCACAGTGAGCAGGGAGAGTCAGCAAACGGCAGTGCAGAGATCAAAGCTCAGCTCTGCGTGTCTAGGGAGGTGCTGTGTTTTTCTGAACCTTTGTTATTCCAGCCATTGAAAGATGTGGACAAAATGTGGTCACAATGTCACATACAGATACATTGATGACTAAAAGAACAATGGCTTACTCCATTAAAAAAAAAGCAGAGGGAAGCAGGTAGGATGGGAACCTTTGTGACATACTTTCCTTCATCTGTATGCAACAGCCTGTGAAGAAAATGTTTTTCCTTTGCATAAAGCCTGTCTTGATAATTCCCTGATTTCACCTCTCGGTGCAGCTTTTTTCTTTTTTTTTCCCTAAAGCCATATGTGACTGAAGCTGCTACAAGCCAAAGAGCACCTGGACACAGCAAACAGAATCTGCTATGTGTCCTGCCCGTGGCCTTTACAGCTTGTGCCTGGTTCTGGAGATGAACCTGTAAAATCTGAAAGTAGCTGCTTCTGACTCCTGCTGCTGACAGCTTCAGTGGAGAGATTACAGGGAGCCTGTTGTAGGAACAGCTCTCCTGTGTCTGCTTTGCCTCTTGTACAGGTGTTTCTAGGGCTATTCCCAGGTGAGTTCAGGGCTGTTGGGGAGAACATCCTGCTTGGTCCAGTTCCACGGCTGTCCCTGGAGCAGCACAGCTCTGTGTGAAGGATGCACAGTCTGGGGGGGGTGTGGCAACTGTAAATGTTGTCCTGGGTTAAGTTTGGGTTAAAACAGGTTTGGTAGCACCACTTGCTGTGCTCACCCCCAGAGGCTCCCAGGAAGCCATTCTGGAATGCAGAATTCCTGCACTTAGCCAACCCAGCAGCCTGACCCTCCACCCTGCCAGGTCTGTGTCAAAGCCACTGCATGCAAATGATCAAGTCATTAAACAATTAGCTGAATTTACATGGGCCATTCTAAGCCTGGATAATCATCTGGCTGGGATTCTGAGCATGCTTATCCTCCTTCCCCTGGCAGAGTCAGCCTGCTGGGGCTGGCACTGCTCAGCCAAGCTAACCTCTGGCTTCCATGGACTTAGAATTTGTCCTGCAGCAAGAGAAAAAGCTGGAATTGGATCAACTCTGCCAGCCTGAGCAGAGGTGGGGTTTGTTTAAAAGAAGGGAGCAGCAAATACAGTGGAAAACCAGCTCTCTGCAGTCCCCAGGTGGTGGTAAATGCAGTGGCTGTGCATGTTCCAGGCAAGGGCAGGTTACAAAGGCAGATGGTGCAGCCTTAATGCTGCTTAGGAGCAGGAACTGCTTGTGGCAGCAACACTAACACAGAGAATAAACTTTCCCCCTGGTGCAACTCTGCTCCTTCTCGATGGAACAGATATATGGTCTCAGTTATTCAAGGCAATTTGTAGGCTCCAAGGCTGGATGATGTTCCAGGTGCTCCAGGTTCATTCCTCATTCTAAAGCAACACCAGCGTGAGCTGTGTGGCTGCTCAGCCCTGCTCATGAGCCCACACGGGCTGTGCAGAGGGAATAACCAGCACAGGAGATGTCAAAATATCCCTTTAAGAGTAAGATTTAAGTTTCTTAGCCTCAGCATTACTGAATGTGGAGAGATTGCTTTACACCAGTTTGTTCCTATTGTGTTCTAAGGTATGGATGAGGGCAGACAGACATAGCTCCAATGGGTAAGTGTGCAGGAGCATCAGTAAAGATGGCTTTAAAAAGGAGAGGGAGCAGGGGAGACAAAGATTTAAGTGATTCCTTGCAACTTCTCAGTGGTAGGACATAAAAATAGAAATCAAATATTCATCTCTGCATTCCTGTGGGGCATCCTTGGCTTCTAAGAAAGGTACTGACAGCAATTTCTAAAACCAGGCAATTTATATCTGGATTCTGACATCTCAACCCAGAAATGTGTCCTCTAGGTTAAAATAAAAACATTTCCATGTCCCAGAGGAGGCTCAGGCAGCCATCAAGTGCTGCTGTTCCTACCCGAGTGAAGCAAGCACAGAACACACACCTGCCCCGTCGCGGATGACGGAGCTGAGCTTGGAGCTGAAGAGCACATCCACGTGGTTCAGGATGAACTCCACCACCACCGACTGGATCCGCACCTCCATGAAGGCGGCAGTGCCGCTGAAGCAGGCAGACTCGATCTGCTTGGACCTGCAAAGGGACACCTGGTGAGGGAAGAGGCTCCTGCTGGGGAGGCCTGGGCACCTGCGGGGCCACCGGGCCTGGGGCTCGGGCAGAAAAGGCTTCAGGGCAGTTCTGGGGTTAAATCTCAGGAATGCTCACAAATGATCACTGACTGGGGATTTATGGCCAAACTTCAGATCCAGGCTCAAGTCTTGCTGATAGGGCAAGAGGAACACTGGGCTGGGAGGAAAAGGGAGTGTGAAACAGGTCAGAATTGAGGTTAATACACTGAACACCCAAAATGAAGAGCTGTTTGTTAATTCATTTCTATGTCTGGCACAGTTTAAGGCAGTGCTGCTGTACAAACCTGCTGTGGCCTCTAAGAGGATTTTCCCTCAAGCAGGGAATGTCTCCAGCTGATCCTGCTGAGTGAATGCCCCAGGACTCACTGAAGCAAACTCAAACACGAGGTCACTCCACTGCTTGTGGGAGAATTGCCAGAAAGAAGGGCCCACCTGCATGGACTGGGAGTGTCCAAGGCCAGGTTGGACAGGGCTTGGAGCAACCTGGGAAAGCAGAAGGTGTCCCTGCCCACAGCAGGGGGTGACACTGGATGAGCTTTCATATTCCTCCCAACCCAAACCCTTCTGGGATTCCATGATGAACTGCACACTCAGATTTCTCAGGCTGGTAACAACAGCAGTTCAGAAATCAGTACAATAAAGGGTAGGGTGGTATTCTTTTTTTCTTTTAAAGCAAAATTTTTAAGTCACACCATTAATTTTAAAGTGCCCTAACATGCAGATTCAAAACAGATTTATCCAAGATCATTTCTGTAAGTTTGAATTCTTGCAGCCAAAAGTTGTCAAATTAGACTCTAGGGACTTATGCAGTGGGAAATCAGTGATGACACTGTAGAAATTTTCCTGGATGATCAAGGACACATCAGTCTCATCTAACCAGGACAGGAGAAATTATCCTCTAAAAGAAGGTTGAGGGAATTCTTCCTTGTCACTACTGACAGAACTGCAGCCAGTGGAACTGTGTTGTGTGAGACAGGATAATACAGGGCCTGTTTTACATCACTAGGTCAGGAACTTGCTCGCTGATATTAAATCCTGCTTAGAATAATTTCCCATATTTTACAGGAGAAGAGTGCACTGGGTGAAGAGAGGAGCTCTTTCCAGCTGCTGAAAGCTGGGATTTTCTGGAGTATCTGTTTTTTATGAATGTAAACATTTATCTTGTATTGAAATGGGAAAATCCCAGAATACCTGAGGAGGTTTGGAGCCCAGACAATGGCCAAGTTCTTGGTGTGCATATTTGTGATGGAGCAATAATCAGCCAGACGAGCCAAGTGTCTCATTAGGAACTCCAGTGTCCTGGAAAACAGAAGAGAGGCAAATGTTCAGCACCACTGAGCAAAGCCAGGCTGTGATCCACAGAACAAACCCAGCTCATTATTTCCTTTTGGTTTGACAGCTCTCAGAAAGGAAGGCTGAATTCCTTCCCCTCAGCCCCATGGTGGACCTGCCTTTGGCAATACTGACACAGGCTGGGGTGAATCTCTCCTGACTTTTCCAGGCTCAAGGAAAGGACAGTTACAGCAAAAAACCCTTTGCAGGTGTGTGACAATCATGAGGGGCTGCTCAGAGATGTGTGGGGAAGGATGTGGAATGTTAATCCTGGCATGGGGGAAGTAGTGATTTAGACACCCCAGGATACTGAAAACCAGCCAACTATACCTGAGTTCTACTTGGGAAATTCCTGGCTGCAGGTTTCTTAGAGGTGGCTAAGGCAGATAGAAGGTTAAACTTCAGAGGCTTCTGTTCACATTAAAAAATGGTGGTTTTTGTATATTTGTATATAAACACTGCTGTGTTTAATACATGCTGGGGAGGAGGGAGCAGGAGGTGGCAGTGAAAATGCTGCTGGTACCCTCCTGGTGCCCCTGGCTTGTGTCTGTCTCACAGCCTATCCTTATTCTGTGGGGGGAAGTGAGTTGGAGCAGAGAGGGTGTTTTGGGGCTCAAAATTCCACAAATAGACAAGACTGGAAGTGAAGAAAACAGCTCTGGCTGGAAACCAAACAGACACCTCCTGCCTGCAACTATCTGCTATCACCAAATAGCAGAAAAATGAAGTGTTTTTTCCTTTTTCCAAGCAAACCCAAGGAAATAAGAGCAGCACCCTGTGACCTATAGCATTCTACATCCAGCTGCTGGCTGTGCCCCCTCTCTGAGACAGATGTGCTGCTGGTACCAGCACCCAGTTTAACCAGCCCCATCAAGTAAAAATCATTTCAGGGAAGAGGTGAATGGAAAAGAAGATCAGTTTATTTTTTAAAGGGCCATACCCCCTCAATTAACATCAATATTTCAATTAGTTACTATAACATATGCAGCTGTTGCACCAACTAGCCTTATTTAAAGAGCAAGTAACACAGCTGTAGTTTATAACACATCAGTTAAATCACAGTTCATTTTTATAATTAGCTATTTATACCACTCATTGCAATCGTCCAGCTAATCACCACACATCACAGTAATTGAAATTTAAACATCTATTGGCAGAAATTACTATAAATAGTTATCAATAGCTGTCCTCATGTGTTACACCTGACCCCTCAGACCAGAATTCTAACTTCACCTGCAGATTAACATACATTATAAAAATCAATTGGTGACTGCAATGAACTATTCTAATTAGATATCAATAGCCAAATACCGCCTGCATTCACCCCAAATTGTCACCCAAACCACTGGGACACATCAGGGGAGCTGTCCCAGCCAATTAAAATAGTTACCCATCTGTAAGTAACTTCCACCATATGTTGTCATTAGCTCTTTCTACCAATTACAATTCACAATTAGTGAATGCTACTTACCATGCATCACTAGTTATTAATATTAAAGGATCATTAACATACAGAATTCTGTACAGTTATTAAAGCAAATCCTCAATACCAATTTGTCTGATGCCTTTTCTCCACACCCTGCCATAATTTTTAATGCTAAAGACCATTAAAATGTTGTTCTTAGTCAAGACTCATTACCATACAGCATGAATTCTTATTACTACTAATTAACTTAAATACAGTATTTCACTGGTGATTTTTAAACACCATATTATGCTATCCTAATATATAACACTAATATAATTAATTAAATCAGTTATTCTTAGAGCATTGTTGTTATTTGCTAGTTACTATTATTGCAGAGAGGGGCAAACTGGAGATAAAGTACTGTTGACCTAATTTGACTGAAGGCCTGAGCAATTTTTTGCTATATTTCACTTTTTTTCAAAGTAGTCTTCACACTGGTATTGTGTCCCTGACACAATGAAACTGTTTCCTTACTCTGACATAACAAGATCCTATTTCCCTCCTAGATGGCATTTCCAAGCATGTGCAGTAAGACCATGTTTAGTGTACAGTGTAAGTAAAAAGCTAATTAAAATATAAATAAACTTTCTACAGCCATAACCATTTCAATGTTCAGAGGCAGAGTGTGGCTGTCTAGAGAAGGAAACTGGAATTACAGAATTCCTCTTGTACAAAATGCCCACAAGACCCCAAAGGCTCCACTCACCTGTAGTGGGGAGGGGGCAGCTGCTGGATCACATCGTGGATCTTAACCAGCCTCTCCTCATCTGTAGCAGCAGAAACAGCATCCTGGAATGAGGCAGGAAAGGATTTAGCTGCAAATAAACCCCCAATGTGCCAGTCCTGGCAGTGAGGTTGGTTTTGTTGCTCTTCTTCCCCCTGGGTGAGAGGTCTGTCCTGGGGACAGAGCAGCATATGGATCATGTAAGGAAGGTCAAGTAAGTCATGACCTGGGGCATATTAATGGCACAGAGAATTCCTACAGAAGACTCAGAGCAGCATTTGCTTCCAATCCCATTCCTGGGAAATGGCAAATGAGAGGGGAATTCCTTCAAAGCATGGGAAGTGTGCTGGGGACCTTCTGCTGGGGCTCCATGAGTGGAACCAATACAGGGTGGCACAGGGAACAGAGGCACCTGTGAGTAGCCAAAAGGGGCACAGAAAAGGCCCCTCAGACCCTGGGGCACTGCCAGCCCCTCTGGAATGGCAGGATGGAATCATGAGTGTGGGCAGCACGGTGTCAGGCTGGGAATTTTGTTGACACACCCCTCTGATGGCTCTAAAAACCCCAACTGAGGCAGAGCAGATAGTGAGGGAAGTGTGTGGAAGGCAGGTCCAGCTTCCAGGACTTCTCTGCTGTCTCAGCTGAAGCCCCACTGAAGGGGGAGGTGCCCACATTTGCCTCACACTTACTGAGAACTTCTCGTAGAGCTGGTAGGTGAGCAGGGGGTTGGGGAGCTCACGGAAGTACAGCTTGCACAGGGAGCCCACACAGTGGATGTCCTGGATGTAAATGTCCTTGGTCAGGTCAGGAATCTGCTCTGAGTCAAACTCGTGGCTGGCAATGAGAACAGAGAAATGGGTAAAGGGGTTTGAGGAGGAGGAATGAAATCAAACCCAGCACAAATTACAGCAAGGCTTTCCTGATATACAGGAAAAAATAAACACTTAGTCACCAAAGCCACATGACCCACAGTTGTGGGGCAGCCAGTGGGGTTATTTTCCAAAAAAGAAACTTTTTTTTTTCCTAATAAAGCATTTTCAGTTAGTTTTACAACCAACTGGCTGCAATCTCTTTTGCTGCACAAGGGCTTTTCAAAGTCTCCAGAGAACATCTTCCAAGACCACAAGAACTAGTTTAACTCCCAAGGGCTATGACTGGGATTGCCCATAGGAATGATGAAAGTTGCTGTCCCTCTGCATTTCAAATGCCTGGAAATGGCAATGGTAAAGCCTTGCCAGCAGCACTTCCATCAGCAGCACATGGAAACCAGTGAGTGCAGGAATTCCTGGCGGATAAGCTGGTGAGCTGAGCCTGCCTCTGCTACAGGGAGAAGACAGCCAGGAACCACATGAAGAAAACCCCACAGTACTCCCCTTGGTTTTCAGCGAGAGAAAAACCTCCAATCACCAATGTTTATGAAATAAAAGCCGAGCTCAGAAGGCCGAGGGCTGGCTTGCTGCTGGAGTATGTGCTGGGAAGTGCTGTTTCCAATTAGCAGGATACTCTAGGGGGATTAGAGTGGTGAGCCAGGCCCTGGGAGTGGAGGAGAACCTCGGGGTCCAGGCCGGAGTCTTTAGGCTGCTCGCAGCCTTGGGGACTCATATTCTGTCAGCACTGCAATCACAGCTGGGGCTGGGTGTGCTGGCCCATCCCTGGCCTGTCCCCCACCCAAAGCTGGCAGGTTAAGCCCAGAGGGTCACACCACTCCTGAGCTCACCCTGCCTGAGGAGCAGAATGTGCCCAGGGCACCAGGTGTGTTTTTAACTGAGCCCTCCTGGGATCAGGATGAGCTCTTTCCATCCTGGACATGGACACTGCTTGCAGGAAGCCTTTCAGTCCCCCCAGACAAGGGGCAGGAGAGATCCCCACCTTCCCAGGGTGAACAGCCCATCCCTTCCTCACCCTGAAGACAGCAGAGGAGGAAAGGAAGGATTCAATTTTCCACACCCCCAGTGCTCAGCACACACCACTTCCACAGGCACCTTCTGACTCACCCCTTGCTCACGTCTGGGACAGAAACTCAGCTCCTGGACTTGGCTCTACAGAAAAGCTCAGGAAGGCACCAGCACACCCCACACAGATTCACTCAGCCTGGCTCAAACTCCCTGCCCTATCTTGCCCTACTCCAGCAGTTTTTCCTAGGAATAAAGCTCACACTTTATATTGTGTGTAATATGCAGATATTCCCCTGCAGAACTAAGTATGGAGGGAAGAGAGGGATGCCCCACTACATTCGACCCTCCTTCTCTCTGCACTGGCTGTTTCCAGAGCTACATGTTATTCTTTCTGTCACAAAGGAAGAATTTGTTAGGTGAAGAACAACTCCACAGTCCTCAAAAAGATCCAGGACACCAGGATACAGGGACCAACACCCCAAATCAACAGTGGCTGTTCGCCCACCTGCCAAAAAATAAAGGCAGCTACTGCTGTACTAAAGAGCCAACCTCTGTCCTGTGGAAATCTCCCATGTGGAATAAATTCTTTAACCTTCTCTCCAACCAAAAAGCCCTTTAAATCCAGGAGATCCAGTTTTTCCTATGGGAAACCTAAGCACAGTGATTCATTTATAATGATACTGCAGCCTCAGCTTTGGAATGAGCATAATGCCCTGTTGATACTGCTTGGAACTGCAGCAAGATGCATCCTACATTCATCAAACACTCAAAATCTGTAGTGATTCCCATGAACAGGACAGTGTCAGTAAGTTATGCCATGTCTCCCTTTTGTCTTTGGAATATCTCAGAAACCTGGAAAACAGGCTGTCACTTCATTCTCTGCACAGAACAGGGAATGATGCCATTACAATTTTAGAAAACCATCTTTAAAGCACCTTTGATACACAATGAAGAAGAAAATGGTCTTAGCAACACAAAAGGGGAAAAATGGACTAGGGCAGAGATTAGAAGGATGGTCCAACACCAAATTGTTCCAAGTCAAAATGGGGAATAAAGGGATATAACTGAAGTAATGGCAAATGTTTTTATCAGTCACAGCTCCAGTCAGAGCCTTTGAATCCTGTATATCAAAACCTTGGAACCAGATTTTTAAAATGGGACTTGCTGGGATAAGAAACAGGATTAATCTGAACCAGAACAAACCCGTCCAATCCAAGGGTTTGAACAGGCACTGTACCAGCTCAAGTCTGCCCACTGAACTGGGGGACAGCTAGTACAAAAAAGATATTCTGCTCATGGCAAATAGTCCTGTGCTGCCTCTGTCAGGCTGTGGGCCCAGGAGCAGTGCTGGAATGAGTTACATCCATTTGACACATCAGTGCTCCAGAACAGAACATTCCACACACAACAACAGGAGGAAAACAGCCTCATGAAACAATAAAGGAGTTTGCTGTGGTGGGAACAGCAATCTAACCAGAACATACTCCTGGCCCTTCCCTGTGCAGCACAGCAATGCCACCCATCAGATTCAGGCATGCATCCTTTGCACATTCCCAATTAACCGCTGGTAAGCCAGGAGCCCAAGGCAGCAGGGAGAAACATCAGCTGCTCCAAAAGCCTCACAGAGCCAGAAGGAACAGAAGAAATGAAACATGACAGCACAGTGACACCAGGACCCTGATATTTTATCCTGGAGGAAAGCTTCCTGCAGGATGAATCCGCCTGAGAAGCCCATGCTGTGCCCCTGCCTGTGCCAGGGGCTCCAAGGCAGGCCCTTACCGGAGTTTCTGGATGTTGGAGGCGATCCCAGAAAGCCGGTATATCCCATCCACAATGCCGTGCTTCTCGATGAACTCAGTGCAGCTCTTGAGGACCTGGGGCACTGAACAACAACAGCTGGGGTTAGTAAAGCCCTTGCTCAGGCTGTGCTCTAGGCAGGTGTCATAAACTACTCCACCTGGGCCATGGTTTCAGTTCCTCCTCAGGGAAGAAAGCCTGGAAGAAATTTAACTTCAGGAGTTGATGTGAAAACTGGTCAGAGGTGTTCCTGCTTTAACAAGGGAATGCCAGGATATGAATCAGGTCAAAAAAAGCCAGTTCTGGTCAGAGACAGTGCAGGTCCTATGACAAATCCCATGGGAACTGTGGTGTGAAATCCTATTCCAGAAGAGCTGTAAAACGGAATAAATACTATCTTTCAAATCTATAAAGGAATAACTTATCGTGCTTGGTTTAGGGAAATATAAACATCAGGGAGATACTACTTTTGGCAGCACAGACAGGAGAGCTTTTACAACTAGTAATTTCATCCCAAATGTCTGCTGGAGCATGGCTGGATATGGAGAGCTCTACAGCATCCCACACCCACAGAAAGTACAGACAGAGCAAGGCATGACAGAATGGAAAAATCAGCCCAGGGGACATAATTAGGTGTCAAGTTAATATTGCAGCCGCTTCACCACCCCATTCCTTCCAGCTGGCTTCCCAGGCTCATGCACATCCAGTGCTGGAGCCGTGTGTCCATCCGTGTAAGCCTGAGGAGGAGCAAACCACTGGATTTACAAAAGGCAGTAAAACTGCCCCGAACACAGAGAGAAAATCAGGATCGAGCTCCTGTGAGCATCAGCAAACCTTTAAGGAAAAAGCTGGGATCCCTGTGGACTCCTCTGCCAGCCACATCCATTTGGCACATTAAAAAACAACCTTTTTGCAGCAGCTTCTCTGCTGATCCCAGTCTGTTCTTTAGATGCCAGGTCTGATCAATGTGCCACGTGACACAGATTTCGAGCAGCTCATGTGGCAAATCCCCTTACACCACGCAGCAAATGCCATCTGCCAGGCACTGCTCCCAAGTGCTGCTGCACTTGGATGCTCTGTGCTACCCCCACCTCCACAAGGCTGCTTTCCCAGCCTGCAGCAAACCCTCATAGCTGGAGGACAGGCTCATTTCAGATGGTTCCCTGGAAATCAGCAGGTGTATCCCAGAATAAAGGCACGTCTGCTCTACGCTGGAGCTCAGGAGGGGGTGAAAGCTCTAAGTCCTACAGCACGTCAGTCACAGGCTCAGCTGGAGCAGATTAGACCCTGCACCTGGGAGGCTCCAAGGCACCAAAAGGGAGCCAGAACTGAGCCAGCCAGGCTCCAGTGTTATGTTCCCAGGGATGTACAACAGCTCTCACCATTTTCCAGTTGGGGCAGGCTTTGAAGTGAGCAGAGCACTTGAACATTAAGCCAAGAGCCTTGGGAACCAAGTGCTCCTTTTTTGGGGACCAAAAACCAGTGGAGGTGAAGCCTTGTGCTACCTCAGCATCAGTGAGCTCCACGGAGGACCACAACTGATGGCTTCAGGAGCCAACAGACACAGCCCAAACATCTGAGCTGGGACAGGGAACAGGCTGTCACCGAACATACACCCAGAGAACATTGGGGACATGCCCATCAGTCACCCACAAGGACAGATCCCAGCAGAGCAGGTGGAACACGAGGCCTGGAATTCTCACAGTGTCTCACAAACATTTGTGGAGAACAACACTTAACACCTTTACTCAAAAAGACTCAACACCTCTTGAAGGAGAAAGCTTTTAAGGCTGGAAGTTGACAGGGAAGGAGTTCCATCCTACTCAAGCAGTGGCCAGAAAGGCCTGAAGTGTGCACTGCACTGGGAGGTGAGTGGACCCAGGTCTGCTGCAGGGCAGCACAGATGGAACAGCTCCAACCCCTGAAGCAAAGGACAAGGCTCTGTGTGCTGACACAGCCAGTGGTGTTTGTCCCCTGGGGGAGAAGAGCACCCCAGACTGCCAGACACAGCTGACCAAAGACCCCATGGGATGTCCTTGTGTGTCTGACCCATCACTACCCATTTACAACAGGCCAGAGGTCACAGATCTCACCAGTGACCTGCACAGGGCTGAGCCCCCATCGGCAGCATTTCCTGCATGCAGGAGCCCCAAAGGATGAGGCAAAGGAGTTTTCCCAGACTTTGAAGTTGAACTCCCTTTGCTGAAGCTGCAAATCTCAAAGACCTTGATGATCCATACTGCAACCACAGGAGGGGTACCCTGGAATCAGTAGAGCCCACTGAAATTAATAAATCAAGATGCAAATAAATAAACAGGTAAATAAATCAAGAAGCAAACGTACCAAGTGTAACTTGTCTCTAAAAAATTATTTTTCTCTTTCTCTGATTCTGCTGCACTTCTGAAATTTTCTTTTTCTTCCTAGATTTCTCAGTCTCCTTTGGGCTGAATTCTTTTGGGATCCTCCCTCGTGGGGAGCCCTGCTTATCTCAGTTCTTTAGGTTTGATGAAAACTCCCGAGCTCGTTAGGATCTTGTTTCTCATGTTTATTAGAAGGTCATCACAAAACTTGGCAGGTCTCTCCAGACTGACTGCACAAGTCTAAATCACTGTAATCTGGTACATTTCTTTCTGATGGTACAACAAGGCCTTGTGGCTCACTTTGTGTTTGAAAGCACAAAATGGTCCCAAACTACGTTGTTCTATTATCTTTATACTTACTCTTATCCAGTTAACAATAGACACATATTTAATTTTTCTTAATGACCCAATGACCCCATCACCTGTGTGCTGCACTGCAGCATTTTCTAACCAATCACTTACTAATACCCAAAAACCTCTAGGAGAGGAACATAAAGAAGAGACAACACCCTAAATCCTCCATCTTGTCTCCTGTTCTCTAACTTTTTCACCCAGTGACTTAAGAAAACTCTCTAATCTACACACTCACACTTTTAGCTTTTCTAACTTTAACATTTGTTCTCATGTATCACCATGGAAACATGCTCATGAATTTAATGTTATATGAAATTCAGTGTTTTTCTGGATCTTAGAGTTAAATATCAGAAACAAGGGCACACACTCTGTATCCCAGACTCCAACACCAAGAGGCAGATAAATAAACAGCACTCTCCCTGCCTGCCTGCCCCATTCCCAGCAGGAAACTGGGGGTGACAGTGGAGCAGGGCAGGGGAGCCAAAGGGAAGGTGAGGGCTGCAGCACCAATGCTCTGCCTCAAGTTCTCTTTTGTCATGAAGAGCCTGGGCACAGTGAGAGTAATTAATAAACCCTGAAAAGATCCTAGCAGGCTTGCTCCAAGCATTTCCTCATCTGGTTACCAGGACAATCTGTTCTTTAAGCTAAATATAAATATACCATACCAGCACCACGGATATTTTGGGGGAATTCTGCACAGTTGGTAAAAGGAGTGAAATTCAAATAGGGCTAAAATTGTACCTGAGGGGCCTTTGCTGGAATGGTGACTTCATTTTTCAGATTTCTGAACAAAGACACCTGGCTACTGGGTATATGCTTAACCTCCCTCTGCCCTCTAACACTCATTTTAAAGATGTACATCCACACATGGAGGGAACAGTGAATCTTCCCTCAGAAGGAGAAAGCAGGGTAACAGCCCCAGCCAAGACTTAATTTTGCAAATGTCAATTGTGCCCAGACCATCACCTACAACAGCTTCTGACACCACACAGTGACTTTTTCAGGTAGCTCTGTCCATCTGCTGCAGAAATCCCTCCCCTGGCAGGTGAACTTCTCAGTTCAGGAACTGATTTTGTCTTCTAGATCCCAAACCACAACCCAGATTTGAACCAGACAGGTACCTCAGCCTCATCCCAGCAGGGAACCAAAGGAGATTTCCTCTCACAAGATGCAACAGCAACAACACTAAAAAGTTCTACTAATGGCAGTTAATTGCTGTGGTTTCCTGCAATTACAACAATGAGACTCGAGGGCACACATGGTTTGCATTAAGAGCCATAAAGGCCCACCTGGGTCAGCACCTGGTTCCTGGCAATGCCCGGGAGCTTTGGGAAGGCAGGAGGAGGGAGCACAGGGTAACAGTGCATTCCTGCAGCCCCATCCAGGGAACTGGTGTCTGGCTATCCAGCCGAGCACACAGCCCTTTCCAGGGCCACATTCCCAGGCAAGTAACAAAAATCACTGATCCTCAGTGTGATTTTAGCCCTCTTTTGAGCCATGGGGTCTTCAGCCAGTGACTCCAGAAAAACTCCCTGCAGTGCAATCACTGCCTCAGCTGCAGGCAGCGAAAATTCACTGCCAGGTGCTGCCTGGGAACACCCAACTCTGCAGTGGCTACTGCACACACCTCCTGTTCTACACAATCACAGTAACAATCACCCCTCCCTCCTTCCCTCCACTATCTCCAACACCAGGTGGTTCCAGGAGACAAAGTGCAAAGGGCTGGAAATGTGGATGCCTCCCCAAAGGCATCCACATTTCATCATCACAGCAGCCAAAGGAATTAATTCAAGTACTTCTAAAGCATCTCTTAGCTGGTTTGAAAGGTTTATTGCATCTCTGAGGGCTCATTAACTGCTTAATTCTCTGCCATTACGAGGAAGCAGAAGTTCTATGGTTTTCATTCTGAAAAACATTTTGATTCATCCTCACATGAAGCATATTTCCTTTCCTATCATTTTGTTGGGTGGGGTTTTTTTTTAAATATTTTGTAATGTTCCCTCCCTGGGCTTTGTGAGACTTGCTTGTGTTCTGTTTTCTTTTCGTAGCACATTACTGGAACCAGAAGTGTTTGCTCAGCCTGGGGCATGAGGCCTCCCACCAAGCCCCCCTCTGGCACTGGCATTTTCCCAAAATATAGCAGTGGGGTGCAGGTCCCACAGGCCAGGCCTTGGGGCTGGACAATGGCCCAGAGCACCCGAAATGCTGCTCCTCACTGAATTCCACACGTAACAAACCCACAAGGGAGCTCAACCTCCAGGAGCATGGAAAACCAAGTGCCCTGAGCTCCATCTCAGCACAGGTGACAACCAGCATCCAGTGCCAGCAGACTTGGGATGCACCAGGAAAATCCAGACCCGAGTAGCAGGAGGTTACAGGATGTTTTGAGCCACCAGGACAGAAACTGGAACAATCAGCCATCAGATAAAATGCAGGTGGAGGAACTCACCCCTGGTTGTCCAGGCTGCCTTTGGGAACCTGCTGGGGAAAAACCAGCAGAGTAGGACACACACCCAGCACAGCACAAACGGTGCCACTGCAGTAGGATGAGCCCCTTTCTTGGAATTCTGTGCCTGGCCAAGACTGACAACTTCCAGACATCTGGAATTAGCCACATAAATCCCAACTCCCTTGCCATTAATGTGGGATTATGTAAAAACCAAACAGGGAATATCCCCTCTTGAAGAAATACAGTTGCTTTTATTGCAGTAATTTCCTATTTTAACACAATTTTAGAACAGTTAAAGGTTAAAAAGACTCTAAGATCATCAAGGCCAAGTATTTCCTTAAAAAAAAAAAACAGTAAAAACCCTATAATATTTCAGTCTGTGACTTTCAAACTTCTCATTTCTGAAGCTCTTCCCTCCACCTTAGTTACACAAAGGTGTGAAGAAGCAGAGGAGAGAAGTTAAGGATTTTCTCTTTATTGTGGCATGAGGGGCTCCCTGTCATACAATATTGTACCTGCATGTGTCATTCCACAGGCACACCAACCCCACCAGCCACTGCACATATAGAAAAACATCAAACTTTAAAAGACTCTCTTCTCAGGACTTTTGTCTCATTTTTGTCTCATTCTTAAATCCCCAGTCCTCATGTTTGAACCACCAAGAGAAATATTACACCAACCAACCAGACACTTTCCTTCCTTTCCAAGGAAGATCAAGGCCACGTTGGATGGGGTTTGGAGCAGCCTGGTCTAGTGGAAGGTGTCCCTGCCTGTGGCAGCATGTGGGACTGGGTGGGATTTGAGGTCCCTTCCAACCCAAACCAGTCTGGGATTCCATGATTCTTCAATTCCTTGTCCCTAATTTCCAAGCCATGAGCCACATTTACATTATCCACACAGGTGATAAGCTGTATGAAGTCCAAGCTGCACCAGTTCCTGATCACACACACACAGTTCTTATCTGGAGTGTGACTTTTGCACTTGGGAAGTGCAGCCATGGCAGAGTGGACCATAGCCCACGAGCTGGATCCCAGCTCCACACAGGGCTCACAGCACCAGACTCTGCTTTCTTGGCCTGGAATTGTGTTTTATGGCAGCTCAGCAGGACTGTGGAAAGCAAAGTGTAAAGTTCAGGCCTGGGGAACATAAATCCCCCTGGGCTGCATCAGGCAGGGCAGGTCAATAGCCACGTCTGTCAGGTCCTGGCAGATCAGTAACATTCCTGTAGCTGTGCCAGGACAGCCTGGAATCTGAGGGCTGCAGGAGATCCTCACTGCCCACTCTCCTTGCTGGAGGTGTTGTACAGACAATCCCTATCCCAGGATGCACCCACCCAGTTCCCAGGGCTCTGCTTTAATTGTTTTTAATACAAAATATCAAAGAATCATTAAAGCTGGAAAAGCCTCTAAGATTGAGTCAAATTGCTCTCCCATCACTACCGTGGCTGAACCACATCTCCAAGCGCCACAACCCCACAGCTTTTAAATGCCTGGGCAACATGAGCAGTTCCAATGCTTGACAACTCCTTCACTGAAGGAACTTTTCCTAATATCCCACAAGACACTACTAATACTCAGATTTGGCCAGCGTGCTGGAGCTTTTTGTTTACATCAATTACACTCCAGCCAATAAATTGAGGGGGGGGAAGTTCTCCCAGTGCTAAGAGCAGCAGGGTAAGAGCACAAGCAATCTGCAATGTTTTTCCCCATGTTTTTTTCCCCCACAGCTGTAGTGTTTCAAAATGCAAATTAATTTTCAACTCCTGGCTGTCCTCAGGGTCACTCAGGCACAAAGAATCCTCTCCTCGCAACTGCAGGGATGGAAAAGGGACAAAGGGAGAGACAAACCGGGTCTTTTTTAACAGCAAAGTTGTTCCCTGCCCAGCAGCCCTAAGGATGTCCCTCCAAAGAAGAGACTCTCCACAGGGATCCCATGTACCCCTTTGTAATGCTGACCCCATACCCAATAATCTCGAGTTCCAGCAACTCAGAGGGAAGATGGTGAAGCAATAACAGTGCTTGCTGTGGTTGGAAATTTGCCCAAAATAGCTTAAAACTTTGAGAGTATTTGAAAGTATCAACTTGTGTTCAGTTAGTTTGTGCAGCAGAGAACACATCTGCAGCAAGGGGAGTTCTCTACTCATCACCAGTCTGGGTCAACTGTTCCCTCTTTTCCAGGCTGCTGGATCTGCCTTTGATGTCACACAAGGCTGGGTGCAGAGACACTCCTCACCACATCCAGGGGGACTTCAGGCACCCTAAACTCTGTGGCTTGCCACAGTTCAACACCAGAAATGTTCAGATTTGGGATGCAAACCCAACCCAAGGAACACAATAAATACAGGGGGAACACACAGGTGTATTTACTTAATTCCTACAGACATTCACAACTGGATGTCACCAGTGTCACCAGATGGCACCTGTGCTGGCACTTGGACAAATACTATTTGGTATTTATATCCCACTCCTAATCTCCCCAAGTACCTCCTGGGTATTAGGAATTTACCTTGTGGCACCTTGGGGGCAGATACAGGTTATTAGTTTGATTGTACAAGCCTAGAGATGGAATGGGAGATAACAAACGAGTTCCCCAAGGCAAAAAATTTGTTGCAGGGACAGGTTTGAGCTCCCAGCTCAGGGCCAGAACTCTGAGTGCAGCTGTGACCATTGACTGTCCCAGTCCTTTGGAGGTTGATTTTTAATTTAAAAATTACTCTAAATCAGAAACTACTGAAAGGAAACTGGTTTTGACCTGTTTGAGGCTGCCTGGTTTCAATATACTGCCAATTAAATTAAAAAAGGGTCAGTCAGGAGAGCAGGATGGAGGAGAAGGGGATGGCCATGATTACCTGGGAAATCAGAGGTTGGCAAGCCACAACAGTCCCACAGAATTCCTGCCCCAGAACGCAACTTTAAAACCTTTTCCCCCTCATTCACACGATGTGTGCACAGCAGGGACTCAGGTGCAAACGAAAATGCTGAGACAGGCCAGCGTATCCTCAGTGCACAACACAAAACTGTTTATAGATACACAAATACTGCTGAGGGAGGCAGAGCAGGAGGATTTCCAGTGTCCCCAGTTAGGTGGCCTTGTCAGGAAACAAGATCCACCCCTGATTTGTGAGCTGCAGCTCTATATATAAACAACCAAGCCCAGATAGCCAGGAGAGCATTACAGAAATAACAGGATGAGTAAGATGCATTGTTTTTCCTGCTGTGCCAATGGAGAAATTAGGATCCCTTGTTTAGATAAACAGCTGGAATAGGACAGACAAGGTGAATCACCTCCAGATATCCCCGCCTGCTTGGATAACAAGCGTAAGGGAGACACAGACTTTAGGGGACTTGCCAAAGTCACACAAGAAATGTCTCAGCAGAAAAGAGGACTGTAAAACAAAAACTTCAGAACTCAGATTTGTGTCCTAATCATGAACTGCTTCAGGCATATAAATGCTTAAAAATAGAGCCAGAAGGAAAACTGGGATAGCAGGATGCCAGAGCTGAACCTACTTGGAGGTTTGAAACTTTTCAGTTCACATCCAAACTTGTCAGCTTGGATACTCTGAAAATACCTACTGAAAGCACAAAAATGCCCCAGGGGTTCATTGCAAGAGTGAGCACATGTAACACAAGCTCCCAGCCTCGTCCAGAGCCAAGGTGCCCTCCCCCTGCTGGAATGGCTGCAGCCCACGTCACCGTTCTGTGGGAAATGTCACACGCATGTCACACACAGCCAACACTTCAATAAACCTTTGTACAGGAACAAGTTGTTACTGCCTGAACAAACCCATTGATGTGGCTGCCAGCATTCAATTCCAAACATACCTGGGAATCACAGGCCAGGCTGCTGAGCTGCCACAGAACTCTGTGAAGCAGCAGGTAAAAACAGAGGGTGCATTCCACATGAAACCTCTGCCAATATTCCCAAGTCTTTCTGAAGAGAAAATTTTGGAGCAAACCCATAATGAGCAGGGATTTCAGCTGGGTCATCAGAACACTGAACCCCAGACAGGTCTGGGTTGGAAGGGACCTTAAAGCTCCCTAAGTCCCACCCCTGCCATGGACTGGGACAGTGCTGTAACAGGGAGTGGGAACTGGTTACATTTACTCTCATGGAGTTAAAACAGCAAGAAAAACTGATATTACTTAATCTTAAAACTCAGCTGTCCTGAATTCCCAATCAAGGCTTCCTTCAGGATGCCAAAGATTCCAAGCCAACCAGGCAGCCTTTTATTCTAATGACAATTCTGAGCTGGTAGAAGGGGCTCCTCTCATCAACACCAGGAGCCAAAGGGGGTGACACAGATTGCCAAACCTGTGCTTGAGCTAAGGGTAACCAGGCTTTCAGAGATCCCAGCCAAGAGGCTGCCAAGATCTCATTCCTTGTGTTTCCTTGTTCTGGGGACAGTTCCCTCTGTATCCAACTCTGCCATAAAATACCATCAGGGGCAAATACATCACCCAGCTGTAGGGAGGGGATGGCTCCAAGGGATGGATAACTCCAGAGGACCCCAAACAAGCCATGATGTCAGCAGGAACCACAAGGCACTACTATGGACCTTTCTGAAGAGCATCAGAAGCAGCACAGGAGAATAAAACCATCCCTGGCAAACCCCTGCTGCTCCTGCACAGTATATAAAGAGATACAGATCCCCTACCTGCTATTTTTCTGCTATTCTCTTCTGTTTTTATTTAATTCTACCCACCTGTCCAAATTAATGCTGAATAAACGTGGAGAACTGGAAGAACAGGAAGGGCACAGAGCAAGATCAGGTGAGTTAGTGAACTGTCTTTTGTAGGCATTTACAACTTCAGCAGAAGTCAGTGCCTCTTTTTTATAAAAATTAAAATCATGCATAGATCCTTCACTATAGGAAATGTGTCAATTAAAAATTCTGTTTGTGAACATATCTTCTCCAGTGATGGAAGCTATTTATGAACGTGACAAAGGCATAATGAGATACAAAAAATGTCACGTGCCATTAGCCTACAAGAGCCTCTGTGGATACAGCTGTTTGTATGATGGATTCTCTCTGGAGGTGAATCTGTGACATGGCCTCACTGGGGACTGCAGGGCTGGCTTGTGCTTCAGTCCAGCTGTTAAGGGAGAAAGGGTCATTCCCAACAAGTGATAGGCAACAGGAACACTTCTGGCTTGGAAGAACAAATGGTGTCCCCATGCTCTGCAGGCCAAGCAATCCCAGCACATGATGCCCAGCAGTATTTGAATAAAAAGTACATTGTAAAGTAACCCGTCGAGTGCTGCAGTTCAGGAGTCCCTCACTTGGCAGAACAACAAATTGGCTTTTCCCTGCTGGGTGCTGACCCACCCTGGCCTGTGCTGACCCACCCTGGCCTGTGCTGACCCACCCTGGCCTGTGCTGACCCATCCCACCCCATGGAGCAGCCCCAGCTGCCTGGGCTCCCCTGGGTATTGTGGCTCCATGTGACCCCCTGTCCCTCCACAGCTCATCAAGAACATGCCCAGCTCCCTGAGCCCTGCCTCTCCTGCAGCCCAGCACCATGGTCCCCCTCACTCCCACACCTGTAACACCCCCAGGAGCTGTGGGGAGCTCCCTGGCCAAACATTCCAAGGCAGGAGCCAGGGCACAGTGCAGCTGCTGCAATGCAGCTCTCCACCAGCTCCCACACTCCACAAACATGCTCTGCCAGCACAATCCTGCTAATTGGGGTTGGGCTAAATTTAAGTTGTATTTAGTTTCCTTCAAGAGATAAAACCTTGGGGGAAAAAAAAGAATCACTACCTACAAAGGTACAAAGAAAAAGAAGCAGGTTGCTTCAGGTTCAGGGATTGGGGTGGATTTGCTATATCTCACAGCTCCATAAAACTGTACCAGGACACAGGGAATGGCTGGAGCTGTGTCAGGGGAGGGTTAGGCTGGATACTGGGAAAAGCTTTTCCCCCAAGAGGGTGCTGGCACTGTCCCGAGGCTGCCAGAGCTCCAGGAGTATCTGGGCAGTGCTCCCAGGGATGCACATGGTGGGATTGTGGGTGTGTCTGTGCAGAGCCAGGAGCTGGACCAGATGATCCCATGTGGAATACCCTGTGGATTTGTAAAACAAACCAGCAAGGCAGGTGGCAATGCACCAACCCAACTGGGAGAATTTCTGACAGCAATGGAGAAACAGCAACTCCCTGCTGAGCACGGCTTGCTGCCAAGTGACTCTTCCCTGGCAAGAAAAGTATCCCAAGCCTGGCAGGAGCCAAGGGATGAGTAAGGCACTGGATGGGACGCAGATAGGACTCTTCAGGCAGGCTCCACGGGGTGTCTGGAGCTGACTGGAGCAATGTTGTGCAAACCAACACACTTGAACGGAGCACTACCACAGACTCTGCCAAAAAAAAAGTCCAAAATCCCTCATATCAAAACTGGTTTTACTCCTGCAGGTCCCAACCCATCATTCAGTGCTGACATGTGACAAGAGAGAAGAAAAGGACACCCTGCTGAGACTTTTGCTGGAAGCAACACACCTATGCATACCCAGCCCCATGCCCAGGAGCCTTGTGACTCCCACTTCCCTCTTTCCCAAGCAGCTTGGAGCACAGATGATTTTGAAAAATAATCATGTGATCTGCCCATGACTGAGAACCTCACCAAAGAGACCGGATAGCAATGCTTCCTTCCCTCCTTCCCCTCACCTCCAAGGGCCTTCGGGGGAAGGACTGCTTGGCACCTCATGGAGGTCTAAGTCCTACCCAGGAAGGGCTCCAGCACTATTTGGACAGCTCAGAGTGTCAGCACAAACCAACTGGAACTGAAAAGCAAACACCCGGGACACTGCCCAGCACTCACAATCCCCACCATGAATCACCAGAAACACAGGAGAGTTTAGGGTGCACTGCTCATCCCTCACACTGTTAGTGTAAGCACTTGTTAAATCCTCACCTCCCTCCCTGTAGCTGCTCAGACCCACACAGGACACTGAGGGAAATGACAAGCCACATCCTCCCCAGGGCAGCAGCACCAGCAGCCTGTTGCTGCACTCCTCCTGCCTTCCCCAGACACCCTTTCCTAGAGAGAAACCTGGGCACAGACATCTCATATCCTTATATTTACAGCTGCAGGTTCTGTCCCACCAGCCTGGGAGGCACCTTCAGGAGGGAGAGGAGCACGTCCTCAGCACAGGCCCATCCCAAAAAGTCAGATAACCACGACAAATGCTCTGCTAGGTCAGGACTCCGTGAGTGCAGCACGTGGAGCTTTGCAGGATGGCATCCCCGGGCTCCTGCTCCCTAACAGCAAACTAGGGCACATTCCTGCTTCACTTTCCTCCTGTGCATCCCATGCCAAATTTATTCTCCTGACAGCGGCTCAGAGGATGCAGAATGAGGGATTACTTGCTGAGCCCACAGAAAGACAAGGTACTGCAGTATGTGAAACATCTCCTCTGTGTTTGTAAATCCCCTCTGGGTACACAGCAAATACATTCTTCTCCTGGCTAAGCAATCTGAGCCAGATGCCTCCGTGTATGGTTTATTAAAACAATGTTACACTTATTGCAGTTTTTGTCCTTATCCCTTTTATTCTCTCCTTCTGCACCCTGCTCACTAGAAATGAGCAGTTTCAGAGATTCATGACTAGAGCATTTGGACTACTTCTGTTGTTTCTGAGTAAATTCTTCAAAATTTGTCATCTTGACAAAGCTGGTAGCTAAGAAAATTCTTAGCATAACTCCAGTTTGTTTCAATATTGCATTTCTGAGGCACACACAATGCCTGCTCACTCACTGCAATCACTAGGGACAGTGGCATTTGCTCCTTCAGCCCTGATAAATATTTTTCAGGACTGGACATTGACCCAACAAAACTAACATGAGCTTAAACAAATCAATGAATGTATTGGGTTCTTTTTCTTCTGAGCTCCCATATTCTGCCTTGTGATTCCAAAGTACCACCAGCAGCTACCAAGCACTAACTTCAGCCAAAGCGTGCTCTGAGCTCCTGGAAAAAGCACTTGATGCTCTGATTATGAGAAGCAGCTTCTTTAATTCACCTCAGGCCCCTTTCAGCAGGTCAGCACTGCAAGAGGCTCCACAACTGAGCTACAGTAATACAGGAGGAGGGAATCTTAAAATGCTGTGCATGCACAGAGCTCAACTTTCAGGGACTCAGAAATGTCTCCACAAACCCCATCCTGGGGATTATGTCACTTGGAATACAGGTCAGGGAGCTGAATCACACAGAAAACAACAATCCTGCTGTGGGACATGGAGCCATGCCCTTGTTGGCAACATTCAAATTGGATCTGCTTCACTCCAGGGAGTTAGGGAAGGGTTATTAAAGCTAGGGTGAAAGCAGCTGGTGACTCCTGAGCTGAGGAACCTCATTAGCACAGCCAGTCAGGGCCACCCCAATGTGTGGGATGGTGGGGAGAGACCAGGGCAAGGACAGAGCTGCCACAGACTGTTGAACAAGAACCTCCAGTGAAGTTAAAGCAGTTCAGTTCAGCCCAGGATGTGTCTCTGAATGCTAAATAAACCAGCCCTTGAAGCCAGGGGAAGAAGTCGGCAGAGGGCAGGGAAAAGCTTTGGCCATCGCTGACTTGTGCCTAATGAAAACAGACAGGAGGAGGCCTGGGGATGAAAGGGAATTCCCTCCTTCCCATCAAGGAGCTCAGTCTGTTGGCATGGCTCCTGCCCTCCAAGAGTGCTCCCACAGCATACACATAAAACCGGCTCTAGAGCCATCCAGTGCTGTGAATTACCTACTCCTGATGCAGCTCCACATAGGTCACTGGCTGTTCCTGACTCCATCTCTGGTGATTTTCAAGCCCCAGTAAGGATCTCTGCTGGTTCCAGCTGAGCCAATGGGTCTTGCCACAGCTCTGTCTCCATAAGGACAAGCACATACTCTGCACCAGCTGGTAGTGAAACACTTTTATGTCAGGTGAGGGAGTGCACATCACTGTTACCAACCAAATCAACTGGAAAAAGAGCAAGAAATGGCTCCCTGCCCTTTGCCAGCCCTTTTTCAAAAGGCATTTGGATGAACAAGGAGTCTGAAGACTCACTGAAAACAGCTTTAACAGAGAAACTCTTTTCCTGCCCCACACATCCTGGCACTTCTCCCTCTGCACACAAAAGCTGGAAGCCATCAGATGAACAACTCTGGCATAAGAGATCTGCTGCAAAGCCACCCAACAGATCCCATCACTGCTTTCCTGACAGCCTGAAGTCCCAGGCAAACCACCTACAGCCAACAGCTGCTCCAGGCTGTGTTCCCAAATATCCCTGGTGTCCCAAACATATTGCCTGGTGGGAATGGCTGAGCCTGGGGAGCTGGGACAGCATGCAAGTGCTCTGGCTGCTCCTCAGCACTGCAGCAACCTGAACTGGAGGTGGCACAGGGAGAGGGCAGGAAAGAGCCCGTGAAATCAAAGTTCATCCCCGGAAGAGTGGCAACAATTTTGTAATTTTTTTCTTGGAATGGAGAGGTTTTCTCCTCTGCCTCCCTGAACTGCTGATGGGGAGGGAAAAGGGACCCTGAACAGAGAGGAAAAGTCAGCTGTGAGGAAATAAAATATCCAGTTAATTCCTGTAAATCCTGCAAAATCCAAGGAAAAGGCAGATGAAGGATTTACACTGCAAACTGTGCTAGAATCATACAAATGTACCAAGTTAAGAGAAATGTAGGGGTTTAACATGTCTGTTAATGAATCACTGACATACAAATAAAGCTTATATGCCTGGGAAAAAAAAAATATTTAAAGACTTGAAGAGGTTGAAAACCCATCTGCAGGAGCTGTACCCACCTTCAGTGCTCCCACATTGAACCATGACGCTTCCCACATCGAAGCACAATGTTTGCTTCTCATTAGCTTCAGTTTCCCTTTCAGCCACAGATTTGTGTCACACATTTGTCCCCCAGCACAACTCTGAACAGCTGCAATCACCCTGACAAATTCCCAAGAGAGGAAGAACTCAGGAGCAGGTTGTTTCTTACCATCATGGCCAGAGTTGAGCAGGTGCTCCCCCAGGTCACAGCCAAACACCCTTTCCTTGAGGATCCCCCGCTGTTTCAGTTTCTGCTTCGTTGGGCGTGACTTCATGAATGTCCGGAGGAAGGTGATAAGCTTCCCGTGCTTCTTTGACACTGCACAAGACAGGGAACAACCACTTCATTCCAGACCTGGCAACCACTGAGCAGAACTCCTTCTACAGAGCACATAAGAACTGCAGTAACATTCATATCAATTATTTACAGGAACAGATTTTCCAAGGTTCGGCACTAAACAGAGACTTTTGTTCCAACCCTTGGCTAGTGCAGAGTTACCAGGAGCGAGCTGCAGTGGAAGGACTAACACAAAGACACATTTTTCTGCAGAGCAGCTTCAGGCAGGAGCCACCTGAAGGGCTCATGGTGGGCAGCACCAGGGATGGGCAATTTCTGCAATCTCTGGGAAAGGGAATAAGGCTCAACTGAGAAATCCGGTAATCTCCTGTGCAAACCACAGTGTAATCTACACACAGAAATAAAAGCTTTGTGACTGGCCCTCATTGTGGTCTGTGGCCCCTCCAGAACAAAGGGCTGACTATAATCTGAGACTGAGCAGGTGGAGCTCCCTGAGAGCCCAACCTGCCCTCCCAGCACAGCAGGGCCTCACTGCCTCTCACCACACCTGCACAGGCACCACCCCAGAGCCTCAGCAACTCCCTTCTGAAGCCATCACAAAATAAAAACACAGAATCACAGAGTTAATGAGGCTGGAAAAGACCTCCAAGGCTACTGAATCCAATCTGCGCCAAATCTCCTCTCTGTCACCCTGCCCAGAGCACTGAGCACCACATCCAGGTGTCCCTTGGACACCTCCAGAGATGGGGACTCCACCATCCAGCCCACTGAACAGGTCACAGAGGCAGCTGATTGAAGAGATGCAGTTTATCCTCTCCAGAATGAGCACAAGCAGCCTCCAAAGAGAGGAGGATGCCACTTTCCAACCTCCTGCTCTGTCTCTCTGGGTTGTGCTGGGGAAACTCTGGTCCCTCTGCTAAAACCACCTGCCCAGAAGCTGAATCCCAGTGCAAGGCAAAGGAGAGCAGTGGGTGACAGCAATGACCTGGCCCTGGGAGGAGAGGCCAGCCTCAGGTTGAATGGGAGCAGAACAATGCCCTAGAATGTCAATGTTTCTCCTGAGGCCCTCAGAGCCTCCCCAACAAAAGTGCCATTGTGTACACATTTAAAAGCAGTTTAATTCAACAGAAGAGCTCTCCTGAAGAGAACAAACTGCTGGGTTCAAAGGGCCGTGCTTTGTGAGGAAGCCTTTGCAGCTGGGGAAGTTGTAAAAGCTCCTGCTGCAGCAGCAATCACCCTCCCCAGCTCCTCCCTCTCATCTCAGGCAGGAAAGACAAGAACCATATATTCCACCTGCACTAAACCCACAAATTCTGAAATCAAATATCAGCAGAGTAACACCTTCCAAAGCAGCAAAGACCCCCGGGGACAAAGGTTCATCCCTTCAGTGTCACCTCTGCTGCCAAATGAAATGTGAACTACAGAGAGCAGCTCTGAAACTGGGACTCAGCAAAGCAGAGATGGATGGGCACTGCTTCACTTGAGGAGGGTTCTTCAACCAGGGAACATGGAAAACCTTGTCCCAAGAGCATGGTTATATCACACAGAGCTTCAGGATGCTTTAATCCCTTCACACAGTTGAATATTTCTCCTTCCATTTTACCAGACACTGACACGGGCCCTCTACTGATACATGTAATAAACCTGATAGATTTATTGTCACCTTGAAAATCAAACCTTCTGATAATGTTTTCATAGTTTTAGTTACTTTCCCATGAAAGTCCTATAAACATAAGTTGTTTCTCACATTCCTTCTAAGAAACGTCTTTTGATGGACATTTCTCATGACCAGTGTGCTTGGAAAGGTGGTAACTTAATTATCCAATCCCTGGTCATTGTCAAGAATCTATAAATACTGGAGTCAGAGAATAAAAGACTTTTTTTTGTTTTAACACTGAGAGTGTTCATGTGAATAATTTCATGTCCTTTAGCAACAATTTATATTTCTATTTTAAACCTGATTCCACAGACCTTAACAAATTTGTACCTTTGTACCCATGTGAGGAAAGCAAACTTCTCCTTCTGCACAAAGTCCCCTCTAGCAGTACGACACCAAACTGATCCTCAGCACCACCTGAGTACCCGAAATCCCCAAATCCCCACCAAACCCCACATCTGCAGCCTCAGCAATCAAACCCAATTTAACAACCACAGGAGCCTTGAGCATGATAAACTGTGGCTGTGGGGGCTTTAATTAAAGGAGTGTTTGCAGTTTGACAGGGTTTTTTAATTGCACGCAATAAAGAACAGATTGTGCTGACATGCCAAAGTTAGGATGGGGTTTGGTTGTATCCATCATCACAGGAAAGTAAGGGCTCATTTATCACATCCTATCGGCCCAGCTCAAGGATGAATGGAGACAGTCTCATCCTGACTAGTGTGGATTTCCAAGGTTAGCACCCTCAGGGCTGCTGTGGTAACACCACTGGAGGTGAGAGCCCTGAGACAGATGCTTTCACAACAGGCAAACAGAGCACCTACTAATCCAAATAAAGCAATAATTTATATGTGTGTTTTCATTTGAATCATTTCACACTCTGTATACTATGTACCTTTGACTTAATGAAAAATGAGCCCATCAGAGAATGGATTTTAAATAGAGAAAATCACCCAATTCTAGTCCTGAAGAAATTCTACCACCAATGCAGATCAACAAGTGACTTTTGGGTGTCACCTCAGCACTAAAACCAGAAGAAAAAAACCTGCAGTGGATGCACTTCCATTGTCCAAAGATGTACTTGGCTTGGTATTGGCTTCACTGACCAGAAAAGTGACCTTACTTTTTACAACACAATGAATCTGCTCTGCCTTTAAGCCACTCAGTGCAGGTTAAAATAATTGTCCTGCTTTCTGCACCATTAAGCAGAGTCCCACAAACTCCCTGCCACAGAGAAGTGGTGCAGCAGCCAAGGACTCTGTGCGGGCAGGCTCAGAAATTCCACCAGAAATTCCTTTGTCCCCAGCCTGTGGAAGTGGTTGCATTGCTCCTTGGTCACACAGAGCCTGCTCTGCTCATCCCAGATTACTGCCTGCTTTACAGAGCCTCTCTGAGGCTGAACCCAGCTCTGAGTGCTGTACCCACGCAGGAATGATTCACTCAGGCTTCTGCTGGGTGGGGGAGAACAAGAGAACAGCAAGAAAATCCAAGCAGTCATCTCACTGCTGACAGGTTATTAAGGAGAACAAGAGCAGGTAGGTGTCTGAGAGGGATGAGCTCTGCTCCTGAGCTGTGGGAGCTGCCTCCTGCAGCAGCAGAAAAGGTGGGAACCCCCACACCCTCTGGCATTACCGACCCTCGAAGCACCAATGCATCCCGAGGGATTAATTCCTGCTGCATTCTGGTTTAGGTGAATGGCAGCAGCCAGCAGTGCTCTCCTGCTGCAGCACCAACAACTGCTCTGCACCCACAATTGGTGACTGCAGGAAAACCAGGGGACCAAGGCACAGGTTTTAGACCTGAAACAAATCTACAAGTGTTACAAACCAAGCAGATGTGGAGAAAACAATTAACCCTTTCCTATCATTATTGTCCCACTAATAAAGCAGGGACATGATAGAGCTGATCCACTCAGAGCTTGTGACTCCACACAAGGTGTTAATAGAAATAAACTTGGGAATCAGCACTACTAACAGACAACTTCAAATGGTTGCTGTGCTTCAAGTTACCAACTGAAAGCCAAACCAAACTAAAAAAAATTCCAACATTTATCCGTATTACTTTCCACCTCAGACTTAACCACTATAAAACACATTGTTTACCAAGAAACGGAGACTTTCCTAGAAGAAGCAAGGGCTGCTTTTCTTCAGAAAGGCAGATTTGAATTAATATCCTGGCCTGAAGAAGCAAAGAGAAATTCTCCATCCAGTGGAGAGAGCCTGGCTGCAAAAAAACCCCAAAATGAAACCCAACTGAAAAACCCCACCTGAGTCTGGACCACTTCTGAAGTTTTGCTGGCACAAATGTGTCAATTAGGAGCACACAAAAATCTCCCCCCCTTTGCTGTCATAATTGTGCTGGCCAAAGCCTTTACATAGTGGGAAAGGGGAGGAAGGAAAAGGAATCCTCGTGCCAGGTAGTCCATTGTGGCTTTGGGAAGCTGCCCAGTACCTCCCCCAGGAACATTTTTGGATCAGGCAGCGCTGCTGTTGTTACACCACCAGCATTGCTGGTGCAAGTGAGGCCCCAAAACCCCCAGACATTGGTAAAAGCTGTTAAATAACAATCACTTCATTAAAAGCAGGGCTCATTCACTCTCAGGACATACTTTCTGAAGCTTTACTGAAGAGCTGTGCCAGCCATCAGCTAGCTCTTCATCAGCTTCACACTCTTGGTCAGCACAACTCACTCTCCTGGAAGCCCACAGGGATCCCTTGGGATTTGTTGAGGACTTCTGAGCCTTCCTCTGAGCTCAGCCCATGGTGGCACTCCTGGTTATCCCCACACCATGAGCTCAGCCCACACTGGCACTGCTGGGTGTCCCCACATGGTTCCCTGAGGCTGAGCTGAGCCACTGCCGTGACCTGGATTAGGAATAATCTGCTGCCCCTGATGCTCTTAGGGCAGAGCTGGGCCAGCCCAGGTGAGACAGCCCAGAACTGACCTGCTCCCCCTGGTCCTGATCCCTCCTGTGCCCCATGGATTCACTAGGGATGCAGTTACTTGGGATTCACAGCACAGTCCAAGAACTCCACATGGCTCAGCCCAAACTCTACAAGTGATGTCTGGCCACAAAACCCTTCCCAAGACAGTTGCAATATTTAATTACAATCGCCCAAAGGGCTGCCAGCAGAAGGAAAGGTAGGACGGCAAAGAGCACTGGCTCCTTCTGATTCCTTGGCTTTGGATCATAGAGACCAAACAGGTAAAACCCTTTTAACAAACAAACATAGCCTTACTGTGTCCCCAGATTTTTCTGCTTGGCAAGAAAAACCCTGTGAGGCAAAGGCTCGAGAACAAAACACAACCCAGCCAACCCTGCAGCAGGACAGCATCTCCCAGCTGGCTCATCCTGCCTCTTCCCAAAGGCCAGGGGACATCCAGGCAAATGGTGACCTGGCTACAGATTCTGAACACAGAATCCCAGAGTGGTTTAGGCTGGAATAAAGCTCATCTTGTTCCAAACTCCTGCCACAGGCAGGGACACCTTCCACTAGACCAGGCTGCTTCAAACAGGGCAATGGCAACTTCCTCCAGGACACCCTCCCAAACTCCCTGCCTGTTTCCCAAGCCCTCTGCTTGTTCCCTGCAGCCTCATTAGCCTTTGTCAAGGGAAAACAAGCCCCTGCTCCACAAAGAGCACCTGCCCCATTCCCTGTCAGTAGCACTAATATTTGGGCTTTGACAAAATCTCCTTCCCAGGCTAATAGCACCATGTTTTCTGATGCAGGGTTAGCAAACTTGGACTCCAAGAGAATAATCTTGGAGGGTATTTGCTGACCCACATTCCCAGCACATGGGCAGCCTGTTTGTTTCTCTTATTCTGTGATTTTACAGGTCACAGCACCCAGCTGGTCCCCTCTGAGAGGGGAGCCTGGTGCTCAGACCAAAGCAACAATAACACGTGTGGCTGCAGAGCTCCACAGCAATCAACAAACTGCATTGGCAGGCACAAAATCATAGATGGAAAAAGGTGTGGGAATGTCATAAAGAAAACCATTACAAAACAAAAATGAAATCCATCCTCTCTGAAGGGAGATTTACAGCAAACCAGGCAAAAATTTTTCCAGGCTGCTAGTCCCTCCAGAGCCATTCTCTTCTAAAATTAAACTGCTGCAGGGAGAGAAGGAGAAGCAACAGATTCTTCTGAAAAAAGAGCAGCACCAGGAATCAGGAGATGAGAGGCTGGGGTTGTTTTTGCCACACATTTCCTGTGCTCCCAATTCTGCATGCTCAGGATCACACTGAAGGGTGGGAGCAGAGCGAGGCCAGCTGGGTCCCCACGCAGCATCACTTGTGCTGACCCCTCCTGAAAACATCAGCCAATATACTCAACATCCATCCCCTCACACTCGGAAAAACCTGCTCTGCAGACCCACATCTACTGAGAAGAAGTGATGCCAAGCCAAGAATTGAGTCACATCTCCCAGTTCTCTGTCATGTTCCTTAGCAACAAGACATTTTCCTCCTTCCCTCCTGCCACAGCACTCTATTTTGGAAGCTCATTTACACAGCCCTAGAAACCCCAAGCAGAATGTGGAACCATGCACCACCAAGCACCATCCCTTAGTCCTTAAACAGGATGCTGGGTTTGAAGAAGGACCAACCAACACAACAATAATCCCACTAATCTCTATACGGGGCTTCCTCAGCAGGAATAAAGATTTTCAAGAGATAATTTAAAATTCCATAGATAAGAGAGTCTAAAAATATCTTTCTATCTCAAATAACTTGATAAATGTGTACTGACTGGTTTGTCATAAACAAGAGCAAAATAAATGTGTGTTTTCTGATGCTGCAGCATTTCTCTTGTGCCACGCTGCCATTGGTTAAGGCTGGGCTCTGAAGTGAACAAATATGTTAAAGGTGATTAATTTCAGTGTCATTTGATAAAAACCATTCAAATTAACTAAGAGAAGAACCAGCCAAGGATAAGGACAGATTTCCAGCTACCACAAGAGCCCCACACATATGGAGAGTAAAGTAGGTCATTGATAAGAGCTGCTGCTGTTTATTTACAAAGCCTGTAAGGAAGCCATAAGGAAGCAGTCTCTTGCATCTGCCCAGGCTCCTGCAGCCATCCTTTGGGCAGTGTCTGTGCAATGACCTCAGCACAACTCCAGCTATTGCCCATCCCTGCCACAGCAGCCCTCAGCTCGGGTTGGCTCCTCTTGGTCAGCACAGAACATCTGGCTCCAGAGATCCACCAGCTTGGCAACTCACGATTCCTTCAGCTTCTGGGTCTGGTCACTCCTCTGCTAGAGACAGGACACTGAAAATCCAGGAGCTACCAGCATGCTGGCTACTTTCATTTAACTGAAATCACATGTCACTGTAATGACATGCACCAGGATCATCTACAGTGTGAACTGCATGGAGAAGTTTCTTTATGGCCATGAGAAAACACAGACATGAACCAGGAGCTAATGTACAACAGCAAAACCTCTTTCCACCAAATTTTCTGCCAAATTTTTGAGTGTTTGTAATGGCTTAAGAATGATAACCACCAGGTTAGTCTGATACATAAATCTATCACCTACGTCTGATACCAAGAAATCTGTGCTATTTTCCAGCCTTAAGACATGGCTGATCTTTGCACAGAATTTAAGACCACAAGGAAGCACTAAGATGATACAACCTGACCTCCTGAACAAACAGACCCCAGGACATCTTCAAATTAATCCCTGAAGAACAGCACACCTGCCCCAGGGCAGTGGTACATGGCCAGGAGATATAAATCAGTTATTTATGTAGCTGAAGGCTAAGGGAGACATGAGAGACGTTTCAAAGGTTGAAGGGCTGGCAAGGTCAATCTATTAATTCCATTAACAAGTTTAAATTGTATTTTGGAAAAAAACAACAGTTCTGACTAACAGAGTCCCAGTGATGATGCAGCAGGGACAGGCTGGGACAGGTAACTGGGGGAGGAAATAATGATGGATGGGGTTGCAGTGCAAAGGAAACCAGTTATTAGAGGCCCAGTCTGGAAAAGTAGTGGGAGCTGAAAACAAATCAATAGAGATTTAGCACATGTGGCAGTGGGGTCAGCAGCTCAGGTAACGCAAAGAGTTCACAGGGCCAGCAACAAAACTGGGAGACAAGGGGAGTAAACTGGGAAACATGGAATTAGGAGAAAAATATCCAGAGAGACACTTGAAAGATCTTTTTTCTCTTTAATTCTAGCTAAATCTCTGTTCTAGCAGAGCTTAATGCAGCCCTTTTGCTTATCTCACCTGGAGACTGAGGATCCTTTAGAAAGGCTGCTCTGACTCAGGTAACCATCACAGGCAGAACTGAACACCAGATCTGCCCACCCACATTCACTTTGGCATATCAGGATTGTTTGACCTTGCCTGCCCAAACTCCCACCACACCAAAGATGTGAGATCTGAAACCAAAATGTGCCTGTGTGCAACCCTTCATTCCCAATGAAGAGAATGTGACGCTGTAACCTGAGAGTATCTCTGATACACAATTTGCATGGTTTGAGAAGAAACCCCATTTCAGAATGACCCCAAAGGTTGTGTTGATGTGGCCTATGAAGGGTGTTACCGGTTCCAGAAATTTCTGGAACCTCAACTGGGGCAGCAGCATTAAGGGTAAGCATGAACATTAACAACCAGCACCCTGTACTGGGTAACTCTGCAGACACTTGCAACTCGGAGAAATGGAAGAACAGTCAAGAGGCAAGATGTCACCTTGGCATTAGGTGACACCAGAGCAGAGCCATCTCTGCCAGAAGCTTTTCCAACTCACCAGTCATCACTAACAGGAAGATGATCTGTGATCTTTCTGTGATCCACAGAAAGACAGTGATGGCAATGCCACACATTCCATGTTGGAGCTGACTGGAGCTGCTAGCTATCCATACAGATGGAATTGCCTAATGGACAACCTCAACCTCCCTTTAAGACAATCTAAACCAAACTTTTTTTGTCCTGGCTCCAGCAGCCACTGCCTCAGAGAAGCCAAGAGATGACTGTTCCCAAACTCACACTCTCTTGAAGGCAAAGTGTCTTTGCTCTGCCTGGTTCACAGCCCAGCTGTGCTCCATGCAGCTCCTTCCCTGATTAAAATGCTTCCCAACAGCCCTGTGGAGCTCCATCTCAGCTGAGCATCACCCACGCGATTCCTGCAAGTGGCAGCAGCACTGCAGGAGATCTCCCAAAAACTTGACAGTAACCCAAAGCTGACTCTGCATCACATCAAGCAGATTTGGACACAGGCAGGCAGCCCGGAGCCTTCCCAAGCCATTCCAACATGAGTGGGGCATCAGCTGGGCCGGGATCACCGGGGTGATGGCAGCACCACTCTCCTCCAGCCTGGTCCAATGGGTGGAGGTGAGAGATGGAAAAGGATCTGACGGGAATCAACAAACAGTGCAAGTGGAATAATGAGGAGTTTGGCAGATGGAGCCCGATCCCACAGTGAGAGGGTGTTTGCTCTTCCACAAGGCCTTGGGAAGGCACAGGGAAGGAACAAGCCCTTTTGATTCCATGGAGAAGGGGCATGAGCAATCCCTCTGGAAACAGAAGGAGGAGGCCTGGGTCAAAGCACTGCCTCGCTGCTCCTGAGTCCCATGGCACAGCCTTTGCCTCAGTCCTTGGGTACAGACCATCCTGAGGTACGTGGTACTCCCAGTATGACAGGGAGCCTCTGCTGCTCTTGCAGTCCCTTCCCAAAGGTTGCCTCTCTCATTTTAACTGGCCCGAGGGCAAGCATTTGCAGCCCAGACCAGTTACTTCCAAACTGCATGCAACCTACCCTTCCCAGACTGATTCTGCTCTAGTTCTTCTCCTGTTTACAGCCCTGACTTCCTAAACTGTTCATACTTTAACTATCAACCCCTGCATTAAGCCCTGAGATGATTCTGCCTTTGGAAGTTAAGTTTTCACTCACCTGAAGTGGAAACATAAAAAAATACTGAAGGCCATGACCTTTTTCATTCACTTTTACATTACAGTCACTTTTTACAGCACAAGGAGGATACAGTATCTAAAAGAGGATAAAAAATACATTTTCACATACATCCTCCTTACACAGCTAAAGAAGTGAAAAAAACTTCACTGAAAGTGAAAAATCTGATCTAAAAGTCTGGGGATTTGAGGTGAGTTAAATCTGCTTTTTAAGACTTAAGAATGCAGATAATGTACTGTTTTGCCTGCTTTCTATTCTTCTCCTTTCACTTCCCAGTGCAGGGCTTTGATTTCAAATGAGCCTCTTTTATCAGGCCTGTGTGGTGCCCAGAACAAAGAAGCTCCAGGAAGATTGGAAAGGGAAGGCCTCCTGTCTGTCACAAATAATCAGATCCTACAGGGCATTTAGTCCTTAAAAATGGGCTCTGGCTTTTAGGAGGTTTTCTGAACAAATATGAACAGACAAGCCATGGCTACTTGCAAAGTGTCTACTTTGATCACTGTAACATCTCACCCTGAGAATTTTGTTTTCCAGAGTGTGCATTCCCTGCCCCAGGGCTCCAGCAAACAACGGGCTGGCAGTTTTAAATAGGAAGCCCCTTTCTCCTACCAACAGCATCAATAATATTAATGCTTAGGAATGTGCCCGTCTGGGGAAGGAGGGAAGTAAAAGGATAAAGTGATGTGCAAAAATCTATTGAAATTTAAATTGCAGACATTCCCCTCTGTCAGCTGCCTCTTTGGGAGGGGGTATAAATCTGAGAGGGAGGCACTGAACTCCAGCCCTGCAGCCCCAGGATCACGGCTGGGGTGGGGTATGCACACTGGAATTCCTTCCCTGCTGGGATCTGGGTGGGAATCCTCACACAAATCATCCTGGACATGAAAGAGGCTCCCTTTAACAGCTTCGGTTTGCTACACACCCATGACCCGAGAACAAATCCAATAAAACAATTTACAACTATGGACCCAGTGTGGAGCAAGATGGAATAGAAACCTCAAGGCAGAGATTAGTTAGAGGGAAAGAGAAGTAAACATTTAACAAGGAAGGGGAGAAGGGTAAGTATGAAAATTTAACCGGTATTTGGTCACCAAGCCAGGGAAAAGGCCCAAGGGCACGGATCCCCGAGGATCTTCTCCCACTGCAGCACAGGTCTGTAACCAGCAGCCAGGGATGAGACAGAAATTACTGACACCAGGTGTATTTTACCTGACTGAAAACACGATCCCAGGCACGGAGGCATCACCCCCCTCCCCGTGCAGGACCAACTCTGCTCCAGGCAGTGTCCTGGGCAGGACACCCCAGCACCCCTGGGCCCAACAAAGGGCTCTTAAGGTACCATCAAATCACGTTGGCTTGGAAGGGACTTTAAAACCCATCCAGTCCCACCCCCTGCCACGGGCACAGACACCTTCCACTATCCCAGGCTGCTCCAAGCCCCGTCCAAGCTGGCCTTGGACACTGCCAGGGATCCAGGGGCAGCCACAGCTTCTCTGGGCACCCTGTGCCAGGGCCTGCCCACCCTCACAGGGAGGAATTTCTTCCCAGTATCCAATGTGAAGTACCAAGAGCCTCCTTCCCACACCACCACCACCGGGACAGAAGAATCCTCATCCAAAGCCACTCCTTCCCCTCACACGCATTAAGTACCTGGCAAGTTATTAAGAAACAAGTGGCGCAGACACCTCCGTCCCGAGTAAGCCGGGCTATCGCTTCCTCACCTGGCCCTGCTCCCAGCCGGGTCCGGGCTGCGCTCGGCTCCGCCGGGATCCGCGGGATGCGCCGGCCGCTCGCAGCCTCTGCGGCTCTGCCAAGCCCCTCCCCGGCTCCTCCTCCGCAGGTGCCTCCTTCTTCCCTTCCTTCCTTCCCCCTCCCTCGCTCCCTCCTTCCCCCGCTCCCGCAGCCGCTCCGGCGCTGCCCCTGCGCCGGCACCGCCGCCTGACCCTCCTGTCCCTCCGGGGCCGGGCAAAGGGCGCAGGGTGGGCAGGGAGGGATGGCGAGCAGCACACGGCTGCCCGTCTGGGGAAGGTGCAAAATACAAGTATAAAAAAATCCTAGGTATAAAAATCTAGAAAGGGGGTGCTGAGAAGATGAATCAGGCTGTGCTCGGTGGTGCCCAGCAATAGGACAAGAGGAACGGGCAGTTCCAGCTGAACGTGGGGGGAAAGTTCCCCGTGCTGCGATAAAACACTGAACGGATTGTCCAGAGAGGGTGTGGAGTGTCCCTCACTGGAGATAGTCCAGAACCCACTGGACACAATCCTGTGCTCTGGGATGGCCCGGCTGGAGTAGGGAGCCGGGACCTGGTGACCCTCTGTGGTCCCTTCCTGTCCCATGTGGGATTCTGTCTGACCGCTGGCTTTGCCCCATGTAACCCACGGCTGCTCCAGAAGCTCCATGGGCCCAGTGCCATCCCCTCAGCCTCTGAGCACCTCCAGGAAAACATGCAGGTCAGGAAAGCATTCGCCTTTATCCACTCTCTCCTTCCTTGCTCCTTCACAGAAACTACAGAGGACACTGTGGTGAGGACCACAGCCCATTCCCAGCAGGACTGCAGAGCTCAGGGGTACATCTGTGCCACCCTCCCTATCCCTCAGTCACTACTGCCACTGCAAATCCCCAAGGCCACGCTGAGGATCTGTCTCAGCATGTCCACCAGGCAGGGAGAGACACTGGGCATGCCTCAGTGCTCCGGTGGAAGCACGTTCCAGCTTGCAGATGGGACACAGCCCTGGGGACTGCACCTCGCACCCACCTGTCCCTGATAATGTCATCACAGGAACAATTCCCCCTCCCAGTCTGAGGGGCTGCTTCACATTGAACTGAATCAATGATCAGATCACCGAAAACAAACCCAATTAAAAGCTCTCCGGGAGCTCTGCTGTTTGGAAGCAAACCCAAATGACAGGATCATTTCCCAGTGACCCAGTTCCAGCCAGCCTCCAGCCCAGGGCAGAGCACAGGGACCGTGGAACCTGACCTGACTCCAGCACTGCCATCCCTGCACAGCCTCAGCCAGCACCTGGAGCAGGAACAAGAGGGCAGGAAGCCTCAGCCAAGCCCTTTCCTAGTACCAGTGAATTGTGACCTTACCTGCATTTACTTCAGGTTTGTGGTACAAGTTCTGCCATTGTGCTGTTTGACCTCGAGCTCCCCCATTAACACCAGTTCATCAATCCCAGTAATTGCTGTCACCCACTTTAAAATGTGGGCTTGCCAGCTAAAGGGCAACCTCAGGGTCAGAAGGATTAAGGAGGAATTTGCCTCTCTATCTGCAGACATCTTGATGAGCAGGAGGGGAAAACTCATTTCTTTGGGTACTCATGCTTTCTCCTCTCTGCTGTTTTCAAAACCATTTGCTGACTCACATCTCCCGATAATCCTGTTCTCCAGCTATTTCGTACACTTGGTATTCACTGCTGGACTTGTTTGGCCTGGACACTGTCACACCAGGAGTTACCTCGGCAGCCAAACACAACCCCTAAATCCACTTCTCTCTGAATAATTCCAAGTACAAACCCTTCTCCCTGGTACCAACTCAACATTCTGGGAACATTCTTCCTATCAAAACTGGGAAAATCCCAATGAAGATGAACACAGGAGAAGCAATGCTTCCAAATTAACATGCAAAATGCACATACAATTCCAAACAGCATCTAGGACTTCAGAGCAGTAACACTGAGCTGCCCAAAGCTGCCAGTATGCTCCCTATATTTTTTTTTTCTTTTTACTGTAGGCCAGGCTTGGCTAGGAAGACTCCTTCAAGGCTGGTGAACCCCCATTCACACACTTTGCTGGGGCCCAATTTCAAACTAAGGCCAGGAGTTGCCCTATCCTATTTTTGCTAATCAGAGCAGGAATGTAATAGCTGCATCCTTAATAGCTGCCTCAGCTTCAGGCTTGGGTTTTACCTTTGCAGTAACTGCTCTCAGGAGGTATTTTACTACCTAGTGTACAATGACACACCTTTCCCACATCTGCACTTTGTTTTCTGTAAAGGAAAATCTTTTAATCCTTCTTAGAAACTGCCTTTCTTTTAGGAATGAAACCTGAGCAACCAAGATGTGACTCCTCTGCACGTGGGACCACCTGCACCTGGCACCTGCACAGGGGTCTCTGCTCTCCACTGCACTGAACAGCATTGCCATGCCTTTTGCTGCTTCTGAATATTTGATTGGAAATAATAAAATAAACTCATAAGTCTCATTTTCTAATTTCTTTTGCCAGACAATTTTAAGCATTATTTTTTTATTTTTAATTAAGCAAGTGGAAGAGATGCATTCCCCACTCCTGAGGAAGCTGGTCTGCTTGCCATAGAGCAGAGGAGGCAGACAGTGAGGATCTTTTAAACCCAGCTAAGAAGCTCAAGCACTTGAAGCCACAGAAAAAAGTGTCCAACCATGTGCCTGTCACAAATTCAGTCCTGAAGTTCACCCTGTCCTCCAAAAGTCATTTCAGACAGAAGAACTGGGAAGGCAAGGCAACCCAAAGAATGTTATTAGTGCAGCCTGTAGTTTGTTCCGCTTTCTGGTTTTGCAAATGTAACCACTAAAGGAGGTTCAAGCCATCATTAGGAGTTGGACAATTAGGATTTTCCAATGCTGCTTCTTACTCAGCTGGATTTATCCTGCAGTCAGCTGCTCCCAAAACACACACACACACATAACACAAATAAACAAAAAACCCTTTAAAAATAAGGGATATTGCTGAGAAACTATAGATGAAAGCAGAGCGGGGTGTTAAAAAAAAACAACAGAGCAGCACATCATGGCACTAAATGCCTTGAAATTACTGGATTTGATTCAAAGCTGACAGCAATCAGGTTTGACATCCAGGTATCTCATGTCACAGAGTATGGAATCATCAAATCCCATAATGGGTTGGAAGGGACCCTAAAGCTCATTCAGTCCCACCCCTGCCATGGCAGGGACACCTTCCACTATCCCAGGTTGCTCCCACCTGGCCTTGGGACACTTCCAGGGATGGGGCAGCCACAGCTGCTCTGGGCACATTGGTACCATGTAGTGACTGAGCTTTTGATGGATGGAGACATGGTGTGCCATGGCTTGCATGAAAAATATTCCAACTATTCAATTTATTAAGTGTTTGTGCTCAGAGAGGTGATGGTGTAGCTGCTCAACCTTTGTGAACTTCCCAGAACCAGGTTTTAATGGGAGAGTTGAGCTATGCTCTGGCACGACCCTTGATAAATCCATAGGCCAGGAAGAGATCAGATCTTTGTGCCATCATTTATGGTTAAAGCTGCCTGAAGTATTTCCAAGCCACAGTCTGGCTCCCACACTAATTTACAGAATTATTCAGGAGAAAAGAAGAGAAAAACCAGAGCAGAACAAACTCCCTCTTGCCATTATTTCAGAGCTTTTAGCATAACTGCACAGTTTAGTTAAGCCAACTATTATTACAGTTAAATCCCATTTTGACAGAGCTTGTGAGAAAGGAAAAAACCATCTTGTTTAAAAATAACAGCCCCCCAACCTGAGTAAGTGGAGAGCAGGCAGAGTGAGAAAGCAGCACAGAACAAGTGAAAAGGAAAGTGGCCTTATTAAAGCACATGGGTTCTTGCAACATCCTGCTCCTCAGCCAAGTTTCACTGCTTTGCTTCACACTCCTCAGCCTATTTTGGGGGATCCAGCCTGTCAAACACCAGGAATGTTTCCATAACAAACATTAATACAGCTCTTTTTTACCTGCACAGAACACAGATCTATGTAATTGTTCATGAACTGATGTGTACAGACTGTGCACAGATCCACACACCACGCTTGTTCCTTTTCCAATTAAAATTCCCCAGGAAACATGGCCAAGGCTCACCACAAAATTACCTGTCAAAGTGTGAGATGCCTGAAGCTGCTGTTTATGGGCTCAGCTTCTTTCCAAAGCCTTGGTGACCACACACAAGGAGAAACTGCACTATAGGGAACACAGTAATTAATCTGGCTCTTCCCTCTACCTGTGTTCCAGGCATTTCCCTGTGCCTGGAGGCTGATTTCCAGCGCTGTAATTACACCAGTAGTGCCTCCCAGTGGGGATGGAGGATATGCTGGGATGGAGCAGAGGATGCTCCTCAACTGCTGCTCCCCTTGCTCCCCAAAACTGCTGAAGGGCTCCAAGGCCAGGACCCTGGACCCTGACAGGGGCTTGGGGTGGGCAGGGATGGGTTTTTTGTGCCAGCTCTGTGTGGGATCTCTTCCATTCTTCCAGGAGACTCAGTTATGCCAGGGAAAAACCTGAATGCAAACTTGGGGGCTCGACACAGCAGCTCATTCACTGATACCTCCACCTGTGCTTTACTGGGATTGTTCAGAGAAGGCAGAAGGTCCCTGGAGCACTCCCAGGCTCAGCCTGAACCTTTTGGTCCCACAGGACAACACCGGTGTCCACCAACTGTCCTGGGACCACTGGCTTTGCACTCATGGCACTTTCTGAGGGGACACAGGATCCACTCCTTCGGTGCTGGGAGGGCTCCAGCAGGGCTTTCATAGATTAGGAAATTCTCTTTGAGTTCAGCTAAAAAAGAAAAGATATGAATGAAACAGCAGGACCAAAGAGCACCTTCCTCCTGCTCCTGCATCCCTGAGCCTGCATGTCCCTTTTGTTTCAGTCCAGCTTCTCTCCAAAGGATGGATCTCCTGCTCTGCTCCAGCTGCTCTGCCCCTGCCCCAGCTTCCCCTGTGCCCTCCAGACACAGCATTAATCCCCAAATCCTGCTCTTCCACTCCAGCCTTTAAATCCAAGCCTCTCAAAGAAAATGTCAACCAACTCACTCAGAACTTCCTGAGAACCACCCAGACAGTTTCCATAGCACCCAGAAAATGTCACAGAAACACTGATTTGTTCTCACTGCAAATACTGCATCAACATGACCTAAAACCCTTCAGAGTGGGGTAAGGAACAGCCAGGGGTGCTCCTAAAGCACTGCCAAAGTGCACTCCTGGCTCTCATTGCCATTGTCAGAAACATCTGCACCGTTAAAGGATTAAAGGATTAGGAAAGAAGGAGAAATACATTGACTTCCTAATGCTCTGTATCCTTAAGAACTTTGTGAAATAGAATTCCTGCTTGTCTCTCATTTAGGAGTTAGCCAAGGTTTAGAGATTTTATTTCGGTGGACAGGAAAAGTGTTTCAGATTTGCCATTGAAGGCAAAAGGCAAAAGCAAGTTACAAAGAAAAACATGTCACCATAGGCAGAGGGTGCAGAAAGAATATTTGACACTTTTTAACCCTAAAATCTACTCCTTGTATATCCACTACTTGTTCCAGTTTGGTGAAGAACTCCCAAAACTGCAATTCCCTGCCATCCTGTGTGCCTGCAACTCTTAGCATGGTACACTACAGAGAATCCTCAGGTGGATTTTCATGCAGGTCTAAAGGAACATCCAAACCCTGTCCCCTTGCAAAAGGGAAATGGGACATGTAGAAAATCATCCACAGCTTCAGCTGCACAGCTGGTCCTGGGAATGCTGTACTTCCATGGGATGCCAAGAGCATCCTGTGCCCTGTGAGGAAAGGGAGAGTAGAGCAGCAGACCCAGATCCAGAGCCCTGCTGGTTCCTTCTCCCAAGCTACTGCTGGAAAAGCACAACAACACACGTGGTGCTGCCTGGCAGGCTGAAGCACAGTGGGACTTTCTCCAAAGTCTGAAATCCAGTCCTCCAGAGAGGGCTGTGAGCAACTCTTCATCCCAGGCAGGACAGACACTGCTGCTGCTGCTGCTGCTTTTGGGATGCTCCTACATCCCGCTCCTACTTGCCCAGGGAACACAGCATTTTTGCCATGTCTGTTCCCAGCACACAGGCTCAGGAAGCTGTCTCTCCAACTCCTACTTTTCCAGCAGAATCACAGATTTTATGGTGCAAATTTCATAGAGGGCCAGATGAATCCTGTATTTAGCAGCACTTCACAGATCAGCCCACAGCTCTCATCCCTTTCTGCCAAAAAATGGGAAGGAACAAAAGATGAATTGCTTAAAACAAGGGAGGGATAGCAAAGAGAAAAAGACTCCAAGGAAATGAAAACCTCAAAAAAATGCTGCTGCAGTTCTGATCTGCAGTACAAATTTAAAGACCTAAAAAGACTAAACAGTCTTATAGTCCTGGGCAGTCCCTGCAATAAATCCCCTTCTCCTAAAACCAGGTAATTACTGGAGCAATTCAGGGTAAATAAGCACTTTCCAGAGCTCACTGCACTGAAATCCAGCAAAACAACACAATTATTGAAGGTGAAGTTTGACATTCCTAATGTATCTAAGATCCACACTATCAGCAAAATACTCTTTTTTTTTAAAGCCCTAAAGCCTAGTTTAAAAATAAATCTTCCTTTGATGACAGAAGAAGGCAAAGAGAATCCAGACAAGAACTGCAGCAGAAGCACAGCTTTATACCTAAACCACATGAATATTTGCCATCAGTTCAAACACAATTAGAAGAGATGCCTGGCACTTACCAAGCACTTCAGTCACTGCACTGCACCAGTACCGGCTCATTCATAAACAAATGTTCTACCAGTGCTGTTGGGTATCAGGACAAGGTTCCTCCTCTGTCAGGCACTAAGTGGGATTTTGGGGTATCTGTGCAGGAGTGGATCTGGATGATCCTTGTGGGTCCAACTCAGGGGATTCCATGATTGCATGGTTTTGTGGATAGCAGGACTCAAATGAGCTCTGACTGGCTGTATCTATCAGCACTGCTTTGATATCAAATAACCAATAATAACCTGTTCATTTAACCCAAAGAACAGCTTGGGATGACCTCTAGGAAGACAAAGGTCAACCCAAATCCCAAGGGACTGGGTGAAACAGAGGGACACAGAGGACAAGGTTGTCTGAAACCTGTGCAAGAACTCTGCCATTTCCCTTGGTGCCAAGCCCTGCCTGGAAATAAAGCTCCCACAAATTGCTGCTCTGCCTCTCCTAAAATCCCACCTACAGTCTCTTTCCAAGCACTTAGAAAATCCAGGCAAACAGAAGTGCAGGTATGATTTAACACAACACGCAAATAAATTGAAATGTCTGTTGTCAAATACCTCTCAAGAACTGAGGAACAAATGTTTAATTACATAAAATGTACCAGTTCCACTGGAACACTTTAATTTCACCTAGTGCCAGTTCTGACAAGTGACAGCCACGTTGTCATGGCAATGACAACACAACACAGTTTTCTGCTCTCACAGTGCACTGGGCACACAGGAGGGTCGTTTCCATTGTCATAAAACTATATATTTAACCACATTTCTTCCCTCTCTTATTCAAGCAAGCTCTTCCCCAGAGCATGGTCACAGAGGGTTTGGCAAACTCTTTGGACAGTGAGGCACAAACTGAAAGCCTGGGAATAGAAGAATGCTTTATATTTAGAAATGCAGCAGCTGGGGGAGGGGTGGGGAAGAAGCTGATTTCTGATACACAGATTAACACCCACATGGCTGCTGATACTGCAGGGTGCACCAGGCAAGGCCTAGGTGTGCTGAGCATCACCTTAAGATATGATTCACTCACTGGGTCTGGAAAGCACTTGCAGAAAATCTGCCCCTGAGAAGGTGGGTTCTCAGAACCCGGCACTGGCTTTTCTACCCAACAGGTATTAAACAGGTTTTAATATAAAAATAAATTAATAATTCTCTATTTCACTATTTCTAGCTAGTTCTAATATAGTTTCACTATATTCAGCTAGGTTCTGCCAGCGAGCCTAGGGGTTAGTGAGTGGTTATTGCTATCACATACAGAGTTAGATGTGGTTAGGACAGAGAGTGATGGCACAGAACAGGCTCTACCTGAGCTCAGGTGGGACTGGTTCAGAGCCTCGGTAACAAATGCAGAGCCTGGTTTTACACTATCCATCTCCAAATCTGATAATCAGGGTAAGGGGAGGAGGCACAGGGACAGACAGAAGGCAAGAGAGAGGATAAAGTTAAAAATCTCCTGGAGGGACTGCAGGAGACCAACAATTCAACATGGAGAGACAGCAATTAGAGAGACAGAGCTGGAGAAATCTGGAGTTCAGTGCTGGGCTCAGAGCTGGGGTTTCCCTGGGCTGTTCTAGGCCTGAATGATTCTTGCCCGTCAGTGTCTGTGTGCAAACAGGAGCATGAGAGAGGTGATCCAGTCACAGTGTGAACAGCAAAAACGATGACATGAGCTGAACCAAGCTGAGTGAACACCCAAATCCCTGGAAAACTGAGCTGCTGGGGATGAAGTGGATGGTGCCTGAACAACTGGGCTTGGAGCTGGCTCAGGAGCAAGCGCAGTGTGTGCAGACCAATTCCCAATTCCAGTCCCTGCCCATGGCAGCAGGTAGAAGCAGATGATATTTAGGCTCCCTTTCAACCCAAACCAGTTTGGGATTCTGTGCACAGACCACCCTAAGCAGAATCTTCACTGTTAAAAGAGTATTAAAAGTTATATAAAATAGATGTCAGTTTATGTTGGCAAATGCTGGAGGAGAAATCAGTGATTTTTAACACAGCACAGCTCACACAGGAACAGCCTTTGCTGTGGCTGGGAGACCAAAGATTTTGGGCTTTTGGTCAGGAGCACTTTGTCCCAGTTACAAAACCCTCTTCCAGCCCCTGCCTCCCTGTCCAGAGCTCAGCTCATTTATCTGAGCCCAAAAAAGAACTTCAGTGCCTACATGAGCCCAGAAAGGAACATCCCCCTTGCACCAACAAAACCTGAACAGGACCTCAAATCCTCCATACTTAAAAAAACCAAATATTTCTAAATTCCTGGTAGCCCCAGAGCCCAGGAGTGCTCAGCCAGGGGAGGATGTGGCTCCCCAGCTCTCCAGTGGTGCTCTCAGAGCAGCCACAACCAAGTTTGTAATCTCTGTGGCAATTCCATGACTCACAAAGGGACAGGGCTGTCATAAGGAATTAATTTCACAGGAAAAACAAGCAGAACCACTAATAAGCCTCATAGCTTTGAGGAGAAATACTAGAGCTGCTCTGTTGTCACAATCTTCCTTCTCACAGCTGAGAGAGGAGGGCGACTCAACACTGACCACTTGCATTTAATAACCAGAAATAAGGACATTCCTTGTTTTTGAGTTAAAAACCTAATAAAAAAGCCTGCCTGAAAAAACAGACAGGCTAAAGCCTCCCTGTGTTATGTAAATTTAACTGCTGCTGATCCTTGGCAGGAATTGCATCTCTGAACGGCTCAGGGATCCAAGGAACTTGACTATACAAATGGAAAAACATTAAGAAAAGTCTTTTCTCCATATCTGTGTGCCCAAAGAGAATTCCCTGGATCTTACAAGACTCACTATTCTGATTCCTCCCAACTTTTCTGTCCAATTATTTATCAGTGGACATGGCCAGTCACAGCAATAAATTCTGCCCTCATTCTTAAAGCCTCCATCCCAGTTTCAGTATTCCCTGGCTCCTGTGGGTTTGGATATGTGCAGTGGAAGAAGCCTCACCTCACTCTCCATGACACATCCCAAATACAAACCCTGCTCTCCCACTCTGGACTCTCCTTCTGCCTGGAGGGCTCTGATCATGTTGGCATGTGCTCAGGAAAGCAAATCTGCACACCAGGAACAGCTTTTCTTGTCCTGGAGGGAGCACTGGGAATGTGGGCACTGCCTGTCCCCCAGTCTACAGGGACACCAGCACAGTCTGTGCCAGCAGGCTGGCAGTGGGTAATGGATATATCTGTGTATATTTACATGAATATTAGATATTGTATAATTTTTACATTTTACATAATTTTTACTCTTTATGCTATTTGCATATCAAGTTTTCAGACTGACTCAGGGAATCCAAACAATATCCCAGGGGGAGCTGATTTGTGCAAGTGAGGCATTTGCTGTAAAAATGATAAATCTACATGACCAATCCCAGATTTTACTGACACCAGGTTATTGCTGTGAGGTTTAGACCAGCACTAGCAGGATCTAAAAAAACCATGGCAACGTGAAACAGGACTCTGAATAAACAAGCCACATATTAGTCTGCTTTGGGCATTGTCAGATGTTAAGCACAAACACCATTCCCTCATTTAAAAAAAAAAAAAAAGGTATTTTAGCTTCCGAAGTTTGTCATATTCTAACAAACTTTGAGGACAATGTTTAATTCTTCCCCATCACCTATTTTTATTTTCTCTTTCTTTCACACTGACATTCATACTTGGTCATCTGGCACTTAATTGCTTTCTTTTTGATATTTTCAATCTTTTTGGGACTCAAAATGATTTTATCACCCCCAGAAAAGAGCTATAACCAGCTCTATTCTTTCCCTGCTGTATTATTTATGTCAAAATATCTTTTTAAAAAGCACCTTAGAACAAAGGTTTGTTTTGGTTTCCCTTAAATATCCTTCAGGGCATCAGTGCTACTGACCTGCATGTAGAAAAGAAGAAGGAAAGAAAGAGACAGAGAAACAAGTCAAGAGTGAAAGGACAAAGGAATAAATGAAGACGTACAAGGGGCGAAGTAGCTCCAGGACGCTGGACGGGCTCCATGGGCAGGGGAGACTAGGGAGGGAGAAATAAAAAAAAAGGAAAAAAGCAAAACAAAAACAAAAGGCAGCTGGTTAAAATACGCTCCCACTGAAAATGGGCTCATTTTACACAAAGCTCAGCTGGGATATGAACAGCACAATCCAATACACCCAATTCTTCAAGCTATTTGGTGCTGAACACTTGGGAAATTCAACAGGATCCAGGAATTCCCACCCTGTGTCCCAGCTGAAAAAACCCCAACATTTTGCATGTTTGACCTTTCATCATCCCTGTCCTGCCAAATCACACAGGGTTTGTCATATATTGAATTTTGTTATATGTTGAGTTTTCCTTCATTTCCACTGGTACTAAAGCAGAAGCTCTTCTTAGTCTTCACCCTGTGCAAAAATCACAGTAATTGTCTCAGAGCTGTATTTTGCTGCTGTCTTCTTCCTGAAAATCCTGAACTGCAGAGGAGGCAGGCCCAGCTCTGCCTCAGCCCCCCATTTGTGTTGTGATGGAAGGGTCTGGGAAAAGCGTGTGGATGTGGCACCTGGGGACGTGGTCTGGAGCTGAGTGTGGCACTGCTGGGGAATGGTGGCACTTTTCCAGCCTAAGGATTCCACAGCCAAGCTGGCCTTCCCCTGTTGGAATCTCTGCTGGCTGAATCCCGGCGGCTTTCAGAGCCTTGGGAAATTCCTGCAGCACCTCCCCTGAGCATGGACTGTCCTGAAGTGAGCTTCCACACTCCCATTGCTGGCCTTTCCTCCTGAATCCCTGTGCTCAAGGGAGCAGGATTCCCTGTAGGACTTTAGTCCTGAGGCCTGGCAGGGCTGGAAGCAGTTCCTATCTCATCAGCAGCTCATCCCCTCTCTGCTTCCCCCCTGGAAATGGAGACCTGCCTTGGCTCAGCACATTTCCATTTAATTCAGCCTTAATGAGACAGTGGCATGAACACTGATCAACTGCTTTTTTGTATTTCAGATTAACAAGACTAGTACCAATTATGTACACTTTTACTTCCCCTGTTTTCTTTATAAAGGACTAATTAAGACATGATGCTCCTGCAAGTGTCAAATGTCTGCTCAGCCTGGGCATCTGCAGAATTTAAGCTCTATTTGCAGTTTCCTTTTCCAATTTTTATTAAAATAAAAAATTGGCTACAATCTTTTTTATCCAGGGATAAGAAATGAGGCTGTTTCAAACCAGGCATGACCTTGTTGTGATTACAACAGTTCAGTGAATGTGTCTCAATTTGCACTCTTGCAGTTGAAATTAATTTCTCCAGCACTGACCAGACCTGCAGGAGGTCAGGGCAGAGCCTGATCCAGAGCCAAATTTCAATCCTCTTGAAACTCTGGATTATCTGTATCGGGTGTGCTGACCCAGATCAATCTGTTATTGATGTTTTAAAAAGAAAATCAGTCGTTCACAATAGCCTGTAATACTGACAGGGGACCTTTTAATGTTGTGTCTCCTAAGAGCACCTTCACCTCACCTCTCAAACATAAATTAAATGGATGAGACAGGAATTTGAAAACTCCTCCATAAAGCTGGGCAGAGCTGCTGGGTTATACATCTTTTGTGAGAAATGACCCCTGAGACTTTAAAAATGCTTATTTTGGGGGGAGGAAAAAACAGTGAAACATCACCTTCTTATCCCCCCTTTCTTCTCTTCAGCTCTAATTGTCCCCCTGAAAACTGCAGCTTAATTTTGTATTTCCCCACTGAAAGCAGCTGCTCCTCAGCAAAGAGCAACTCTAAAACCTTCCCCAAAATGGCCCTGCTGAGGCCACTGCAGTGAAGTTGGGTCACAGGAAGACGCAGCTTGTTAGGAAAAGACAAAAACAAATTGCAGGTATGAGGTAAAGTGTGAGATGTGGGTTAAAATACTGCTAAACTACAAATATCCAGAATTCTAAGGAAGAAAGGGACTGAAAGAGAGAGCTGAGACACTGCCTGTGACTGAGGAGTAGGGACAACATGAACACACATGGACATAAAACACTGTTCCCAAAAAAAGAGATAGACAGAGATGAGAAGAATCAGCACAGCCACAAAGTTCAGGCAATTCACAAATGTTTACTTAGAAGGAAAATCCAGAGCAGCTATTCACACTTTTCCATCTGAGCAGCACTGAATATTGAAAAGATTAACTTCTCTCTGAATATATGAAATTTAAATGCAGACTTTATCCTGGATCTCTAAAAATCCTCATGAATATGACCTGATTCCATCTCTTCTGGCACAGAAATTCAGCTAAATTGATAATATTAACTATGAAATAGTAGATATCAATCTAATGTAATATTTTAGGCTCAAAAGTTATCATTATTGTATCCCACTAAGAATACTGCGAGAATTTAGAGAAAAGGAAAGTGCTCAAGAAACATGAGATTTGATGAGCCTGCAGAGCCTTCCTAGATCTTCACAGGGTTTTTGACATAAATAGAAACAGTAAGGAAAGCATTGGTATCCCAGCTGGGAAAAAAAACTATTTTCTTACAGGACTGAACACAAAAAAAAGAGGGCACAGGCTTAGTCCAACACAGGAGGGAAAAGACCTCTCAACAGGAACCTTTTCTTTCTTGACTCCCAACTTTATTGTCACATATATTTGAGAGGTGACTTGGGGCAAATCTGATATTCTTTCCTATGACTCTGACTGTTCAGAACTGAATAAAAAGGCCAGTTTTTCTGTGTGGCCCATTTTCCATCACTTATCCCAGGCCTTGGCTCCATTGCTGCTCATACAAAGCATGTCCTGCCACAGTCCATGGAAATACAGTTTCCAAAAACAGAGTTTGCCCTCAATCCCAACCCTCCTCTGTCCTTCCCTGTGTTTCATCTACATGGAACTGCAGTCACTGCCCTGCATTAGAGACCACTGCAATATTTTATGGCTCCATTAAAATGCTGTCCCTATCCCTTGTGCACATCAAACCCTCTAATTATAAATAATAATAGAAACCCAGGGCAGGAAGTTCCCTGCTTTCCATCTGCTTTTCATTAGGTTCCTCAGCCCAGTCAGATCCAGGGACAATTAAGCAGCCTGCAGAGTTCTGTGTTCGGAAATTCCTTCGTGGCAAAGAGCTTTACTCTGCACATACACAATGTCCTGAATGCTCCACACATCATATTTTGATTAAAGAAATTAAAGTTGGCCTGTTGATAAGTGCAGCTCATCAAGGCCACATCTAAAACTTCACATTAATTCAAGATGAAATTCCCTGCTAATGTCAAGTGAGGGCAACAGCTCCAAGTGAGACTTTTAGGAAAGTCTCTGTTCCTTGGGGACAGCCAAACTGATGTTTTAAATACAGGCACAGGGAGAAGAGTAATTAATGTGGGTATTCAGGTGCATGAGAAATACCCTGTGTGCATAAGGCATGGATTGGAAAACACAAAATGCAGGAATATGGGAGAAAAAAGTGCATTAACCCAGCAATGCCATTCCCAGCCAGCTCTGCACGGTGCCCTTGGGAAGATCCAGTTTCCCACTTGGCAGCACCCAGGGTGTTCCAGCACCTCAGTCCTGCTTTGTGCCACCTCCCTGGGCTGTGCTGGCACACCTGGAACTGGAACTCCTTCCTGCCTTCCTCCCCTCACCCATCTCACACAGCACTTTTCATCCAGAGAGGCCCTGGCATCCTCCAGCACCATATTCCACCTCCTCCCTGACTCCTCTCCCACCAGTTTTTGCAGCGTCCAAGGGAATTCCAGCCTCCTGCCAACATCACACAAGTGCTGCCACTTCCCAAGGTGCACAAAGAACACACCCAAGGGGTGGCATCACTAAATCTGTGTGCAGAGGAGGGGCAGGATGACAGAATCAGCTGCACCATTCCTTACATCTCAGAACCCACTAGAACTCTACTAGAGGAGCCTTTTAATGTCCCCATGGAACAACCATCAGGGAAGGTCAGGGGACACCCTTGTGACTTGCCAATATCTTCCAACTTACTACTTTCCATGGGACATGGGCTTGTCCACTTTATAGCAAACATTTCCCAGGGCTGAAGGAAGGGAGAAATCCATCCCCAGCATGTTGTTGAAGCCAAATAGAATCTATTCATCCATTCTGCTCCACTGTCTCCTGCTAAAGCAGAGACACTGCTCCTCAGCAGCTCAGCACACTGAATTGCCTGAGTCATGTTTAACAATAAACATTTGCTTGTGCTTAGGCTGAAAGTTGCTTTTCCTGCTTTAGCTGATGCAGCAGGTCCTGGATCCAGGAAATGCCCACCTCTGTGCCTCTGATTCCAAATATTTATTCCCAGGAATGTCAGAAGCTGACAATGCCAATGGCTGAAGACACCCCTGCCTCGACCTGCCAGCTCTCCAAAGCACACAGATCACTGCAGAGCACTCACAGCTTGGGCTATCTGTGACCTTCCACCAAACTCCAGAGCTCTGAGCTGCTAAAATGCTGTTATTTCCCTTTGCAGAAGTCAAGCTTTTGAATCATACCTATTTGTTTTAAAGGATCAAGTCAGCCAAGATGATGAACATGCCTTAAAATAGAGAAGAGGGATGAGAAGAATAGCAGTTCAACACCAACTCCACTTCCCAGCTGCTTAACATTTTAAGAAAAACCAGCACATTCAAACTTCTTCTCGATACTACAGATATATAGAAATAACTTTACCTATATGAATACAGTTGGCTTTTTTTAAATTTCAGCTTCCCCACCAGTAAATTTTACAGAGATCTCAGTTATGCCAGCACATCTAATGCCAATCACTTCCAGAACACACTGACAGGATGGGAAGGTTGACAGTAAAGTCCCATTCTCTATTTATTTTTTCTTCCTTCAGCAGAACTTTGGATTAATTTGTCTGTTTTTCTTACAATACAGAAATGTCCAGAAGGCAGGAGGAAGCAGATGCAGCCATGAATCCAGAGCACAAGCAACCAGCGTGCCAATTCTGTTACATCCAACTTCCTCCATTTATCCTCAAGCAGCAAGAAACCTCCAGTACCAAGGTGATCTATTCCATCTGATCAGCACAAACATTCCTGCTCATCTATGTTCTCTATAAAAAATCCTGACACTCCCTTGATCACCTAGAGCTGCGATGTTTCATGGACTCTCTCATTACAGATGGCTCAAAGTATCTTGAAATTCTGACAAGTCAGAATTTAATCTTTCAAGTCAGGCAGGAAGTGGACATTGATACAAGTTTGTACAGCAGGTGAAAGACATTCAACAGCAGGAACTGCCCAGAGAAGGGCAATGTGTAGGTGATCGATACACAGAGGGAGGCATGAGGATGTGCAGGGGATGGTCAACATCCATGACTTATGTGAAGGAGGTATTAAACATGGAACACACAAAGAGAACTCCAGTTCACTGCATCAAAAAAAGCTGATTTACACACCTGGCTTTGGCACCGAATTGGTCACGGACTGAGGGACTTTGTCGTTGATGAGTTCAACACATTCACTGGGAAAGAATCCAACCTGGAGTAAAACAGAAATGGAGGAAAAAGAGGAAATGGAGTGTTATGATCTGAACTGTTCAACCAACATCTCCCCTCAACTCCCCTTGCCTGATGCTCCCTGACATTATCCAGCATCAAATGACCAGCAGTCATTGACAACTGCATGTTCTGCTCTGCTGCCAGCACCCTGAGACAGAACAATCTGAGAGCTTAAGGCACTGCAAGGTCCAGGAGTGATTAACTTCAAATGGTAATTTCTGTGTCCCTGCACTGACCTTTAACTCAGCACTTCTCCCTGCAGCCCCTCAAAGGCAGAAAAGGCTGGAGAGTCCCTCTAAACCAGCCTAAGGGTCAAAGGCTATGGGAAGGATCCTAATGTTTTCTTGGAGCAGGATGTGTCTGCAGACATTCCCATGCCACTCAAGAGGGGCTGCTGTATGTGGGGAGAAGTGAAATTATTTCCCTTTCCCTGTTCAAAGATTCAGGCTAAGCTGTGACCAGAGAGGAATTTGGCACTTCCCTGTATCCCCATCTTCTCTCTGATTTCCCAGCATCTTTCTTCTTACTCTCGTCCCAGCAGAAAGTCAGACCAGAGCAGACCTCTGGTAACTTTAATCCATGCTCCATCCTTCCCCACATTTCTCTGTGTTTCTCACCCAGCACAGCTCCTGTATTGTGAGGTGTAAGTCAGGCAGCAGCACCTCCCCAGACTCCTCATCTGAGGCAGGGCAGGGTTCCCTGTCCCTTGTCAGGCCTGTGACTGGGACAGCTGGAAGCACCAAGTCTGTTCAACCACAGGAACATGAAGGAAAGAGCCAGAGGATGTGCCCCGAGCTCATCTGAGCAGAACTGAGCCAGGACTGTGCCAGTCATGTTGGCACATCCATGAAATCCTCTGGAGGCACAGGGCAGTCAGCACCAAGCCTGGCAGTCTATTAATTCATTTTACACAATTCCCTTTTGTCTCCATGGAAAAAGACTGATCTCCCTCCTATTCCAAGTTGATTTTCACCCACCAACCTCCCTCCCAGCAGTTTGGTGGCAGTGTCATGTGGGGTGTCCAGACTGATGCTATTTCAAATTCCCTAAGGAAGCAACAGTTATCAGAGCACACACTTTCCTCTTCCCACACCCCCAACATCCAGCTGGGCAATGTTCTGCCCAACCACAAGGACAAGCTCTCAGCCATCCCACCATGTCACAGACTTGAAATACGATTGTTGTTGAGACTCTGAGAGCTCAGGGCAGAACCTGTCAGAGCATCAGCAGCACTCAGGCTCTGAGCTGGGGTTCTCTGTAACTGGGACTGGCCTGGGCATCTCAAGTGACTCACAGAAGCCACCCAAAACCCAAGAGGAGATATGGCTGCACCAGCCACTCCCTCAGCTGGGTGTGCCAGGTCTGCCAGGCCATGGTGTCCTGGAGTTATGGAACACAGTGGGGATTTTTGTGCTGTTTATAGACAGAAATGTGCCAATTAACAGAAGAAAATGAGCATGACCAGCAGCATCACATTCAGAGGCCCTTCCTCGGGCAGCTCATGGCTCAGGGATCTGCTCTCCTGGGAGGTGCCAAGGAATAGGCTGAGCAGCATGGACACTGAAGTGCTGGTGTTTAAACAAATACACTTCATGGTTTAAAATCATGGAATCCAAGGATGGATTGGGTTGGGTTGGGAGGGACCTTAGGGATCATCCAGTTCCACCCCTGCCATGGCAGGGACATCTTCCACTGTCCCAGGCTGCTCCAAGCCCCGTCCAGCCTGGCCTGGGACACTTCCAGGGATCCAGGGGCAGCCACAGCTGCTCTGGGCACCCTGTGCCAGGGCCTGCCCACCCTCACAGGGAGGAATTTCCTCCTTATATTCAACCTGAATTTCCCTTTTTTCATTTTGAACCATTCCCCCAGTCCAGTCACATCAGTTCCTGATGCCAAGTCTCTCTCCACCTTCCTTGTAGCCCCTCCAGACACTGGATGGTGCTTTGACATCTCCACACAACCTTCTTTTCCCCAGGCTGAACAACCCCAGCTTCAACACTTCACTGTAGCTGAGAGTCTCTGCTGGACATTTCCCATGTGAGAGATACAGGAGGCAATTTCTAAATTAGGAAAAATGCACAAATCCAGGGAAAGTTTCAGCCCACCACAGACATCATCTGGGAAACTCCACAGCTGGAGTGATGAAGTTTCTTCCATTTTCATTAACTGCCCACATTGTGTAAGGAAACCTGAAGTCCTGGGACCCCAACCTTCCATTAATCATCTAAATCTGGATCTAACCCCAACCCCAGATGCCACACTGCTGAGCATTTAATCAAATGCTGGACATGAAATCAAAACTCATTTGTCTTTGACTGTTAACACAATATGTCTCTGGATGCACTGTACAACACACTAACCAGGAATTCAGAAATTAAAGACCCTGGATGGTTATGTCACTGCTTCCAGACATCCCAGAACTTTCCCAAATCAAACATTCGACCTCTATCCATGTATCACTTTTGCCATGTTCACACCAATAATTACAACGCATTTTTTAGGGGCAAAGAATTGTGCTGGCTCTCTGATGTTAACTCACTGCTACAAATTAATTACATTTTCAGACTTATTTATTCTAACCTTTCTTGCAAGATCCCCAGGAGATCCTCGGGGTTATAACCCACAACTTGTGCCTCACGCCCACCCACTTAAAAGACGCTACTTCTCCTCCCATGGGAAGTTTTCCTTGAGTTTGTATACATACATGAGTTTAGTCCAAGAGTTAATCTCAACAGATGTAGCAGGGCACTATTAGAGCTTGAGCCAGGATTAAAGGATTTGGCAATGTAGGAAAATGAATAGCCAGGGTAGTATATATTTAGATAAATGCAAGGTCATCTAAAGGTTAAATATATCACTACAGACCTTCAGCAGAGGAAGAAGGTACAGGCTGCTGGTGCATGAGAACTGTTCTGAAACACCTACTACAGCTTTAGCTTTTCACTTCTATGCCAGTGGCTGCTAAAACTGGAGACCACAAGAGGCTTTAAGGGGAAAAGTCAGAGTAACAATGACAATTTTAAGATATGGGGAGGGAATTCAAACAAATGAGGAAGTACCAGCAATGTAAATGGCAAATGAAACATTGTTTGAGACGTTTGGAATGTTTTTTTGGGTTTGACATAATATAAGTGTGGATTGAATTTTAGTCAAAAGTTTCCTCTTTTAAATCTGATGACAATCTAGCAAAACCTTACAAGAAAACTGCAACTTTTTATAGCCTGTTTGGCCTTCCTGAGCAGAATTTTCACCAAGTCTTTGCCAAATGACTACACAGAGAGCAGGACACCCTCACCTCATTCCCAAAAGAGCCCCCCTGCTGAAATGCTCTTCCACTTTAGAGCACTAACAGGAGGAACAGGATTGTTACTCCTCTTGTCCTGAGCTCCTGTTAAAGAGAATTGAACACCTGGCCACAAAACTATTTTGATTTCTTTTATTCACAAAAAAAGTATCTGTGTGGGATGGTACTTACTGATTATCCATTCCTGACTGGTGTACCAGCAGTACCTTGGGAAACCAGAGAGCTGGAGAGGGACTTTGGACAAGGGATGGAATGACAGGATCAGGGAATTGCTTCCCACTGCCAGAGGGCAGGGATAGATGGGGTTTAGACTGGATATTGGGAATAACTTCTTCCCTTCCCAGTGAGGCCCTGGCACAAGGTGTTCAGAGCAGCTGGGGCTGCCCCTGGATCCTTGGAAGTGTCCAAGGCCAGGTTGGACAGGGCTTGGAGCAGCCTGGGATAGTGGGAGGTGCCCCTACCCATGGGAGGGGTGGGACTGGGCGATCCCTAAGGTTTCTCTCAACCCAAACCATCCTGGGATTCTGTGGAACTGGGACCTGCAGTCTCACAACCAGCTGAAGCTGCTGCAATCACAGCCTGATTAAAATCAGCCCAGTCCCCCCAGGCTGCACACCCTGATTTTGTTACCTCTCCAGCAGTGCAGGTTGTGGTGCAGCTCTGCAACTCAGGAAACTATTCCCCAAAACCAGAATAATTCAGGACAACCAAAGGCAGTTGTGCATCAAACAAGGTCCTGTCCCCAATGACTCAGCTCTCTGACACAGAGCTACTGATTGAAAAGACAAAGCATGAAGCAAAAGCAGAGCAGAACAAAGAGGGCTGAAGGCTGTTAATGTGGAGGTGGCTGTAATTTAGGTAACAACCTTACAGAGAAAGCATTGACTCACACTGAGGGCTTTGGAAGAGAAAAATGTCTTAAAAATCATTTTACTTTAAGCAGAGCAAATGCCTCGTGAGTTGTTTTGTTCACACAGGATTAGGTGTGTTGCAATGCAGTCATGAGCTCAGGTATGCAGAGAGCACAGGCACTGTGCCAGGGAAGTGTGATGGGTACAGACCCAGTGAGTCATCCCTGAAGGACAGCTCTGGCTGGCAGGAATGCTCTGACTTCCCTGCTGAATCCAAGCTGCAGGTGCTTGCAGCCTGTCAGAGCTGGTTTTTGGCTCACATCCGCAGAGCTGCCACCTCTTCTTCACCACAGCCCTCCCATTATCCCAAGGGATGCAGGACAGGCAGGAGTGAAGGCACTTCTGTCTGGGCACACACAACTCACAGCTGCTTCAAATGCACAAAAATAGGGGAGTTCCTTTAAGTCAAGAAGTATTTTTTTCCCTTTTCAGCGAAACAAGAAATTTCCTTCCCTGTTCTTGCTCTCCTTCTATCAAGACACGATTTATAATGGAAGCTGTGGTTGGCTGATAAAACCCTGCTCCTTCCCTAACATGAAGCAAAAACCTGAGAAATAACAGGACAAGCTGTCCAACATTTGGTGGCAAGACCTCCTCCTTTTATCTGCTCTCAGAATCACAACTATCTGGCAAGAGGGGCTCTGTTGATTTATTTTATTAATTCAAATGACTGGATCAACAGATTGCTATCACTGCAATGTTCCTAAACAGGAACAGAACTGTTTGCCTCTAACAAATGCTTGAGGCTGCACAGCTTCATCTGTCCTTACACCTTCTGCTGTAACAACAGCCTTCACCTACACACTCTTTTTGAGCATCCACCAAGAACACTTCTCCCTGTAACTCATCTCTGGTCTGGTGTAGCAACACCAGAGATAAATTCCCTTTCTCTGAATTCTTACTGCTCATATCTTCAAGAGACTTTGTTCCATCAGGAAACATACATTTTCTGTACATTTAGAGCTCAAAAAGCCTTAAGCTCCACACACATGTTATGACTCTGAGCAAGCACAGCTCCTGGAGCTGTGGGAACACAGAGCTGCATCTTCATGGTGTTTGTGGCTGGCACCTGATTACACCGTGACCGCTCCTGCTTGTCATTAAGGACACAAAATTATTCCACCCCTAATTTTCTGTTAAGCCAGAATATGGTGCTGTATTTCTGCACCTGCTCACAGCTGTTGTGTCAGGAGCCTGACTGTGTAGGGACACAGAAAATCCCCTTTTCAGGCAGTTTGTTCATCACCATATTTTTCTGCTGGGAAAGCAAAACAGGATTGCTGTGATCTGAGAGGCAAAAAGCTGTGACAAACTGCAGAAGGGCTGCCTTGCTTCTGTGCCTTTAATCAGCAGTGCTTTTCTCCAGACCTGGCCCCAATGCCAGCCAGCCTGATAGCAAGCAGGGAGCCCACCATGAATGATGGGATCTACATCCCACACAGGGATCCCAAACCCTGTGCAAAGTGTCCACATTCAGGCACAGACCACGGAGTAGCTTTCTTTTGCTTTATTGATTCACTTGAAAGTTAATCATGGCTGATCATTCCAAGCAGTATTACAGCATTTAATTGATTGAGAGTTGGAACTGAGGTCACTTCCACCCCAAGCCAATCTGTGATTCTATGACAGTACAGCATATTCAGCTTTAAGGCTTCTAAGATTAGGATACAAGTCCAGCAAAGCCACGAGACAGTTAAGAAGCAGGAGTTTGTTCAAGTAGTACCAGTGTGTTGACTCTAGATACAAATGAAATTTCAGAGCAGATATTCTATGTCCATTCTGCTCTGATTTTACAAATGAGATGTTACCTGAACTCCCACACCTGACACAAAACCAACAAAAGCTGTGTCTCACGTGCCCTGGCTGAGCAGACAGCCCTGGGATAGTGTAACTTCACTGCATCCAACTGGGACTGGGAGATGCAACCGCTGGGCATTGACAGCAGCTGGGCCACAGGCTGGGTGTGGCACAGAAAGGTCTGTCAGGGAAAAGCCGAGGAGCCTTGAGAAGACTTTCCATGCCAAATTACACAAGTGTCTGGTCTGTCCTGAGCCTCTGCAGGGCAAACTCCTCATCCCACCCACGCACAGACAGCAGCTGCAGATGGAAATCCCTGTGGCTGAAAGCAGCTGAAATGTGAGATGGCACAAGTCAGCCCCCCCAGGGTTTGCTTGGTTAAAAGAGACTTTTAAAGCTTTTACATTTCCTAATGGCAAAATCCAAAGGACTAAAAACTCCTTGGAAGGACAGTGCCATTTCAACACACAAGGTTTGGTACCTAATCCCCAGGCATCCTTAGGACCTTTTGAAAATTCAGTCTCCATCTCTGGATTCAACCTCCATGCTGTGACATTTACAGGGACCAGCAACACTGGCACCACAGAGTAAACACAGACATGGATGGGTGGCTTGTCCAAGTCAGCAGCACTGTTTCATCAGCTGGAATTCTCCAAAACCTCTATGCTCTGCCTCATCTGGTTCTAGCTACTGGAAGGAAGGGGATGATGTGAGTAACAGTGTCAGCTGCCTTGGAGGGGGTGCAGCACAAGCTTCCAGTGCCATCAGGCCAGCTGTCCATCACATGGCCAGCCCTCCTTTCCATGGTGAGGGAGGAAGGAAACTTCCAGTGGAGACCCTGTGTCTGCTCCAGCCCCACCCAAAAAGAAGGGGAGTCCCCTGACACCAAGGGAAGGGTCACGCTGCTCATCCCCTGAGCCACCCTGAGTGGGCATAACAGCTCCAGGAACACAGCACTGAGGATCCTGCTCTTACTCCAGTGCCACTGCCATGGCTATGCTGGTGCCTACCTGGAACCCATGTTTTCCTCTCCACCACGAGGTCAGCTCCTTTGGTGGCATGTCAATGACAGACACGATGTCCCCCACCTGCAAAAGGTTGACAGCATCAGTCACAGCCAGGAGGAGAGCACAGTTCCAGTAACGACAGTCTCAGCACTGCAAAAAACTCAAAAACTCTGGAGCAGCTGCACATCTACCTTTGCAAAGCTGAACAGTGAGGTTGAAGAGCTCCTGGGTTATCCAGCACACAGGATGCAGCTGTTCCTAAGGAAAAGGGCCTGAAGAGCAGCAGGTTCCCTGGAGGGTTCCGGTTAAACTGCAGCGATGGTGTCAAACTCTTGGGAAAACCTGCTCAAGCAGCTGAACTGATTTTCACTACCTGCCCTACCCACGTGTGTGTAGGCATTGGGATGTGTCTCCTTGCTCCCTCTCACAGCAAGGAGTTAAGAGCTGCCTTTGCAGCTCCCAAACTGCCCCAGATGAGCTGCCCAGGGTTAGGAAGTGAAGAGAGGAGAGGTGGTGCTACAGCAATGGGATGCAAAACACCAGAAAGTTTTTCTGAAGCTTTACTCATTCCCATAAAAATGTAACACTGTGGTTTTTCAAAAGGAAATCAGTATAATCAATACTAAATTTGGCTTGGTTTGAATCGAGCTCTGTGTGGCCTCTATTACAGAAAATTAGAAGGGGCAGAACCTAAATAAAACTGCAGGTAAGAAGGGCAAAAATTCATGCCAATAACACTCAACTTTCACCAGATATTTTACACTGATGCATCTCGAAGTGTTTTACAGGAAAGACAACGCATCCCCAGTTTGCAGACAGGGATAACTGAGACGTGGGGAAATAATTTCCCCCAGGGAACAGTGAACCAAGAGCAAAGCAAATGTCCATGAAGGAAACTGCTGCCAGCACAGGAGAGACACTGAGGATGTTTCTCAGAACTGGTGAGCAAACGCCAGTCAGCTGCTTGTGCAATTGCCTATTAGAAATTTAGAACAGCAAACAGAGATAATTTGGGTTAGGGAACAGGGCTCATTATTGTAAAACCCCTGATCCTGTTCTGTGTCAGTTCTGCTGAGGTGTCTCACTGCACACCCTTGGAAACTGCACATTCCTCAGTTTCCCTTCTGCACAGAGCAACACTTACAAGCAGGGAGTGTAATTTCAGTGCTCTCAAAAGCTGACAGCCAGCCTGGATCCTGTGCTGCTTGGACTCCAGCTCAGAGCTGCTGTGCCCACATGTCCCTCTGATCACACTGTTCTCTGGGGTATGCTAATACTTGCCTTGATTTGAACATGAACAAACCCCTGGCAGCACCAGACTATTACCATTATCTTCCCCTCCTGTGCTGCACAGCAAGGATGTGATCACAAAGCTTTTCAGGGCACTGTTTTCCTTCACACATTTTGCAGAAACAGCACCATTGCACAGGGCAACCAGAGCACAGAACGCTGCTTTTTGGGTAAAACAGACAACTGCCAGACAACCAAAAGCTTCCAGGGTCTGATCTGGCAATCTTGGATGAGATGTGGAGCAACCTGGGCTACAGGAAGCTGTCCCTGCCCATGGCAAGGGGTGGAATGGGATGGGTTTTAAGGTCCCTCCCAAGCCAAACCATCCTGAAATTCAGGGATTTGCTCCACAGCGACTCCTGTGCTGGATTTTCAGACCAGTTTTAGCTCATCACCTGCCCTTTAAGCAGCAATCCTTTGCCAGTCTAGTTCTTCTCATGGGAGCAGAAGCTCTTAAAAATGGTTATCAACACAACACTTGCTCAGATGAACCTGGGTGGTGTAACCTGGGCAAGGAGAAATGAAACTTGTGTCCACACACAGGGACAGTCATCCTGAACAGAAAACATGTGGGCTCTGCTCAGGGACAGCCCAGAGGAGCTGGCAGGAGCTGGTTAATCAGAAGATACTAATGCCAAGTAAAGCATTATTTTAAAGATGACTGAGCATCTGCCTGTATCCAACTCATTGCAGATCGAATATTCAACTCAATCTTCCAAGCTTCACCTCACAAAACACCATGGAAGTGTCTGGACATATCCCTGATGGGCACACAGGCCCACACAAACAGTTTACACTCATCTGTAGCTGACAACAAGGAATGCAAGTGCTTTATTTACCTCAAAGGACAGTTCATCGGCTGCTTGAGCAATGTATCTCTTAATGACATGGGCAGCAGCAATAGCAGGGACGTTAATGGACGATTCCTCATGGACCAGCAGGTGATTCCCCTTGTTATCAATCTGAAACAAAGAGCACAGGGGACTCTGAGGCAGCTGAGGACAAGTGAGGAGGCATTTTAATGGTGCAGAGGCTTCAAGCTGATTGAGAGAGACAGCTCAGCCCTGGGCCCCAGGAGAGAGGGCACAGCACAGACAGAACAACTCACTGGGGGGTTCCAGCAGGTCGGGTGTGCCCATCCCATGAGGAAAGAAATGCTGGATTGGTGCAGCTTTGTGTACAGTCAGTAACACAGTGAGTGCCTGTACCTCCCTTCATCACCAAATCATGGTGGTCTTCAGTGGCAATACAGATGTGCTACAAAAATCCTCTGAAAGGTGGAATTAATGCTCAAGGTACTGAGGGAAGGAGGAAATGCTGTCAAACCAAAAACTAGTGTTGCCTCCCATTTTCTCCCACCCTTCTATTTATTTTTTAAAGAAAACATTCACCCTTCCCTTGCAATCATCAGCCTACTTCCAAAACTCCCAGATTTCTGTGTTAAATCCTATAGGATTCTCAGTGAGTCATAAAGGTTATTCTGCACTGTATGTGCACTGGGTTTGCTGTGATCTCCAGGCCTCATGTGTAGCTGTGAATCCGACATCTTATTTCTCTCTACAACTTCCTTCCTCCCTTTGCCACTTTCCAAGATTTTTCTCATCCCAAAGGATTTCAGGGTGAGAAGGGTATCAGTGGGGAAAATTGCAGGAAAACACACTCAATCCTTATCAGAAGCATTTAAAAAGGAGCTGCAAGAGTCTATTAATAGCTGTTTCTATTCCTGGTGTGCAGCGATGGAGAGCCAGAGGTCTGCAGCCAGCCTGGGCAGGGACAGCTGGACACTCATCCAGCCTTCCCTGCCCTCCTCCCCAGCAAGGGCTATTGTTTAAAGGCTACAAGACCATTAAACCTGAAAGCAGAGCTGCAGCTGCAGTTCACAACACACAAACTGTAAGAGCAAGCACAAGCCACTGCAAGCACAAGGCTGCCTCTGTCTGCAGGGGAGCCAACAGGAGCACGGAGTATTTACAGGGTTTGGAGCTGCCACAGGGAGAAATGATTTAAAAAAAACCCAAGAGACCAGGGAAACACCATAACAGAGACAGCTCAGTTTTAGAAATGTGCCACACTTGCAGCATTGCCTTGGCAAAAAGGAGAGCAGGAATAAGTGAGTTTTGAAACAAGTGAGCCTTCTGTAACCCATCACTGGGAGATTCAGCCCTGAACCTGACATTCCGAGGCAGCCCACTGGGACTGCCACCTCCTTTATTTGTGAATATCTGCAGGACAATTTCTGAGAGACAAAATCCAGATAACAAAGAAAAAAACCTCTATACTCTTAATACTGGTTCTGATTCTGTGTGTCCTACACCACCTACTTGCTGGTAAGAAAGGAATAAAGCTTTCAGGATAGAATTTCAGTGACATCAACAGGTCTGGAAAGAGCAGAGTATGCCTGCTATGTTTCCAAGGTCAGGAAACAAGGAACACCCCAGGTTTATGCTGTACCTCCATCCATGTGAGGGCAGGGCCACAGTTGATCTTGTTGCCTGCGATGTTGGAGAGCCGAGCCAGGTAAGCCATCAGCATCTGGGTGACCAGCTGGGACACAAACACACACACACATACACACAGTGCTTCTGTTAATGCACCTTCCTTTGGAGAGCCTTCTGCAGGCTTAGGGAAGACCAGAAATCACCCACTGCCACAGGCAAGAGTGACAGTGATACGTTCCCTTCAGCAGATAAATGTTTTTCTGTCATTCAAAGGACAGCAAGCTACACACAGGGCTATAATGGTTACACCAAAAGAAAGGGCAAAGAAGCAGCTCTCTGTGAAAGTAATAATGTTATTACTATTTTGTAAGACTCATGCAGATTTTTTAAACTTCCCTTATCAAGATACCTTAAATCTAAAACCTTCCCCTCATTGTGGACTTTACATACAAATAATTCATGTGTCTTAGGGCCACCAAACACACCTGAGAACCACTCAGTGAACAAACCCCTGGCTGCCACTTCCACGTGCTTGCAAAGCCCTAAGAATGTAGCAACTCAGACTGACCCCCTGGCCAAAGAGTAGTATTTCAAGCAGTAGAAGAGGGGCTTAAAAATACACTTTGCCATGTCCCTTCTGTAACAGTAAACTGGTTTTTATTACAGAGAAGCCACTGAGATCTTTCCAAAGTCTCACAGTGACAGTAGTATAAAGCAGCATTGTAGCCCAGAATCTGTAGGACTGTTTAAAACATTGTTCTCCTCAAACATCTGTTCTGATGTGGCCAATTCAAAATAAAAAATATACGAGACACCCCACAGCTGCAGAGTTACGTTTCACAGAGCAGCAGAGCTATTCAGAATCTTCAAATCCTCTGTGCTTGCAGACAGAATGCAGATTTTCAGGCATGTGCTCTAAAGTCCAATTGATCACTGGTACAAGGATGCAAGACACAGGAATGCCTAAAATATAATTAAAAATAAACCAGGAATTCATTGTCCTGAATATTGTTGCTTCTGCTGAATTTAAATTTTAGATTGTCCTCAGAAATACCCTGTGTGAAAAGCAAGTGATAAATCAGTCTCTGCTGAGTCATGGGGCTGCATGATTAGCTCCTTCAATTCCATGGCAAACAACCTGTAAAATTTCAGGGGGCACTAATTTCAGTGTCCACGTCCTCCAAAACGATGCAGCCAAGATTCACCTGCTGATTTCCAAGAGATTTTTCTGGACATGAATAAATATTTCCATTATCAGTAGTGAGAACCTGAGGTAATTTCAGCTCATCATACTCCAGGGTGAAGACAGTAAGCCAAGAAATGAAAAGTATCTCTTTGAGAAAAAAACCCCGAAACACATTGAGGAAAAAGGGCTTTTTAAAGACCATTTAAATAACACACTAATGCACATGCTCTTAAAAAACACTTCAGGAATACTCAATTTAAAATGGAAGCCTAGCACTCCAAATGGGATTGCTCTTGCAGTGCTGCAGTTTAGACAGCAGGATTTCCGGGAATGCTGAGTTGGTAACACTAAGCCAGGAAATACCCACATCATTGACAAAGTTTCCAAGGACAAAACCAAATTCACATCTAAGGTACCACAGGACAGCTGCTTTCTTGACACTCAATCACTATTCTAGATTCAGGAGCTTAATTAATTTGTCTGAACTTGCAGGGTATTTCCCTTTAGATCACTGAAATTAGGGGTGGAAAACAGTGACTTTATCTGTGGTAGCCAATTTTCAAATGTAAACCAGGCTGTTTAAAACTACTCTGTACTAGAAATACATGGAATTGCTGACACTGGAAAAGACCTCTAAGTTCACCACGAAACCATGTCCTGGGTGCCACATCCACACACTTTTGAGCACTTCCAGGGATGGCACCACTGCCCTGGGCAGCCCCTTCCAATGTCTGACAGCCCTTTCCATTAAGAAATTGTCCCTGGTATCCAAGTAAAGCTCCCCCAGAGGTCATTCCTTGACCAAATGGCAGTCCCTGGGTGGTGCCTGCTCCAGGAGTGCCCCAGAGGGTCCCTTTACCTCGGGGCTGTCCTTCAGGGCATCGGAGCGGGGCAGCTCGGCCAGCTGCGAGAAGCGGCGGTCGTAGATGCACAGGTGGAGGTGTTTGTCCAGCACACGGAAATCCTCATAGCTCCTCTTCACGATCCAGCTCCTGCCCTGCACACACAAACACAGCCACACTGTCAGCAGCTCCTCAGCACTGAGGAAAGGGAAATCTGAGCAGAAATAACACTTGAAACATCTGAAAGCGATCAAAGTGCCTGAGTAACATTTTCATGTTTTAATTTGCAGGTAACATTTTCATGTTTTTATTTTCAGCAGCCATTCATGCTCAAACCAGCTGTTAGTGGTCCTGCTTGAATTATTTAACCATGGGTTTGGATGTGGCCCAGCATCATGAGACCCATCCAGAGCTTTAACTTCCACCTGTCTTACAAGGATTTTGTAGCATTTTCCTACACAAGGTGTCCTTGCACAAATGTAAGTCACCAAGTGGTTGTATAAACTGCGTGAAATTAGATTCCAAACAGACAGAAGCATATAAATGCAGAGATCTGAAGGCAGGATTGAAGCTTGCAAAATTTCTGCCAGGTGCCCCAGGCAAACCTTCAGCTGAATTAAGAAAAGAATCCATGATGAACAACTCTAGCTGCAGATTAATTCCTGAGTGCATATTATTTCCCCAATTAAAATATAGACAAGATACAGACTGCTCCAGGGGACAAGGAATGAACTGTGGCAGCACAGAACAGTTTGCTTTGTGAAGCTTTTAATATCTAATGATAACTTTTAAATGCTCCATGACCTGTTATGATCAATAAAAAAACATTGTAATAATGCAGCAGTTTACAGGTCAAAGCACTTTTATGAAGAGTCATTAATCACAGAATCCTGGAATGGTTTGGGAGAGAAGGGAACTTAAAGCCCATCCAGTTCCACCCCTGCCATGGGCATGGACACCTCCTGTTCCAGTCTGCTCCAAGCACTGTCCAGCCTGACCTTGGATAGTGCCAGGGATGTGGAGGGAATCAAGGGATCAGATTGCTCCGGGTTCCATGGGCACTCAGAGGCAGTGCCAGGGACTGGAAGTGGTGCAGGGATGCCTGGAAGTGGAGCAGAAAGCAGGGGATGCGTGGTGTAAGTAGGACACTAGAGGGGACAGAGCTGTAAATGCTGACCTGCTGTGTGTGGCTGGCAGGTGCCCTCTCCCCTGGGATACAAAAGGCATGGCCTACTCTGAATTGCCAGTCATAATTCCTCTACACTGATTTCTTTATCAGCAAAGTTCTAAGCATCAGTTTTCATTAATATCCAAAGCCTGCGTGGCAATTGCAGATATAAACCCTCAATCCAGCTACATTCTGTTCCAATGATTTAAGACAACTCCACACTGTGACTCTGTCCATAAACTCTGCTTTCAGTTCATGAGAAATCACCATATTTCACAATCCTACAAAGAGGCACCTACACAGGATAAATTATTTGGGATTTCCACATTATGTCATTTTACTTTTTGTCTAAAGGACGAAAATAAAACCAGGAGTGCAAGGCTAATTCTCTTCAGGGAGCTGTCAGCATTCCCCATTTCTCCATCTTGTGCAATTAAAGGATTCTTGCTCTCTCACTGAGCTGCCAGTGTGACCTTCAAGGTTCAGTCACATATGTAGGGAAAAGCAGCCTAAGAAATCCCTGTGATCCTGGATCTGCCTCTGCCACCAAACCGGGCATTTAAATCCTACATGACCACCCAAACAACAAAATGATCTGTCAAACAATCCTAAACCTGTCAGTAATTCCATTATATTTCATTTTAAAGGCTGGCCTGTAGCTTTGCAGTCTGGTTGCCATGAATGAGGGCAGTAAGAGTTAAATGCAGCCGAGAGGCAGAGCTAGGTCAGCCCCTGCTGTGCCAGGGTGTGCAGCATCCCACACCATCCCAGTCAAGGGGCTGACAACAGCAGGAAAAGGTAATGGATGAGCAGGGACAGCTTACCCCACACCAGCAGCAGTGTCTCTGGCCCCACGGGAGGCTTCTGGAGCAAGGACAGGCAGCAGAGCTGGAGCACAGGAACTGGGATCCTTAGCTCCTGCACCTCCAAACTGCAGCTCGCAGCTGCTAAGCAACCAGCAGAGCTCTCCCTGAGCTCTCCCATCCCTGAGCTCTCCCTGAGCCCTCCTTGAGCTCTCCCTGCCAGCAGCCCAGGCTCCAGGAGAGGGATGCTGTAGGTGCCTGGAGGACAGAAACTCCTCACCATTCCCAGATCATTCAACCTAGGATCATGGATGTCAGGCTCCTTTGCAAAAGGATCATAGAATACTTTGTGGAATCATGGAATATCCTGAGTTGGACCCACAAGGATCATCAGTCCAAGTCCTGGCCCTGCACAGACACCCCTACACTCTCACCCTGGCCATCCCTGGCAGCTCTGCCCAAAGGTTCCTGTAGCTCTGGCAGCCTCGAGGCTGTGCCCATTCCCTGGGGAGCCTGGGCACCTTCTGGGGGAAGAACCTTTCCCTAAATCCAACTTAAACCTCCCCTGGCACAGCTCCAGCTGTTCCTCAGGTCCTGTCACTTCACTCAGATGAGCTCAGCACCTGTCCCTCCACTTTCTGGGAACAGGGCTGCCAGTTCCTGTCTCACTCAGAGTGACCGTGCACAGGCTGTGCTGGCACAGAGCAGTACTTCAGGAGCAATAACACGTTTCCACCCAGCAGGATGTTATTCCAACACCCTAAAGTGGAGTATTTACCAATATTCTACAGTTTTAATCCTGCCATCATTCATTTCAAAAAGCTCCTATGCTCTAGGTTGGACTTCAAGTTGTACTAAGCAAAGTTTTTTTTCAGATTTGTAGCCTGAGTGACAAATTTTTAAGCCACATTTACATGGGATGCAATTAACTTTACAGGTAGGAATCACTGCAGCAACCAAAGAAGGAACTGGACAGTATTTAGTGCTTCCCATTAGATCTCCAGCACAAATCACAGGAAAGCAAAGCCTGGATTCTCCCAGCAGGACTCCCAGAGAGGCACAGCCAAAGCAGCAGCAACAGCAGCATCCTCATCCCAGACCCAAAGTACTACAAAGGCTTCCTTATACCAATATAAAAATTGTACATCTTGCTCCCCTTTTCTGCAAATTCTCAAATACCAGAAAAGTTTGGCAAAAGGATTCTTTTTTAATTTAGAGAGTTAATAAAATATTAGACACAAGTAAGTGCCCGTTAAGTTGGTCTTGTGCTGTCAACTGTGTTTTATAGCAAAGCTCTACATTTCTGGTGCTTCAGGCATTCAACATCCATATGGCAAAAATGTCTTTTCATAGTTTTAATTATTTCCATAAACTGTTGCTCAAATAAATTTTTAATCAGCCTCTAATTTTCTAATTCAATAATTACTTTTCATTCCCTTAATTATTAATGGTCCTGATTTACAGAAGCACAAGCTTAAATCCCATTCACTTCAGTAGGACATAAGAGGTGAAGTTAAGCACAAAGTGATTTCCCAGATCCAGACCTTCAACAACAAACCTGGCTGTGACAAAGTTCATTAAAATAAAAAATCAATTATCAATTATTATCAAGTTAATAATTATCAAGTGAAGATTTCAATAATGCCATTATTTCAGAACCTTTAAAAGGAAAAATTGACCACTGACTTAAAAACAAGTTTCTCTTGAAAAAAAATCAATGCATTTTTGAAAATTTCTTTTGACAGAAATGTTCACAACGAAAAGCATCATGACAAATCTGGAATTTCTCACAGAATGGCAAATCTGGTCTCATCCCTACTCTTTTTCCATCCTGTTCTGTTCTCCCTTACTCTCCTGGGTAAGATTAAATGTACAATGAGAGCCTGGTGAGAGTTCAGTCTCTGCACAGAGCTGCTGATTTTTTTCAGATTATCAAAGCAAGGAGAAATGTCATGCTAAAGAAATGATCACATATTACTGAACTGATGATTTAATTTCCAGTGAGCCAGAGATCTGAACCCTCCATCAGTAGCAGCACCACTGTGAGATCACAAACCAGAGACACTCCTGGGCTTCACTTTGCATGGGAGCAAATGGAGAGGGACAGGGATCCAGAGCCCAGCTCCACAAGGAATATTTTTAGCTCTGCTGATCAAATGGCCTGCGAAGGACGATGAGCAGCCACAGCCTTGAGTAGTTTCCTACTCCCTTAAGCTCAGCTCAGTCCTGTGGCACTTCAGAAGAACAGCAGTGTCACTCCTATTCCCATTCTTCCCAAGCCCAGCCTGATTCCTGCAGCTCAGTGATGGCTTCATTACCAACACACAGACATGAGCCACTGCAAATCTGAGAGGAAGCAATTTGAAACCATTCCCTGCATTTTCAATCCCACAGTCAAAGCCTCGCTTTGCTCCACCATCCCTTAAACACTTCAATTATCAGTACAATAATATAATACAAGATACAATAATAATACAAGAATTGTGCTCATTTCCGAGAGGGGATCCCCTAAGATCAGGCCAGCTCCATTCTGCAATATTTGTACATAGGTTTAACTGTTTCCACTCAGCATCTGGCAGAAGTAATTCTTCCAGCTGTGCCCTGAGCAACAGCCAGAGGCACCCAGCCTGCAAGGGAGGTCCCAGTTGCTGCCAGGATTTGTGGTACCATCCATTCACAAAACTTACATGCTAGAATGTTGTAGTAAAGATTTATAGATCTTCTTGCTATGTAAGAAAAACTCCTGTTTCCAGCTGGATCTGCCTCCATGTCAGCAGACAAGCCCCCATCTTGTCCATCAATCTCTCTCCAAGACAGCCAGACTTCCACTGAGTTCCAGCACACACAACTTTCCTGTCTGACTGGGTTTGCTCTACAGCACTTAGGATTTATTTATTTTAAGACAGGGATAGACCTTTTTCTTCTGGTTCAAATGCTTATTTCCTCAGAGAGAACACATGGATGCTGTCCTGAACCTTGCAGTCCACATGGAGAGCAAGAGCAGAAAATGAGATGAAAGTATAAGGCAAAAGTCACTTCAGTTTGACCCATCAGTAAGAAAACACCACAGATTAAATAGCTGGAAAAGCAGCAGCATCCAGCAGGAGAGGTTAACTCTGCCATGGGTGACTCTTACAGCTGTCTGGGGCTCAGGCTCTGTATGTTATTCCAGCCTGACCCTTCAGCCCTTTCCTGTTTCAAGTCACAGCAGAAAAGGGTTTAGAGATTTAGTCAAAACAGAAAGCAAGATGGATAAAATCCATCCTGGGGAGTTCACCCAGGAAGTGTTTTTAGCTGGTGCCTTAGGTCTCTTTATCTACACTTACATTTGTTTACAAAAGCGATTCCACGACTTCTGGTGTGTTATTCTAACTTGAAGGAAATTATAAATCTTTAAAATGCAAAGGGAGTTTAAGTTTAAAACTAAGGCAACATAAAAGTACTTTATTTCTGAACAAACACTAAAACTTCAGCACTCCACCTGGAATCACAGCACATGGAGGGAGGAACAAGCACAAAATGGAGGGAATATACAAATGGACAGAGCACAAAGCAGAGGAGAAAATTTGGTATATTTAAGTTTATACTTTATTAGTCTTATTACATAGCATAAATTAATCTCCCTGCATTAATTAACAGTTTATTATCAATTAATTGCAGTCACTAGGATAAAAAGATTTTAATGGAAACCACTGCAGCTTTTCTCCCCTAAAAATTAGACTTATTTGTGCTGCTGGACTCCAATTACAGATTGGATCTCCCAAAGCACACGCAGGGACACAGGGCTGGATCTGAGTGACAGCAGTGTCATCCTGTCTGTCCTCACTGTTTGGGAAATCACCCTCTCAAGAGTGTGTGGTTCTCTGGAGCAGAAAGAGACACAAGCCACGAGCTCCAGTGGTTCCTGTGTCCCTCAGAGGAACAGTTTTGCCAGGAGTAAATAAAAACCTGGCTCAGGCTTTGGGGGTGAGTGGTTTTGTACACGTACAGATGAGTAAGAGCCCAGCAAGAGAACCCAACACAAAGAGAGTGCCTGAAACCCTAAGAGCCATTTTTCCTCCCAGAACCAGCCCATTTCTGAATGGCAGTCTGACAGACCTTAAACTCAATGCAGGATTTGCAGCCGTTGACATGTGAGTGAAATCCCTGCTCTCCTGACACGCTGTAATTTGAACAGTTCCATACCCATCATCTCTTTAGCGAAATTCCACCATGGAGCAGCGGGTCAGGGGTGAGGGGAGGGTGGGCACAGCGTGGGGGGCTGCTTTTCTGCACTTCAGAAAATCAGAGATGTGACACAGTGAGAGCTTGGAGCCAACAAATGAAATCCTTCAGAGCCACATAGCAGAGCTAAGGGAAGAGAACTGAAATTGCACCATCCCCCAGGTAGCAGGACAGCAAGTATGTCCATGTATGTATGAACAGCTACAAATGATTGTATGGACATGGAAGGCATTAAATACAGCTCCCTCCTTACCCCACAGCCCAAATGTGCCATGAACTGCTCTGCACTCAGCCACAGAGGAGAGCTCCATCAAAGCCAGCAGCCACCATTAGCCTTTAGAGCAAAACAAAAAACCTTTGAAAATTACTTGCCTGAGGTTATTAAAACAGAAGAAAAGAAAATCACAGAATCCCAGGATGGCTTGCATTGGGAGGAACCTTAAATCCCATCCAGTCCCACCCCTGCCATGGGCAGGAACACCTTCCATTAGAAACTTGCTCCAAGCCCCATCCAACCTGGCCTTGGACACTTCCAGGGATCCAGGAGCAGCCACAGCTTCTCTGGGCACCCTGTGCCAGGGCCTGCCCATCCTCACAGGGGGGATTTCCTTCCCAATATCCCATCTAAACCTGCTCTCTGGCAGTGGGAAGCCATTCCTTTTTTTTTCATATTTCCAAAATCTTCCTGAATTCCTTGCCTGAGGTCACCTACAGCATCAGCAGCTTTGGCAGACAGAGATCTCAATTTTCTTAAATCTCATTTCTCAGGCAGATCATGGAAGCAAACAGCTGACTTGTGTGTATACATCTATGTTTGATCAGAGCACAGAATCAATCATGTTTTTGTAAAAACAAGCTACCAGGGAGAAAAGAGGTTTTCTTGTAGGTGCAAACCCAAAAAACTTTATTTGAAAACCCCCCATGACCCTGTTAGGGCTGTAATGCCACAGACCAGACATCCATCACATCATTTACAAACAACAGCCACTCAGGAACACAGAAATTACAAAACCCTGCTGTATCTGACACTGCTCCCTTCCAGCCCCATTCATCCTGACACCCCAGAATGAAGCAACACTACTACCAGTGTTTGGAAAATATCACTAACAGGGTAAGAAATGTCTCTGGGCAAGGTTATAGATGAAAACTATGCATATTTACAGGGAAAAGATCTGTAAGCAGGGATGTTAGAGATGGAGCTGATTGAGCCTCAAGGACAGAGGTTGGAAGAGTGAAACATTATTTAGAAAGCACAAAAACCAGAAGCAGCTACAGGGAGGTTTTGGGAAGAAAGCTGGAGCCAAAATGGAAAATCAGTTGCTTTTCTGGCAGCTGCAGTCATCAGTTTTATGAAGAAAGAGTGAAAAGTAGTGCCAAGACCAAGGAGATGAAATATTTAAGACAGACTATCTTCAATATCTAATATCCCTGATGGGAGCTTTCAAAAACATAAACTACAACATTTGAAATAAAAGCACAGTTTTAAACCCACAGATGAGATAAAAATGCACCATTTGGAAAACAGAAAGTCCTTCCTGATCTGTCAAAACCTGAGCCCTTGGTGGCAAACCTGCTCTACAGTCTTGGAAAATTCACAGTCAGTATTTGTTTCTGATGCCTCCATCCCCTAGCCTGTGGCATATCCTCAGCAGCAACCAACACCTGCTCTGTGCATTTTAACAAACTTGGGGCCCAAACCTGCTCTGTAACTCTGGGAAAGCCCCAACAACCTCAGAACAAGATCAAATCAGGTTCCCTCTGAGAATTCTGTGACTGACTCCTCTAAACAAACCTTATTTTTAATGTAACATGCAGTTGGGCAAAGCACCTCTATTTACTGGGTGCAACAGTGGCACTCTCAGCCATATTATTACCCAGACAGCTCAATTACAAATTATCTTCTGAGTATCAGTTTAATAATGCATGTGCACTCAGTGGAACTAGGAGGAGAGAACTTTGGAAAACTGTTGGGATTGTGTATTTTGCCACCTGGGTCTGTGCCAGTATTTGCTACAGTGAAAATGATGCATCTTTGATTTACCACTGAAGTATCTTTAGGACAAGATGCGCTAAGGAGGGATAAGCTGGATATTAAGTGGAATTTTTTTAGTGGAAAAGTCTGTCAAGCCCTGGCAGAAGCTGCCTAAGCAGTGGTGGGTGGAGTCACAGTCCCTGGAAGAGTTAAAAAAACAGTGTTGATGTGGCACTTGGGGACATGGACTGGTGGTGGCTTGGCAGTGCTGTGGCAAAGGTTAAACTCCATGATTTTGGAGGTCTTTTCCACCCTAAATGACTCCATAAGTGAATGATTCTGCCTTTACACATACACTGTTTATTTTGATGTGGTTTCCATGCCTTGACAGAGCTTTTTGAAACCATCCTTTCCTAACCTGCCTGCTCTGCATTTTATGTGCAGTGAATGTGTTATTTTTAAGTGCAGATGCTGTTCCAAGGTCATGAACTTCACCTACCCTGAGACTGAGCACCACAAGTGCTCACCTGGGCTGTCTCCTGCTGCTTCCTCAGCCTCCTACATCCAACATCACCTGGTGATCAGAGCAGCTTTGCAGCCTTGAAGAGGATGGGACTGGATGAAACTGTTTTAGATCATTTGTCCCAACAGTCCGTCACCTTCCCAGGTAAACAGGTATTGAAAATGTGCACATGGCAAACCTTATTTTATATTCCATAAGGAATAAACATCAAGGCAGGAAGGAATATCCACCACAATCCTCCTCTTACTCTGGACTTGAACCAAGCCCAGCTTTTGGAAAAGTTGTCAAACAAGTAAATTGTAGGCAAAGGGCTCCTCTGCAAAGCATCTGCACTTGCTCAGTTGTGGGAAGGACTCAGTGTCTTGTCTGAAGAATCCAAATGTCCCCTTCAATTTGTGGCTGGGCCCAGCCTTGTCTCCAAAGCACCACATGAGGGTCAGGAGCCCTGCCAGGATCCATCACAGTCCTCCTGCCCCCACAGATTTCTGCAGTGACCCTCACTGCCAGAGCCCAGAGCACAGTCTGTGGACAAGCAGAGATCTCGAATTCTGGGCTTGTTTTCTGTCTGAAGGCAAAAATGTCCAAAGGACACGACATTAACAAACGATCATGGAACTGTGAGAGCCTCTGCAGCTCACAAAAAAACATTTTAGGCAGCACTTTGATGTGATACTGCATTTTATCCTGACAAATGATTTTCCCTCTCACTCATCCTTCCCTAGAGCAGGGACTGGCCCTTCCCTTCAGCTGGGGGGTTCCCATCAGGGAAAACTCTCTGAAGTTATGTATCACCCACATTCCCTTTGACCAAGAACTGCCCAGCAGCTCAGCCTCATGCAGGGCTGATGAACTGGGAGGCTCTTGTCTTGAGGAGGTTATTTCCAGATACCCTCTTTCCCCAGCAAAACCCACCCTCAAATAAATTCCCCAGAGCATTTATCCACTGTCCCTGGCATGCTGAGGGGACAGCTTGAAGTGCACTTACATTTGTACCTGCTGCAAAAATGTGCTTTAGCACCAACAGCTCCACAACAGCTTTTATTTCTGCAACATCACTCTGTAAATAAATTATTCCATTCAAAATCCACACACAGCTACAACCCTGGTTTTGCGTCTCATGCATCCAGAGTTAAGAAAAGAAAGAGCTGATCCCACTTCTGTCACAATACACGCTTAAATAATTAGAGAAAAGAAAATCCAAAGAGAGCCATGAATGGAGCAATTGAAGACTGAAGTTTAAGGGTGACAGTAGTTTTTCATGTCTCATTAGCAGTGGATGATCTCCACAGCAGAGCAGTGAATCTTTCCTGGCTGGGGCTGAAGGAGCAGTCCCATCAGCAGGGAAAGGGAACCCCAGAGCCTCAGGACACACAGAACACACAGATGCAGCTGGGCCAGCACAGTGCTGCTCCTGGGTGGGACAAAAATCCCTTTTGCCTCAAAACTGGCACTTCCACGGTGACATGTCCAAACAGGACAAGAAGAAATGGCCTCAGTGCCAGGGGAGGTGCAGATTGGACACCAAGAGGAATTTTTCCCTGGAAAGAGTGGTCAGGAATTGGAAGGGGTTGCCCAGGGAGGTTCCCGGAGTGTCCAAGGAAGGCCTGGTAGTGACACTCAGAGCTCTGGGCTGGTGACAAGGTGGGGATCAGTCACAGGGTGGACTCAATGGTCTGGGAGGGCTTTTCCAACCTCAAGGACTCCGTAACTCCATGTGAGAATTAAGGATCACATGGCAAAACCCCAGGCTGAGCAATGGGTATGGTGAACCTGCTTTTAAAACAGGACACCCCATTATTAATCCTGCTGGATGGGAGTGCTGCCCTGCAGGAAAACTCTGAACACCAGGCAGTCATACCCTTGTCCTTCATAACTACTATCCCAATTACTAAATGAATTTATCTTTCAGTGGTATCATGCCAGCTACAGAGTAATAGATGTTAATTATGCAGTTCAGATGTAATTCAGCCCCTACAGATGGCACTTTACTTCCCCAAAGCCTGGAACAGAGCCAGGTGTTTCAAAGCCCCTCCACCTTGGCTTTGGGATCTCCTGAGGTCTAAGCACAGCCCAGCAGCACCCTGCAGGCTGCCTGCCAGCTTCAGGCATTCTTGACTAATTCTCATTCCCACTGTCACTTCGTTTTTATTTACTGCTGCTGGGAGCAGGAGGCACGTAGTGTGTGACCTCAGATCCACCGGAGCACAGCACGTGGAGTGATGGATTAGCGGGGTGGAAACAAGGAATTCTGCTGCTTTCTTTTGCCTAATGTGAAACAGCCCTCAATGCCCGAGAAAAGCTTAGGACAGAGGTTCAACATGTGTAAACATCTGGAAGGATGGTGTCAGAAAGGCCTGTGGGAAGGTTTTTAAATGGTTTTGTGGATTTACAAAGTATTCAGGATTTGTTACCCAGAGAAGCTGCGGCTACCCCATCCCAGGATGGGGCATGGAACAACCTGGTCTAGTGGAAGGTGTCACAGCCCATGGCAGGGGGTGGAACTGGATGTGCTTTAAGTCCTTTTCCAACTCAAACAGTCCATGATTCCATTTCCTAACGCCTGCAGGTATGAGGCACCGAACTCATGGACAACCTGTCAGTGGAAATTTCATTTTCCCAGTCATCTTCAGGCAAGTGGTGCCAAGAGGCAGAAAAGATGAACAGAAAACAAGGCAGGGGAAAGGTCATGCTGGTGAGCAGAATTTTAATGTATGTGAAAGCAGAGCAGCTTTTATGAGCCCTGAGCACACACAGCCCTGGCCCTGACCAAGGGGTGAGGACACACAGGTAGGGACAGGAGGCTGCATCATGTGAAAATTTATTGTTTAATAAAGGCACCCACTAACTGCTTTTGTTTTGTTTAGTAAAATCCTAAATCAAGGCAGAAAATCCTATATAAACATGGAGAAGGAAGTTAACACACATTCTGAAAACAGATTTTGCACTGGGTAGGATCTACCTGGACCTTCCACATATCCCTTTAACAAAGACATGAAAGCTTTGCCCTCTCTGTATTATTATATGTATATAAAGCACACAGAAAAATATCTGTGAGTTACAATCTGCCCTTCAGTCATTTGTTTAAAGAGCTTTTCACAGAAGCAAAGCAGCACTTTCTCAGTTCCTGTTCTCCAGGTGCTTGAGCTTCAAACAGAAACTGTTAATACAGAAGACAAAGAACCCAACCACATTTTGAATGTTTGACTCAAAAATTCTCCTGGCAAGCAATCTGTGGTTCCAGCTTGGACTATCCCAGGCAGCCAGAACCAGCAAACCACACTTGAGACGTTGCTCCTCTGACTAAGACATCGCCCCTGTGGGACGTTCAGTGTCTTCCACACTCTCATCCCCACAAATCACCCGGGATGGGGAGTCCTGCCTGCTCTTCCTCCTTGGAGCCTGCTCCTCCTGTGCTCTTGAACACTCATTTTTGCACAGGGAATGTGGGATGGGGATGCCTTCAGAGCTTGGCAAATCCTGCTCTTCAAACAGAAGGTGCCCAGCTCAAATATCCTGCAGGGCAGAGCTGGGACAAGTGGCTGAGGTTTGGGGCAATGTCTTCCTCTGGTGCACCAGGGACCAGATTCCATCTGGCAAAGCAAACACAGCCCCTGCTGGAACAAAGAACATCAAGAGAGCACAGCACTGAGCATCCTGTGCCACAGGAATGGCTCAGCTCCTTCCAGCCTGCAAATAGGAGCAGGAAAATGGAGAAAACCCTCTTGGACCACAAGAATTCCTGCTCTGGGAACAGCTTTAGAAATGTACCAGTGCTGGAGCAGAAAAAGGCTTCCTTTGTTGGCATTATGCCCCAGAAAAAGGAGCAGGAAAAGTGCTGTGGCTGGGCTGGCATCACAGCAGACAGCCTGTGATTAATCCCTGAGATTGTGTCAGCCCTGGCTCGTGCTTGTGCAGTCTGATATCCCTGGTGAGCAGTGCCTGTCACTCCTGTCCCAACAGTCTACTCTGAGCATGGACATGAGCAGCCAAAGCCTTGGGAAAGGCTGGGATTACAGCCTCCCTCAGAATCTGAACATCTCCACACCCAGTCCTTGCTCTCTCCCTGACACTCAAAATGTCACTAAAAATGATGCTTGAGGTGTTCAAACACCACAAATTTCACACTGTAAAGAGCATTTACAAGTTTCTTTCTTTCTTCAGAACTAAAGTTGAGACTGGACATTCTTCTGGTGTAATATCTAAGTAAGTACACATGGAGTTGCTGTAGTGTCACATGAACAAACCCCAAAACATCCAAAAGGCACATTTCCAGCCTTCCTAACAAGCTGACTGGATAGCCCTTTCCAGCCTTTTTGCAGGCTCTGACTTGTGCTGACTTGTTCTCCACACTCAGACCATGTAAACTCTTTGCTTACCCCAGTGGAAAGTCCCAAGAATTGCAGATACTGTCCAAGGACTTTCACAGCAGCAGGTATAGCATTAATTCCTCAGGGGTCTCAGCCACCCCCTGTGCTCCTTCAAGAACCACAGGGATTACCAACTAATGTCTCCAGCTTCAGAGGGTTCACAGGTACAGTCCTCACACCATCCTTCCAGCACCTGACCCTTTTATTTTAATAATATCACTCTTTTCACAGAAGTTCTGAAATCCATCTTCTAGAAATTCAAGTTCAGTGCAATCTTACTTGGAAAAAAAAGGAAAAACCACCTATGTTGCTGAAAACAACCCAAACCAAAATCTCCCATCATTGGCTCTTCCCAACAGGATTTAATTCCCTCCCCTTTGTCATTTCCTAGTTTCATTTGTCCAAAAGAAGAATCCTATCTCTCCTCTTTTCTGAAACAGCTCTCTATATATTCCTACTTCTTCTTAAGAGCTAATAAACAGGATTAATTTTTTTAGGTTTTGAAGTAGAAGAAAAGCTGAGCAGACTTAACCCCCCTCTGAACCTTGCACAAAGCCTGGATTTCACAAGCTGACTTGCAGCACAAATACACCTCCCAAAGAATGCTTTTTCTAACGTTATCTGGGAAGGTTTTGCAAAATAGGCATCAAGCACTAATTCTCTTTACACCACTAAAAAATACTTACAGCTGGGAAGAAGTGGGATAGAATTCCCTCAGTGTAAGTAGCTGTGTCCTGCCAAACCCAGCTAAGGCTGAGCTGGATGTTTGAAATACCTGCTGCTCAAAAGCTTTGCTTTGCTGCCTGCTCCAGAGGGAAGTAGCACAGCAAATGCCATTTGATGGGCCACAACACACAGAGTGGGTCTGCACAGCCCAAACTGGGCAAGGCCCAGCACTGAACCCCAAACCCATGGGTTTAACTGATTTCTCCAAGTCTGGAATCCAAAGTTGCCAGGATGGCAACACCCTCACTCTTTGCTATCTGCTCCTGCCACAAACCACAGCTATTTTAAAGCTTTTACATTTATGTGGATGCAGCCTCCCTAACAATTCCCCGTGTCCATCTGAGCAATCCAGGATACAGCTCAGGCTGCTGCAGTGGCCGAACACCAGCGCTGGAAGCACATCCAAAGGGTGAGGAAAGCCAAATTTAGTTTTCAGGCTTTTTTCCTCCCTCCTTTGATATTCTCAGCCTGATCCAGATGCACCCTGCCAAAATCTGCCCCCACTGCACTACCATTTCATGAGCTATTTCACACCTCCCATTTCATTCTCCTGCAGAGCCAAATCCACGCAGACACTGCTGGTGTCCAATGTGTGATGGAATGGAATCTCTCCCTGGACACCAGAGAGGCCACGGCATGTCAGGGGTGAAGCATCTCCATGGCACAAATGATGCTCAGCTGTGCAGTTCCTCCCATACCTTCCTGGTCATTGGATCCAAATGTCACAAATTTCTCAGCTTTCTATGGATCTGAGACAGGGACATGGAGTAATATGGGAGAGGGTGACCACAGGCTTGGGGAAGGGAGAAGCTCAAACTAGGCAGGGGGAGTACTTTAAAACAGAAGAAAAAGAGAAAAAAATAGAAAAAGAAAAAAGAAGGAAAAATACAAGAAAAGTAAAGAAAAAGGGAAAAATAAAAAGAGAAAAGGAGAAGAGGGGAAAGAGGAAAATAAGAAAAGGGGAAGAGGAAAAGGGGGAAAAGGGGAAAGAAAAAAAGGAAAAAGAGAAAAAAGGAAAAGGGGGAAAGTGGAAAAGGGAAAGAAAAGAAAGTAAAAATAAAATGAATAAAGGAAGAAAAAAGGAAGAAAGGGAGACAGGTGGCTGGTTCTATGCCCATCCTTTAATGGATGAGGGGGAGGAGAGGGGAGGGGAGGGGAGGGGAGGGGAGGGGAGGGGAGGGGAGGGGAGGGGAGGGGAGGGGAGGGGAGGGGAGGGGAGGGGAGGGGAGGGGAGGGGAGGGGAGGGGAGGGGAGGGGAGGGGAGGGGAGGGGAGGGGAGGGGAGGTGCGGGAAGGGAAGGGAAGGTGCGGGAAGGGAAGGGAAGGTGCGGGAAGGGAAGGTGCGGGAAGGGAAGGTGCGGGAAGGGAAGGGAAGGTGCGGGAAGGTGCGGGAAGGTGCGGGAAGGTGCGGGAAGGTGCGGGAAGGTGCGGGAAGGTGCGGGAAGGGAAGGGAAGGGAAGGGAAGGGAAGGGAAGGGAAGGGAAGGGAAGGGAAGGGAAGGGAAGGGAAGGGAAGGGAAGGGAAGGGAAGGGAAGGGAAGGGAAGGGAAGGGAAGGGAAGGGAAGGGAAGGGAAGGGAAGGGAAGGGAAGGGAAGGGAAGGGAAGGGAAGGGAAGGGAAGGGAAGGTGCGGGAAGGTGCGGGAAGGTGCGGGAAGGGAAGGGAAGGGAAGGGAAGGGAAGGGAAGGGAAGGGAAGGGAAGGGAAGGGAAGGGAAGGGAAGGGAAGGGAAGGGAAGGGAAGGGAAGGGAAGGGAAGGGAAGGGAAGGGAAGGGAAGGGAAGGGAAGGGAAGGGAAGGGAAGGGAAGGGAAGGGAAGGGAAGGGAAGGGAAGGGAAGGGAAGGGAAGGGAAGGGAAGGTGCGGGAAGGGAAGGGAAGGGAAGGGAAGGGAAGGGAAGGGAAGGGAAGGGAAGGGAAGGGAAGGGAAGGGAAGGGAAGGGAAGGGAAGGGAAGGTGCGGGAAGGGAAGGTGCGGGAAGGGAAGGGAAGGGAAGGGAAGGGAAGGGAAGGGAAGGGAAGGGAAGGGAAGGGAAGGGAAGGGAAGGGAAGGGAAGGGAAGGGAAGGGAAGGGAAGGGAAGGGAAGGGAAGGGAAGGGAAGGGAAGGGAAGGGAAGGGAAGGGAAGGGAAGGGAAGGGAAGGGAAGGGAAGGGAAGGGAAGGGAAGGGAAGGGAAGGGAAGGGAAGGGAAGGGAAGGGAAGGGAAGGGAAGGGAAGGGAAGGGAAGGGAAGGGAAGGGAAGGGAAGGGAAGGGAAGGGAAGGGAAGGGAAGGGAAGGGAAGGTGCGGGAAGGGAAGGTGCGGGAAGGGAAGGTGCGGGAAGGGAAGGTGCGGGAAGGGAAGGTGCGGGAAGGGAAGGGAAGGTGCGGGAAGGGAAGGTGCGGGAAGGGAAGGTGCGGGAAGGGAAGGGAAGGTGCGGGAAGGTGCGGGAAGGGAAGGGAAGGGAAGGGAAGGGAAGGGAAGGGAAGGTGCGGGAAGGGAAGGGAAGGGAAGGGAAGGGAAGGTGCGGGAAGGGAAGGTGCGGGAAGGGAAGGGAAGGGAAGGTGCGGGAAGGTGCGGGAAGGGAAGGTGCGGGAAGGGAAGGTGCGGGAAGGGAAGGTGCGGGAAGGGAAGGGAAGGGAAGGGAAGGGAAGGGAAGGGAAGGGAAGGGAAGGGAAGGGAAGGGAAGGGAAGGGAAGGGAAGGGAAGGGAAGGGAAGGGAAGGGAAGGGAAGGGAAGGGAAGGGAAGGGAAGGGAAGGGAAGGGAAGGGAAGGGAAGGGAAGGGAAGGGAAGGGAAGGGAAGGGAAGGGAAGGGAAGGGAAGGGAAGGGAAGGGAAGGGAAGGGAAGGGAAGGGAAGGGAAGGGAAGGGAAGGGAAGGGAAGGGAAGGGAAGGGAAGGGAAGGGAAGGGAAGGGAAGGGAAGGGAAGGGAAGGGAAGGGAAGGGAAGGGAAGGGAAGGGAATTTCTCAGAAGCTGGGCTTGGTGCACAGCGGCTGCAAAGGAGCAATTCCCTTTGCCAAGGCTCGGCATTCCCCCCATTGTCCCCACACAGATGAAATCCATGCCTGTACCCTCAGACACATCCCTGCAAAGCACTGGAGAGTGGAAGCAAGGCACCAGAGGAGCAGAGGCAGGCCTCACCTCCATCCTGCCCCATCCCAGCTCTCCGTTGCTCCTGAGCCTCCTTCCTGCATGGGGACATTCTGCAGGGTTTAGGACACAATTATACCTGAGGCCACCCTGTGAATCTCTGGAAGTGTCAGTAATGTGGGACAGGGATCAGAAATTATCTGCTCTGGAGCTAGAGAAAAACTGCCACGTTCTCCAGGCTCACCTGCAACAGACAGGGAATAATCCAAGGTTCACCCCTCCACTAAACACTGCAAATGTACCCCTAATGTGAGGGCTCAAAACACACTGAAATTCCGATTTCCTACAGTCCCCTGAAACTCCCTTTCCCAGGCACTGCACTGCCATGGCTGGGACAGACATGTGCCCACCCTCAGGGTTTGCTGTGCTGCCTGTCAGCCTGGCCTGCTTGGCTGGGAAGCGCCGCTTTTGTGCCAGACTGACGCCAGGGGGTTACAACAGTCCTGAAAAATGCCAAAACACTGGCAGATTTGAGATATGTCCACTTGGAGCTTCTCTTCCCTCTCCCGAGAGCACATTCATAAACATGGACAAGAACCTGTGAAAGCTGCCCACAGAGAGGAATTCCTTGCTGGAGCTCAGCCTGGCCAGGCTCCATCTGCAGAACAGGGCAAGGGGCTCTGCTCCTTGGGATGTGGGATGGTTGGTTGCTCAAGATTCACCACCTGTCTGTGTGTACTCATTGATAAAACAGGTGTTCAGGGGGTGCTGAGGTGAATCATGGAAAGAGCTGCTGTTCTAAATCCAGGAAAACAACGCAACACAGGCAGGAACTCTGCACTGAACCTGCCAGTGCCCTGCATCCCCCACAAAGGGTGACTCACTGAGCATATTAAAACCCATTATGTAGCATTTTATAAAGTCACACAGATCAGCAGATGAAGAATTTGTGGGACAGAGCAGCAGATTCCTCTGCCCAAAGCATCCTGAGATGAGAATTCCATGCCAGGTGTCTGGGAGCAGATCAAGAGTCCTAGCAGCACACTGTGGTAACACACCACTGGCTGGGATTCTCCCTGCTGGGGTCACTGGTATGTCCAGGTGTCCATGTTCTCCCCAAAGTGACCTCGGCCTGGGCACACCCACTCCTGGCTCCAGGCTCATCCCTGGGCATCAGTGAGGATTATTTGCTTCACACTCTCCTTTTTCTCCCCTTAATTCTTCTCCTCTCCTAAAACATGCTGGTGGCAGCAGCACAGGCAGCATCCCTGGGGAAACGAGGCAGGGAAGAGGTGGAAAATCCCAGACACACCACAGGGAAGCATCACATCCCAACATTCTGGGGCAGTGTTGGAAAGAGAATGAAACACAGGCTGGGGGGAGAAAAGAGGGCATTTACCTGACAGGAGATCTGCACCAGGTACACCAGTTCCTTGGAGTCACAGCCATTCCTTGTCACTTCGTTCTGTTCCTCTGGGAGCGAGAGCTGCAGCGAGGGACAGGGAGAGAGAAGAACAGGTCAGAGAGGGCCAAGAGCAGGCACAGAGCGGCACACGGAGCACAACATCCACATCAGCCAGTGCCAAGACACCCTGAGCCTCAGGGCATCAGGAAAGGGCTTGTCTGGCTGGAGCTGCCACAGAGGAGACACTCAGCACACACAGAACATGGAATGCCACTGGATTCTGGAACCTCACCTGACAGATTAACAATAAAAATACGGTTCAAAAATAAAACAATTATGGGGAGGCAAACGGTTTGAGGTAGGAATTAAACCTCCAGCTCAGAAGTCTGCTAAATTAATTGTTCACTGAAAATATCTTGATAAATATTCATGGATAATGAATATAGAACAGTGCTTCTCCCTATTCCCTTCCCATATTTTATTTTTTTGTTTTATACATTCAGGCAGATAATGTAAATTAGATAATAAAACATATCTCCAGATTTCAAAGCTGTCAAGCAATTCACCCCAGCAGAGAGTTTTATGGCACCATTCATCACATCTAGAGTCATTTACTGCATCATCAGGATGTGTTTGTGTGAGAGCAGTGAGGAGACATTCCTGCACATGGACTGAGCGCAGAGAATTTGGCTCCTGGGCCTGTTATCCCACTAAAATGGCTTATGTTTAATTATCTTCTCTGAGAACAGAAATAAAAAATCATTGTAAGCAAGTTAAGACTGTTTTCAAAGCAAATAAATAAAGGAAATGTGTACATAAAATTTAAAAGGCTAAAAAAAACTTAATTAGCCAAGAGCAAAAAAGCCCTGAAACAAATGAAAGTATAAATGAAAAAAAAAAAAGGCTGAGAAGAAGAATCCCAAGTTGCTGTACTTAATGAATGTAAGCAATTGAAAATCAGAAGTGGGTTGTGAGACACCCCATGAAAGAAGGACAAAGAAGGAAAAGTTCTTTCCATACAAATGACCATGAGACCTGGAATTTATTTAACTTTGTTCTGCCAGAATCTCCCTTCTCTCTGTAGGGAAGTCCCACCATACACAGATTCAGCCCTCTCCCTCCACCAAGCCAACTCCTGGAATACTAATTTCTTTTCTGTTGGCTGTAGGCAGGTAATTAACAACGCTGCTGAACCAAAGAAGGTCCTTGGGTTTGTACAATTTATTATCAGCACAGGCTGCTGCCATTGATACGATTAAATACAACCATGGCTTCTGTATTGCACCGTCCCTCCACCTTTATCACCATTCTTTGCTATCAAATATCTCATCTGAAGTGCTACTGAGTTTTGGAACTACAGCTGAAGGAAACCCAAAGCATGCAGTAGAGGAAGGCTTGCACATGCTGTAGATATTTTCCATGTTTGCCAGGTATGAAAAGCTCTGGTTCAGAAAGGCCACAAGGAGATCCAAAGGCTGGCTCAAGCCCTTCTGTAGGGAAAGGCTGAGAGAACTGAAATGTTCAGCCTGGAGAACAGAAGGCTCCAGGGAGAGCTCAGAGCCCCTGCCAGGGCCTAAAGGGGCTCCAGGAGAGCTGCAGAGGGACTGGGGACAAGGGATGGAGGGACAGGACACAGGGAATGGCTCCCAGTGCCAGAGGACAGGGTTAGATGGGATTTTGGGAAGAAATTCCTCCCTGTGAGGGTGAGGAGGTCCTGGCACAGGGTGCCCAGAGAAGCTGTGGCTGCTCCTGGATCCCTGGAAGTGTCCAAGGCCAGGCTGGATGGGGCTTGGAGCAACCTGGGATAGGGGGAGGTGTCCCTGCCATGGCAGGGGGTAGAACAAGATGGGCTTTAAGGGCTCTTCCAAGCCAACCCAATTCTGAGATTCTATTAATCAAATGTGGGTTTCCTACGCCTGGAGAAATGTTTCCATCCTCTAATCCCCGCTGTGCTCATTGAGGGCACACAGAGCATCCCAGCACTTAAAGGAATTTCAGGTGTCCCTTCACCGAGCCTAGCAGTGGCAAAGCTCATCACCACAGGCCCCAAAAAACACAACAGTCAGGTAACAAAATCACCAACAGGCAACTGCAGAGCTCCTTGAAAGGAATTCAGGGCCTGACTGCAGCAGAATGTGGTGGGGTAGAGAAAGGCACGGTGTGAATTCCTCACCCTCCCTTTCACACCCTGACCCCAGGCTGGGCTGCAGCCACGCCAGGGCTCTGCACAGACCCCTCAGGAGGAGCAGTGGATCTGCTGGAGGTGTGAGCAGGAGCCTGAGCTACAGCAATCTCCCTACCCAAGGACCATCCTGCTGATGTTGTTCTGGGAGCTCACAGCCCCACTTCAGTCACTGTTCACATGAACTCACTGTGGGGAGCAGTGCCATTTCAGCCCACTGACGGCCCTACATCCCTGCACCTGTCTCATTTCAGAGGGGAACTGGAAAACCCAGCTGAACACTGCTCCTCTCCCACACACAGCCTCATGCTGACTGAGATAGAGACAGAAACTGTTTACACAGGAAAATCTGTGGGGTTTATCCTGCAATCCAACTGTCCTCACAGCAAAATGCCCCCAAAGATGAATATTCGCTCATGTTCCCTGTCCCCACGTGGTTCAGTTTGTATTTTGCTTTGTTAATAGACATGCACCAAAGCCCTCTCAAAAATCATGGATGTCCTGATGTTTAAAAGCCTTTCCTGCTGCTGTATTCCTTGTAAACAGAACATCCTGGAAAGCACAGTTGCCCCCAGGCTTGATTTGAAATCCAGGCACAAAGCAGAGGCTTCTCCTGACCTTACTGGACTCTGAACATGACTCACAGGCAGAATCTGGTTGGCTCCAAAGTGGGACATTGATTTTTGTGTTCTTGAAGAACAGAGCAGCCAGCGGGGCCTGGTGGATATCCCTGTAACTGTGCCAATGTGTTTTCTTGAGGTAAACAATCTCTAAAGAGTATTTATTGCAACTGATCAAAGTTAAACAGCATATACTTTATAATATATAATCTGCAATGTTTCCTCTTCACATTGAAATTGGCTCCTGAGCCTGATAAACAATTACAAGGCATTAGATCCCATTAGGTTCATTTATTGTTGGAATATATATGCTTAGCTAGGATGAGTGGATATGACCAATTTCATAAATGACCTTTAAGAGTATCCTAAACTCTTCATGGATATCATTTCATGATACACAAAGAAAACCTTAAAAACAGTCATACCACACTTCATGTGTATGGATAATGCAGAGTCTTGTGAACATTACAAAATTAGAGAATCCCAGAATGGTCTGGGTTGGAAGGGACCTTAAAGCTCATCTGGTTCCTTGGGCAGGAACACCTTCCACTGTCCCAGGCTGCTCCAACCTGGCACTGGACACTTCCAGAACAGGGCAGCCCCAGCTCCCCTAGGCAACAATGCCAAGGCACTGCTCAAATTTTCTTTACACAGCTGGGGACAAGTCTGGGGGTCTGCACCGTGCACATGACCACTGAGAACTGATGAAGAATTCAACACAGTAATTTTTTGTCTACCAGCAAACTTGTACCACAAGCTTTGGGCTCTTTTCGCTGGCTTGCTGGCCAAGACTTTGCTGATCACATATACAGATTAAACATAAAAATGCTTCTAGTTCATGTCTGAGACAGAGGCAAGCTGGGTGATAAGGGGACTTATTACAGGGGTCTTCTGCAGAAGAATATTTATTGGTCATTCCTCTTGTAGGGAAGAACAGTGACAAAGCACAAATCTGAGTTATGACACAGCACATTCAGAATTAAAAACAATTAAAAGATAACTCTTGAGATCTGTGCATCATTTTTTACTTCCAACCACTGCAGAGTCTTGTGTGCTCCTCTTACAAACAGCAAAAGCTGTGAAAAATCATCTCAGGAAAAGCACTAGATAAATCTGTTGACAGGATGGGGACTGTTGGCTATTAACAAAGTGCCAAATCCTGCCCAGGTAAGACCTGGTGCCCCTGAGCCCCAGACGTCAAAGGAAGCTCATTCAGCCAGCTTTAACTTTCATCTCCTTGTTTTCTGAGTGATGTCAACTCCATCATCCAGCTCTCCCAGTGAAAGGGTAATTTGTGAGAAGCCTGGGAAGCGTAGATTTGATTTGTCTGTGGAACTTACTTCAACTTCTGCTTCATAAAGCCATGAATGCACTGATCTCACTCATGCACATCACAGCAAGTGAGTAACACAGAGCTGTGGCAGAGAGCTCACAACAAAACTAAAATATGTAAGAAAAACAAAATACAAAAGAAAATAAAAGCCCAAACAAATCCCCCTCCCAGCAGAATCAGAGTAAGGTTAGAATATAATGGGGGAGGAATTCAGTAATTAGATGACAATTAATTAATGAGAACCATAAGCTAGAAAAATAATCTTGATTCCAACTAGAAGGAGCAGATCATCCTTCCCAAACTCCAAACCTGTCTGTGCAGGTAATTGGTGTAAACTTTTAGCAAACTTTAATTAAACTAATCCAACTGAGACCCTCATCTCATGTCAGCTACACTGACCTGGGACACAGCCAGGGAATAAGACTCCAGAGAGCAGCAAAACCCTGTAAAATGACTCCTACAATTCTTGGAGTTGATTTCAGTCTCCCACACAGCACCTACCAGGTTTCATCTAAATTCCTTGGATAACAATGCCCTGGTTGGGAGCCAGCAGAAAGCCAAGACCTCAACAGGCAATGCTTTGTGTGCACACCAGGGACTGGCTCCTGCAAGAAGCTTTAGGGACACTGTTAGTGCAGAACTGAGACAGGATCAAGCCACAGGGAGCAAACAGGAGCTGCTTCACCAAAATATTGGGACAATCACAAATATCTGTCACCAGTCTGAGCTGGCAGAGGCGTTTCTGTTCTCTCTCACAGGTGGTGACAGAAACCTGCCTGTCCTTGGCCTTGACCTGAGGGTTTCTCGTGGAAAGCATACATTTCATGGCCAGTCAGAGGAATTATGGAGAATCATGGAATTGTTGAGTTTGGAAAAGCCTCTGAGATCGTGGAGTCCAACTGTTTTTCCAGCACTTCCAAGGCCACCATTGACCACTGACACCCGTAAGTGTCACATCCACATGGAGCTGAAATCTCCTTGGGGATGTGGACACCACCACTGGCCCTGGGCAGCTGTGTCAGGGCTGGACAGCCCTTTTCAGGATGAAATCTTCCCCAATATCCAATCTAAATCTCCCCTAGAGCAACTTGAGGCCATTGTCTCTCCTCCTGTCCCTGTTCCCTGGGAGCAGAACCTGACACTCCCTGGCTGTCCCCTCCTGTCAGGGAGCTGTGCAGAGCCAGAAGGTCCCCCTGAGCCTCCTTTTCTCCAGGCTGAGCCCCTTTCCAGCTTCCTGGACAAAAAACCACAGCTGCTCTCTACAGCTCCTTCTCTGTGCTTCAAAATATTAATTATTTAATATTAATTATTGCTATTTAGAACAGTATTATTCACCTAAAAGATACAATTATATTGTTTTATATATCTAAATACATGCATATAAATATGAGGGAATTACTTAAATAATAAATATTATTATATTAATATAATTCATTACACCTATAATATAAAATACAGTAATTCAGTATTTATATACTGAATATAATTTAGTTATTATAAGGTAAAGTATGAGCAAGTTGAGCCTCATTTGCAGACCCTCTCCCCTCTGATCCAACACCCTGCTACCACTGGGCAGCATCTGGCCCAGTGATCCAGGTGGGATGAGGAGCTCACATCTGTAGGAATCTCCAGGAAACAAAGGATGGCAGGAACACTGACCAAGACTTGAGCCAGAAGTTTTAAGTCAGTGGAAAGGCTGCTGCTTTTCCTGGCAGGGGTTGTGTCATTGTTCCAAGGAAAGCTGGTGATCTTACCACGTTTTCCCTGGATGGAATTTCAGGTTAAATCGCTGGGGAAGGCAGCCAGACACAGGCAATGGGAATTGCTGCTGCTCACACTCGGCCATGGCAAAAGCCCATTACACCTCCAAACCACTGATACATGCAATAACTTTCTTCTGACAGTATTAGGAATCACTTTTTTTTCTCTTCCTAAACCAGCACACTTTAATGTCTGTTAATTTCTGATGTTTGTGCAATCAAATGAAGGTAAAACCCCAGGACCACCGGCACCTTCATGGAATGTGTGCAGTGGGTGCAAGTCTGTCTGGTGGCCAAGGGCAAGAAGCAGGAGGCTCATTTCCCTGTGAAACAAGGCTACATTTGATTAAAAAACAATTATTCTAAGACCCAAATATCCTTGGGACAAATCCTGAAGAAATTAAAAGCTGATTTAACTCTGAGATGCTGCCTCGTTATAAGGAAAAGCTTTGAACACATCTCTCAGCTCCAGTCACCAACAGCCAGTTCCTGCACCAGTTCCTAAATTATCCTGCTGATCCAAGCCCCACTTCATCCTCATTACCCAGGCCATTACTCACAGCAGCTTGTCTGGTAATGAGGCATCTACCAGACCTGCCTTTTGATTGTGAAGATTTTATTTTATTATATTTGAAATTTTAGGTTGACAAATCTTCTCAAACAGGGAAACATTTTCTACCTAATTACTCTGACAGCATAAATGTATTTATATGGCCTATTTTGCCTCACTCCAGCTTTATCTTGCTAAATGCACTAATTATCCTCCCACACACTTCCCATCTTCTGCTTTCCCATCTCATCCTCAACTGTGGCTTCAGAGCAGAAAAAGAACATTTTCCATGGAGTGGTTTCTTTACCCAAGCATAAATATCCTAAAGTAATGATCAAAGTAAAGACAAGAAAGCCCTGTTTGAAGAGTATTTTTCTATCTGACTCTCCTTTTTCCCCCTGCTATTCTAAATCACCCCTTTGACAACTCCAACATAGTGCTCAAAAAGCAGCAAAAAATACACAGAAAATCAAATAAGGCTTGATAAGAGAAAAAAGGAAAATGCACCTCCTGTAATGCTACACAATCACAACTCCAGGCTCCCCACGGTGTGAGTAAATCCCTCGCTGCACCTCATCTGAGCCATGTGGAGTGTTGGACGTTATCCCTGGACAATCCATGGAGCACCAGGGGCTTGCCTTCAGCCACCATCAGCACCAGGGTGAGCACAAATCCAAGCACAGCTCTCCCAGGGTGGCCGGATTTTGCTCTTTAAGGACCTTTCCAATCCCAAGTATTCTGTGTTTCTCTGGTTCCCGTGCCTAGACTATGAAATACCATTGTGTGGAAGGGTTTGGATGCTGGAATTAAACTCCAAGGCACCTTTGCAGTAAAAACATCTCCATGAAGAGATGAGAAGAGACTGTGGTGCCCAGTGACACATGAGGGAACAGCTGGAGCTGGGCCAGGGCAGGGACAGGTTGGACATCAGGGAAAGGTTCTTCCCCCAGAGGTGCTGGCACTGCCCAGGCTCTCCAGGGAATGGGCACAGCCCCGAGGCTGCCAGAGCTCCAGGAGCCTTTGGACAGAGCCCCAGGGATGGCCAGGGTGGGATTGTTGGGTATCTGTGCAGGGCAAGGAGCTGGACTGATGATTCTTGTGGGTCCTTTCGAGTTCAGGATATTCTGGGATCTGTGATGCCTTGTTTTCTCCCCATGGATTGAACACAGTACAACAGAAAACATCCCTGGAAAGTGTGAGGATATGAGGGAGAGATGTGAATTTGAATCTTGAAATCCCAAAATGATTTGGCTTAGAAGGGATCTTAAAGCCCATCCCATTCTACACCCTGCCATGGCAGGGACACCTTCCCCTGGCCCAGGCTGCTCCAAGCCCTGCCCAACCTGACCTTGGCACTTCCAGGGATCCTGCTCTGGGCACCCTGTGCCAGCCCTCCCCACTGATGCTTTCTGAGGCTGCCTGGAACAGAGGTAGACACTACAGTATTACAGGAATAAAGTAGGCATTTATTAAAAGGCCTTCAAAGGATGTACCTTGGGCAGTACCAGAGCCTAGCCATGGCTCCACCCAGGATGAACAACCAGTCAGGAGTTTCCACACTTTTATTAGCTTTGGTCCATTTACATATTTGGGTTAATTGTCCAATTACAGCTTCAGGTGATGAAGTCCCATCCTCCCAGATTGTTTTCCTGAATTCGTTGCTGTTTGTACTTTTTGGGCCTGAAGCTGTAACGGTGTCCTTGGTTCTCAGGCTGAGAAAGGATTGTTGTGTCTGACTGAGCTGTGAGGAGAACTTGCTGACACTTTTTATGAAGTTCAGAATTATATACCAATGCAGTACAGAATCTGGAAAATATGAAAGCTAAAACTTAAGGCATCGCCACCCTCACAGAGAGAAATTCCTTTCCAATATCCCATCCAGCCCTGCCCTCTGGCACTGGGAGCCATTCCCTGTGTCCTGTCCCTCCATCCCTTGTCCCCAGTCCCTCTCCAGCTCTCCTGGAGCCCCTTTAGGCCCTGGCAGGGGCTCTGAGCTCTCCCTGGAGCCTTCTCCTCTCCAGGTGAGCACCCCCAGCTCTCCCAGCCTGGCTCCAGAGCAGAGGGGCTCCAGCTCTTGGAGCATCTCCATGGCCTCCTCTGGACTTGCTCCAGCAGCTCCACATCCTTCCTTCATAGGGAGCCCCAAAGCTGGACACAATAAACCCTTCCCAGCACACACAAGTTCCCGTCCCATCACAGGTGTACTCAGAGGTTGGGCTTCATGCAAAAACTCAGACTGAGTAAATGCAAGATAAAAGATTGTAGGATGTGTGTTTCGCCTGTAGTTACTTCCAGAACTATTTTAAGCTTGCAAATCACACAAGACAATTTCTTCCTATGGCAGGATGATTATTCAGCAGTCAACATCCCTTCATCTGAGCTTCACCTTCAAGACTAATAAATCCTAGCATGGTTTATAAATATGAACAGCTAGAGAAAAGGGCAGATCCCAACCCCAGTAGGACCCTTGGGGTGCTTTACTGGCACTGGATGCAGCAATGGCTCAATTTGTGCCTTACAAGCACAAGAACAGGCCAGGCCTCCTTTCAGCTATTTGGGTACTGTGTTTTTAATATACGCTTCCAGTGAGGTCACGCACAAATGCTACACATCTCAGTCCTTCTGAGAGAGGTGAGAACAGCTGAGACACTCCTTGAAGTCCTTCAAAATTAAAACTCCTGCAGAGAATAACTTTAAAATCATAGAATCCCAGAATGCTGTGGGTTGGAAGGGACCTTAAAGCCTATCTCATTCCACCCCCTGCCATGGGCAGGGACACCTTCCACTATCCCAGATAGCTCAGAGTTCTATCCAACCTGGCATTGGACACTTCCAGGGATGGGGCATCCACAGATGGAATGTATGGACACTGAGAAGAGACTGATGGGCTCCCATAGAAAAATAGAGCTCCTGGCATGGGACAAACTGCTACAACTTTTTAAATACACATTCCTAAGCTCTTCCCAGAGAGATGGGAAATGACATCACTTCGAGGTGGTAGCGAAGACTCCACTGCAACCACAGCAGCTCTGAGATCTGACCTGCTGGGTTTTCAGTTTTCCAGGGACTGGGGCAGGACAGGTCCACTCTGGTCCACAAGACACAGGGTAAAAGATAAGGCGTGTTAAGGGATATTAATCAGCTAAGAAAGAAATCTAGAATAAATATGAAACCAGGCAAAACACTTGCCCAGTGGCACACTTCTCTTTCATGCAGCAAGAGAAAAGGAAAGGCAACTCCTTGTGAATTTTGCCCTTTCCAACCTCACGCGCTGTTCTGGACCGCGGGGTCCTCCCCATGCTGCTGCTGTAGAGCTGCTCTGAGACACAAATCACAGGGGATCCAGCTAGGGCCTCTCTGAAGAGGAAATTAGGAGTAACCTTGACCTAAGTGCAGTCAGAAAGGCAGAACTTGGAAAGATCCCCCTTTCAATCCCAGGTGGAGCTGCCAATGCAGGCCACTGTTGAATAACTGCTGGAGTCTGTATAACTCCTAAGCCAAGTCTATTTGATGCCTAAGCTTGTTGAGACATAAAATCTCAGAGTTCTATCAGAGACACTTTCCTCAGATTTTCCCATGTTAAGCTGCAAATGTTTTCTCAAGTGGTCTCACCCTTTTATTTCCCCTAAATGTGTAAGAAGGTCAATCTTCATAAGCAATGAAATATTTATAAAAACTTCTTAGAGGCAGCCACTGGAGACCCCATTAGGCAAAAACAAGTTCTGAGTGTCTGCAAACAGAATGTTTTCATGGAATTAAAATATCTGAGGTTATTAAAAACAAAGCAGGAACACCCCTGCGTGCAGCTGCAGGCAGAGCAGGGCCTCAGGCACTGGGGATTGGCAGAGAGCATGGAACATCCTGGACTGCTCCATGGGCTCCATTTGCCACCTGTGGGGTTTCTGGTTGGAATTTCCTGGGTTTGTCTTTTGTCTCTAAAGCTCTCTATGTTGAGAAACTTCCACGCCCCTTGGACTCCAGGCTACGGAAATCATGGCCCTCAGATAAACAGTGTTGAGCTTTACAGACTGAAGCCACTGGGCTGAGAACTGCTTCTCACCCTAGCTGGGTGAAGCCTGGATTTCATTTTTCTTTATCACATAAAATCTATGTCACTTGGAATGACATTTGGGAAGACATGGGAGAAACACAGAAGTTCTGCCAGATTTGCTTCATGGATTTCTTTCCTGCAAGTTTTTTTGCTTCCATAAGTACCTCATTTTCTTCTCCTTTGGAGGGACATGACTTCCAGTCTCTGGGGTTTCAGGAGGCAACATGGAACACAACACTAAGCAGAGGCTCTCAAACCAACAGCCATGGGCACAGGAAGCCGTTCTCTCACCAGACTTACAAGGGGTAGGAAGTTACAAAGAGTGAGAGCCTGGAAAGTCCCTGCACCCAGTAACTGTGAGCACAGCTGGGGAGTCAGTGCCTGAGCTTGGCTGGGAGCGTGGATTGCTTCAGGCAATCAAATTCCTCCTGCAAGCTTGTCCCAAGACAGGTTATCAGGCCATTCCCAGCACCACAGGGCCCAGCAGTGACCTCCCTGTGTTCCCCTGCATGGATGCATGCTCCAGGGACTGAGAACTAGAAAATAAATGAGCAGAATGTGTTACTGACTCCCATCTATGACTTCTGGCCACCAAGACCATGGGATCAAACACAAAGCACAGAGCTCTGCCAGCACATCTCCAGTGGGAATCCAAACCAGAGCTCCTCCAAGGGGAGCTGGTAGGGTCAGCCCAGCCTGGGTGCATCTGGCCCAGCACACACAGAGCCTCCCTTATGGCATGCTGCTGATGGAATGGTTATGTTATTGTCTGGGGAAAACAGCCCATTCCAGGAGCATGTGTGATGTCCTGCTCTTGTTCCCAGAGCTCCATTCCTGGCCAACCTCACCTCGAGCATCCTCTGGGGCTTTGCCTTTCCTAAGGAAAGGAAACAACCGTGGTGCAGCCACAAGCAAGTAAAAACCTTGGGGTGCACTATTTATCCCTTCTAAATTCAATTTCCATAAAAAAATACAGCATAAATGCTGTATTTCCTTAATAAAAGCAATTGCAAGGCTGAGTTAAATGACTGTGGGCACAGGTTCCTGTTAACACTACACTGCTGACAAAATCTAATAACAAACAACAGCAATTCCTGGCACAGACACCTCCAGGTACCATAAACCATGCCCCAAGCAGTGAGGTTTGATGTAAAAAGAGTTTGAAGATGTATTTGAGTGACTTTACAAAAAGTAACTTTTGGAGCATTTCAGAATCAGGCAGACGATTTTGAACTTCTTGTTTTGCTTCAAACTTCTGAGACTTGGCTCTCACTGAACTGCAGCATACTTGGAGGGAAGTACCTGGATGTACTTCCAGAGCACACTGAGCTCCCCATGAAATCCTAACTTTCAAAAAGGGAAGGGGAAGGGGAAGGGGAAGGGGAAGGGGAAGGGGAAGGGGAAGGGGAAGGGGAAGGGGAAGGGGAAGGGGAAGGGGAAGGGGAAGGGGAAGGGGAAGGCCTGGTTATTCACAAAAGTGTGCTGTAAGGAATGAGTGTAAGGAAAAAGCCACAAGTCAAACAGATCCCAAACAATTAATTTAAATCTCAGAGTGGCTGAATGCTGTTTATGAAAGGCAGTGCCACGCACACTGTGTAGGAATTTGAAAGCTTCTAGTCCAAATAATTCTGGTTACTCTGTTCGGTCTGCTCAGCCAAACACACACAGAGAAATAAAACATAAAACCCGCTCAGTTTCTTTAACTCATGGCAAACATTAAGCTCAGAGTTCTGAGTGACACAGATGTTGTATCAGCATCACCACCAACCAAATGAAAGGTGTCACTCGGCCTGACCATTTTATGGAGGGGAAAAAAGTCTAAGGAGATTCCCTCTCCTCACATATGCAAATCTGGGTATTAGGGATGAAAGGCTCAGTGGCTCTTAGGAAAAGCAAGAAGCAAAGATTGGCAGGAAACAGGAAGTGGTTTAAGTCCAATTCTCCTACAAAAAAAGCCAAGGAGCTGAGCCAGTACAAAGGGAGCTTTGGGACACATCCTGACAGCTACAGAGCCTTACCCTGGCAGGGCAAGGAGCAGGGGAATTCTCACAAGGGTTTAGCACTAGTGCTGGAGATGCTGAGCACCTCCTCGTGCTGCTGACTGAGAGCCTGGAGTTGCACTGAGCTCCCAGGGCACGACTCCAGAAGTGGCACATGAACAAAGTCATTCCTAGAAATTCCAGATGCTGATTTTGTCTGGTTAATAATTTACTGGCTAAGACTGAAGAAATGCATGTAACCTCCTAAAAGTTCTCTGTCAACTGCAGATTGCTCTGTGGCTCCTGTCAGCACAACATCCAAGTGAGCATTACGTGTCCCTGCACCTGATGAAAGATTTATTCAAGTCTGCTTCACATACCCACAGATCTGCCTCAGAAACACGGAATAAAGGTCTACAAAATTATCCAGGTAGAAGCTCAGAGTCAATATGCACTCACTTTGACAACATTCCTTTATATTCAAAAGATTCATTTTAAAGGTGCATGAAAGAACAAAGAAGAGAAAATAAATGGTGAAATCTCTTTTGCAAACCCTTCTGTCATAATAAAGGGTATGTCTTAGGAATTATTAGCAATAGTTTGGAATACATTTAGCACCAGAAAATATGAGACATTCTTTTTACTGGCCTCTCATTTCTCTGCTTAGTACTAGATGCACTAGAGGTTTAAAAACATTTATCTCAAAAGCCATTCCCTTCTCCTGAGGCAGGAAAGCTGTGCTGGGATGTTCCCCACCCCACTCCTAGTCAATTTGCTGTATCTCATTAATGTGGCTTTCAGACTGACTTCCTCACTGCAAAAAGATCTTCCCAAAGGCCACAGGTCAGTCTTTGGGAGAACCACAGTTTGAATAATCCTGAGCTTTAAAATCTGTCATGGAAGACAGTCTGCACAAAAATACAACCACCTCCCCCCACTCTGAACTGCCTCTGAAGATTCTGCAAAGAGCCCTCTTTAAACTGCAATCTGAATCGTTCTTTAAACTGCAATCTGAATCGTTCTTTAAACTGCAATCTGAATCGTTCTTTAAACTGCAATCTGAATCGTTCTTTATTGCCACAGCAGCACTTGGTGCCACGCTGCAAGCGCCTTCCAGCCAGTTTTATTTTATCCTGATGACCGTAGCAAACAAAAAGGATCTCGGAGCAAGCCCAGAGGGTCGCTGAGGCTGTGCACTACTTACCCCTGCTCCAGCGCTCTGTTCTTTCCATGGATGGGCTCCCTAGCCAAGGCCTAACAGCTCCAGGTCTCTCTGTAGCTTCCCAGCAGTCGATGGAGAAAACCTCGGCAGCATGGGCTCCGGCATGCAGAGCTGCAGGCCGGGGGATCCCGGGCAGCTGCCCACGGCGGGGTCTGTGGCTGCGCTGCCGGTTCCCTATGGCGAGCGGCGGGGCCGTGCCCCCGGGCCACTGCCCGCTGCCCGCTCCATTGGCACCGCGCACAGCCCGGCCGCTCCCGCCGCTCCCGCTCGGCAGCACGGCGGGAAGGTCCCGCGGGACGAGCCCTGGAGTCTAACGGGAGCCAAGAGAAACAGGGAGGCAGGGAATGCATGCAGGCATTGTGCTCATAGCGGCACACGAGCGGCTGCACAGCCTGGGAGCGGAGCGGAGAAGTGACAGCAAGTGCCAGCACATGTGTGACAGCCAGCACGGTCCAGGGCGAGCCGAGCCCCCAGCGACCCCGCTCTGCCACCGCTGCCAGCCGGCTCCGGGCTGATGTTCCAGGGAATCAATCCCCTGCAGCCCCAGCGCTGCGAGCTGGGACCGGGGCGGGATGTGCGCCCTGAGCCGAGACACAGCGGGGCTCTGTTCACTGCACAGCCCCACAGAAAATAAGCATTCCATGATGAAAAGTTTGCTATCAAAGCCTTCCCTGGCCGCTGAACAGCCTGAACGTGTCTGTGTGTCCGAGGGGTCCGTGTGTGACACAGTGAATGAGACTCATCTGCGACATCCAATATTGTGGATCATTATTCACTGGCTGGATTTTAGCATTCAGCACCTGAAACCCGATCAACACTGCCAGGGATATCACCCCCTTCCTTCCCCACAGACCCAAAAACTTGGTCTCAATTTTTAAATGTGAGTGGTAATTTAACGGTGATTATTTTCATGAACACCACACCACGAGCTACTGCCGCTGCAATTCCACACCACTTCTGTCAGCCCAGAACATACAAGTTGCAGGAAGAGGCATTTTGGGAATCACTAGCCATGGAAGTGGTTCTATCCCAGCCAGGTGATGATTTCACCACCAAAGGGAAGGAATGCCATTAGCTCCCTCCACTCTACAGTAATGTGGCAATATTACCAGAATTATGGTAATATGGAAATACTAAGATCTGACACTTCCCCAGCACAACCTCATGCTTTTATTACATTTGGCCACAAAGGTCCCTTATCAAATTCAGGCGCAATATCTGCAGTCCAAGCCAGGGAAGTTGTAGAACAAAGTCAGTTCTCAGAAGCTGCAGGTCCCTGACAGAGCCTTTATCTTCCACAAGCCATGAAGAGCCTTTACCCTGAATATGTTGGAAGTCAGTTTTGTATTTCAATTATTATTTTACTGTGGATGATGCTCTGTTTGATGACCACTCTGCTTCAGACTGCCAATGTCAGAGATGGGCTGGGCAGCCCAAAAATGCCAGGGAATGATCACCTCGGCACCCAGCAGTGTTAGCAGAGTGGTCTTGTTCAGTAACATCACACAGCAGGAACTCCTGATAAGTTCACATTTTAAATCTGCAGAGAACAGATTTTCCAAGTCTCTTGCCCACTTTTCAGATTTATTTCTCTAACAACATTTATTTCTTTAACAACTCTCTAACAGAGAGTTCCACCCATTCCAGCCCTGATACCTCTGCTCCTGCCCATGAGCAATTCTCCCAATTTTACCTATTTGTTGCCTACACTGACAATGAACTCAAATCAATTCTACATGTCCCCTGTCCATACCCTACATGACAGTGTAACACAAACACAAACCCTTGAGGCCTAAAAAACATCTTCACGTGGCTGTGAGGACAATTACTCAGCTCTTCTTCTTCACAAATGATGAGTGTAGCACAGCACATAGAGGAACATACACTTTTAGTGCAGGAACATAGATTTTTAGGGTAGTAAAATGGATCTTTAGGATAGGAACATAAACTTTTCAAGCCTTCTTCATCAGCTGATAGTGATTTCCCCCTCTCAAAGTTTCTCTTTGTTCTTTCAGCACTGAAAATACCCTCGAGAATTTTTAATGCCCAATGCAAGCTGTTTAAAGAACTGAAAATTAGCATTGTTAGAAATCAACCCTATTTCCTTCCTACCCAATGTTCTATTTCTTCCAAACCCTGGAAATTTCCTGTGCAATAAACTGTCAAGAAGGCCTTTAACTGTTACACAGGAAAACTTATCAAAAGGTGCCACTGGTTGCTGTATTTTCAGGTATGACAAGTTGGGAAGATTTATGAGATGGCTTCTCATATCCCCAAATAAAGAGACTGTGGGGTGCCACATCATGGAGAAATAAACATTTAGGGAATGTTTATGAAGGAAATCAGTGCTTAGAAATTACACAGCCTTGGCCACCCCTGGAGCAGCCTTATTCAGTGCAAACAGGGCATAATCAGCAAGAACGAGCCTTCCATGTGCTGCTCTCCCCTCGGGTCCCTCAGCCCATCTGATCCCCAATTCCCTCCTGCACCTGGTCATTTCTGATAAAATTAGAAAGCAATTCCTGACAGAGCTGGTGCCATTACACATGACCATGTGCAGCCTGGCCTGTCATGGACAAAGGGATTACAGAAAGTGACAATGAAGAAAATCTGTTCTGAGGATGGAAAAATATTTGCTGAGGCCAAAAGCATCCTGAAATGACCTGTAAGAGGCAAGAGAGGGATGTCTGAGTGAGGTCCCTACCACACATCATTACAGAATTATTAAGGTTAGAAAAGACCTCCAAGACATCAGGTCTAACCTTTGAGTGAAGATTCAGCATTTATGGTTTATAAACACATGGAGCTGAAAAGGATTTTACCAGTGTAAGACCAGCCTCATCACAAATTTTTCTTCTTCTGATGAACAAGTTCTGGTACTTGATAACATAATTCCTACCAGGAAGCTGATTTCCTTCTAAGTAGGAAAAAATCCACCAGCAAATAAGCAAAATATTCTCATTCCCTCTACTGACAAATCACATTTTAACCAGCAGGATATGGCTTATTCTCTAAATCGAGTTCATTAAATGAAATCATCACTCTCATCCTCACAAACAGCTCTCACATCCAGCTCTCACTGGCACAGGCAGATCAGAAGCCTGGATGAATCCCCAACTCTGAAATTTCTCTTTGATCTCCTTGGTCCTGTGGTATTTATGGATTTGGAGATGAGCTGCAGCAGTTTGGGAGTGTACACAACACGCTTTACACCCCACCAGGTTCATGTCTCCATCGTGAAGTTCTCTAGAGGAATAAACAAAACTTTTCCTTGAATTTGCCTGAACTCTTTCCCAGAGAAATCACCACCAAATCCACAAGTTTCCCAGGAAGCCAAAGTCCAGTGGCTTTGTTGGATCAGAGAAACATCCAGGAGAAACAGAGTGTATCCTGACAGAACCAAACCCTTACAAGCACCTACAGCACCACCAGCACCAGACACTCGCTGTCCCCTCGCCCCACAGAGCTGAACAGGTAACCAAAAATTCCTCCTGCTGCAAACTAACCTCTGCTTCCAACATGAATTCCCATCAAACTGCAGATCTACTACTGCAGAACCAGCACACCCAGGTCTCCAAAGGAAACCACCTTCAGTCAGTGGCTGATGGAGCCTGGTGGATGCACTGCCAGATGCTCCCAGCACACGTGGCCACCCTCCTGCATCAGCCCTTCCACCACAGCCATGCCCCCAAAGGCTGCAGCAAGTGACTTCCACAGCAGTGCTCAAAGCAAAGCCAACTCATGATGGGTTACAGCAACGCTTGGCATGGCTGAACACAGCAACTTCAGGCCTCTGGTTGGGGTCTGCCATGGTTGGTAATATAAAAAAGAATAAAAATGTCCCTGACCTTCCAGTTCTCAAAAAAATACATATTTTTCAAAGTCCTCAGCAAAATCTGGAGCATTTCAAACCCTCTGAATGGCGTGAGTTTAATTTGTTGTGTTTTGGGTCTGTGTTGATTAACACATGTAAATAAATGCAGCTGGTGTTAACTTTATTTCCATTTCACACCTTATTAAAGCCTGGTTTCACAATTAATTGAAAGCAAAAGGAGATTATTCAAAAATGAATCTTCTCTGGCAGGTCTAGTCAAAACCTGGGGAGACCCAGCCCCCCTCCTGGCAGCATCCAGAATCCAGCATCTTGGATACCACACAACAATACCAAAACAGTGCTGGAAAAGGAAATCAAACCCCTCACACTGCACATTCCTCAGCACAGGAGAGGGGATGATTCTTCTGTCCTCCTGGCAGGAAAACTGTATTCTTTAATGTGCAGAATTTAAGAGATCAAAGTACCAATGAAGACAATGAAGAAATGCTTCTCCTGCCCCCAAACTATCCAAAAACAGGCCCCAAGGACAGCCCAGACACATTTAAACACCTCCAGTCTGCTGCAGGAGGCATTTGCCTCAGTGTGGAGGCAGGACTGGATCTCGTGAGCCATGAAAGCACAGCAGTAACAACCAGATATAAACACCTGACAACCTCTGGACAGGCTCTGAACCCCAAAAACTCACAACACTTACATAAATTGTACAAAGTCAGACCATGACCATAGAAATCTCCTCCTTGGACTGTGTCACTGTTTCTCCTGCCCTTTTCCACAATCCAGCCCATCCTCACTCCCAAGAAACCCCAAGCAAGCATCAAGATGAGAATTTCGAAAACTGGAAGTTGATGATGCTAAAATTTTTATCACAACCATCTCCACCATATCATAAAACCATCAAATCCCAGAGGGGTTTGGGCTGGAAGGGAACTTAAATCCCACCTCATTCCACATCTTCCACTAGCCCAGGTTGCTCCTTGAACTGTCCAACCACTTGAACACTTCCAGGAATGAGTTAGCCATAGCTTCCCTGGGCAGAAATGCATCTGTTTGAAGCTGACTGGAATTAGATGCAGGTAAGAGAGCGCTGCTGTGCTGAATTTCCAGCGCAGGGCAATCCTGAGAGCCCTCTGCACACTAGATGGCATTGCACTACAAATGATGGCAAGGATCAGGACAAGATCCTGGATCCTGGAACAGCAGCAGAATCATGTTCCTGCTCCTGCAGCCTTGGGTTTTCATCAGAGTAAAGCCCAGCCCAACTGTGTGAATATTTACAGGGCCAAGAAAATGGAGACAGCTCTGTAAGAAGAACCAGCACTTGGTGGCTTCAGGCTAAAACAAAGAGGCAATTAAATTAAAGGACCTGCCTGACTTATTAATTTATTCTGAAGAGAAGTGGGCTTGCCACAAAACACACCATCCTTTCTTTCACAGTCTCCCTCTGGACCAAGCAGGATTCTTCCCTTGGCTGTTGCCAATGAATGAGCACAGACACAGCATTCCCCATCAGCCAACCAGGGGACCATAATTTATATTTATTTGGCTCATTCAAGAACCACTTACACAGAAAAGCCACGTGAATGCACCAGGAATGAGGTTTTCTACAGTGCTCATCATTTTTTCACTGGTTCAGTTTATGTGCTGGTGCCATAGGTAAGGATATAAACCACTTGAATCCATAACACATTTAAGCATATTGAGAAGTGCATTCATCCACAGTCAAAAACATAAGACTAAGGCAGTGAATATAATTTTTTATATAGCTCTGTAAGATGTATATAGTTTTCATCTGCCTGCATATGGTATTTCATAAAACTGCTGACTTTCAAGGAAAGTGCATTAAAATCACAGAGTTAGTTATGACTGTCTCTTTTTCTCTGAGTTCCAAAATCCATTACATTCTGTGGGAGGGCACTGACAGTTTTACTCATGGTCTATTTTTCCATTTGCTGGAAACAAGCACATTATTCCTCTGAGGGAACTGAAAATTGATACAGCCCTGTCATTCCAAGCTATTAGTCTCTTACTCACTTCTTCTGTTTTCTCCCCCACTAAATCAATATTAACTTTTTTTCCAAGCTGATAAGAATCAAAGTCACTGGAAAAAATGCTTCATATACCTGAGATATCAGCAGGAGTGCCAAGGGAGGAGAAAAAACAACACAGAACCCCCAGCAACAGTAATTCTGATGGAGGGAAGAGTGCTGTGGCAATGAGCAGCTTAATTGGCTTAAGGGAGTCACTGATCCTGTCTCACTGTCACATTTGCTAAGCACCTTTTCTTCTCAGAGTGAAGATACATTTATGCTGTGATTTCTCAGCCTCCTGTCATCCAAACAGAGGTATTTGTGTCATCTGAACTGTGCTGTGCTGAGTAAGATCTGGGATTTTTCACATACAGAGAAGCAGGATCGAGAACTGAACTCCTGGAGAAAAGGCAGGAAACACAACTTACCAGAGCACACAAGGGAAAAACAAACAGGGCCTGGACAGCCTTGGAGCAGGAGCCTGGCTGGAGCACATGTGGAGGTGCAGGATGTGAATGAAGCTGAATTCCAATCAAGAAGTGTGCTCCTGGCTCTCCTGGGAGCAGTTCTGCTCGGGCAGGGCCCCACCTGACCCTTTCCACACGTAGGACTCAGTGCTGGGCGAGGAAGGAAGGCTGGAGGAAGCAACACCAACATCCCTGATGCTCCAAAGCTGGGACACTCTCCCCTCCCAGCATCAAACACCTCCAGTCTGCTGCAGGAGGCATTTGCCTCAGTGTGGAGGCAGGACTGGATCTCGTGAGCCATGAAAGCACAGCAGTAACCACCAGATATAAACACCTGACAACCTCTGGACAGGCTCTGAACCCCAAAAACTCACAACACTTACATAAATTATACAAAGTCAGACCATGACCATAGAAATCTCCTCCTTGGACTGTGTCACTGTTTCTCCTGCCCTTTTCCACAATCCAGCCCATCCTCACTCCCAAGAAACCCCAAGCAAGCATCAAGATGAGAATTTTGAAAACTGGAAGTTGATGATGCTAAAATTTTTATCACAACCATCTCCACCATATCATAAAACCATCAAATCCCAGAGGGGTTTGGGCTGGAAGGGAACTTAAATCCCACCTCATTCCACACCTTCCACTATCCCAGGTTGCTCCTTGAACTGTCCAACCACTTGAACACTTCCAGGGATATGCAGTCCAGAGCCCCTCTGGGAAATGACAACAAAATGTACTTTTTCAGATGATGAAAAATGTACAGTACATGATGTTCTGTAAATAATTACAAATAATGCCGGCCAAACTTGCACAGCTTTATCTTTGCAGGGTGTGCAGGGTCTCCAAAAGCTTTGTCCATCAAAAATGAATGTCCCTGTCAGCCTGCAGTGACTGACACCAAGAGCTGACACATTCCACCCACAGCCGTCTCAGCAGGACCCTGCAGGACCAGGCCAAGGCAGAAGGCAGTAAGGGGGAGATCAGTGCTACCACAGCCACATCTGGGAACTCCTCCCCTCAATAAACATCATTTATCATCTGGTCAACACCAGCTTCTCTTGCTGACAAGAGAAGCAGAAATGAAGAACAATAATCTCCCCTTACCTGGCAGGAGGAATTGATAAAAGCTGTTGGGAAACTTATTCCATTTCCTCCCATGACCCCACAAGTGGGAAAGATCAACAAGCACTCCTGTGGACAAACCAGGCTGTGTGAAACCCAGCACTGCTGGCACTGAGGCTGTGCCTACATCCCCTGCCATGAAGCAGAGGTCAGGCTGTGACCAGACTGACTATTGGATGCACTTTGAGAGAACACAGCCACAGCAAGAGCACTTCCCAGTAAAGTCCTTCAGATTCCCACTCTGCCACACCTGAGCTGGGGGAAGGTGCACGCAGGATTTTCTGTGTCCATGCATGAAAAAAACTTCAAATCCTCACATCTCCAATCTGACCCCACACTGCTTTTTTAACCAAAGCAACAGAAAGTCCTTGTCCCACAGCTGGGACAAACCTGACACATGTTTTATAACCCACTTGCATTTTTGTACAACTTGAGCAAGTGCTAAACACGGAACAGACTCAATGGAAGCACTTCCCTCAGCTAAAGGGGGAAAGGGGGCTGGAAAATAAGCAACAGACATACATGGTCAGACTGATTTTCTAAAACAAAAACTTTTCTAGGAGTAGAACCCAAAACTTCACCTCTTAGCTGAATGTTGAATAAAAACTTCAGCCAGACTAGAAGTATGTGGCACTAACAGGAAACTCGTAACTCTGGGCTTTATTGCATCTCCACATCTCTTCACGTGCACAAACATATCTACACATGTGGTCCTGTCTCCTGCTGCTCACAAATCCCCATGCTCATAGCTCAGGCCATCTGCCCTGTCACACCTCACCAGAAACAAAGACAAGCTGTGCCCTGCACAACTTCTCAAACTGCTCTTCCTTTGAAGAAAGAGATGTCCCAGGGAACCTGCAGGCTTTGGGCAATATTCAATTCACACAAGCATATGAAATTCAAAGTGTAGCTGTCAAGTAATTCAGGTGTAGTGGATCTATGAACAAAATATTTTCTACATATTGAAAAAAAAATGACCACACACTGCAGGTGTTTACCTGCTCTGTACAGTAAATATTGCCCAGATTGAAGAGAAATATTTATACAAGGTGCAGAGCAAGCATAAGTGAGTTAAGACAAGGCACCATAACCTCCCTCACACCTTATGTTTTATTATGAGATTTCACATTAATCAGAAAATCCCAGAGTTGTTTGGGTTGGAAGAGACCTTAAAACTCACCTCATTCCACATTCCACTAGCCCAGGTTGCCCCATCCAATCTGTAATCAATCCTACAGCTACAAGACACAGACAAATTAGGGTGGGAAGAAACTGAGTGTGTTTGTGATGAAAACATCCAATGACATTTACATGAGTTAAATGATTTAAAGAAACTACCCTGGACCCATGAAGGAAGTTCTACAGAGTACAACCAGGTGATTGTTAACATTTACAGCCACTGCCATGTGTTCAGCAGTGATGGGGATGGGGGGAAAGAGGATGAAAAGAAAGGACAGAGAAGAGGCCTGTTTCTGCCACATCCTGGGAAAGTCCCAGGATTCTGACAGAGGAAACCGGATCAATGTCTTTATCATCAGCATTAACAGTTTTCCTACCAAAACAGAGATGCCCAAACCTTGCCAGAGGTCCAGACAGGCACCAATACAAGCCCTAAAATGAGTGGTTTGAGTTTTATCTCGACCCAACTAAGGAAGAAAATCTGTAAGAAGATACTGAAACTTAGATGTTTCATCTGAGGCTCCATAAGACTCCGAAATTCTATAATGGTTGATGTCTAAGGCTCCAGCCTCCCTGATTCTGGCAAAAGGCACTTCCCAGCAAACACAAAGCTGCTCCAACTCAGCTGTTAAGAATAAAACAATTGATACCACAGTCACTGATTCTCAGTTCTGAAAACAAATGAGTTTGGGAAAAAGATTGAAATGATCATACTGAAATCTTAGGTCTTAAGCAATTATGGGAGAAATTCAGGTTTCTTTAACATGTTTACTTACTCTGGTTGAGAAAGCCTTGAAGATACTTGTACACTTAAAGGATTGCACAGAAAAATCCCTAAGGAAAAGTGAGCCTTATTTTGAAATTTTCAATCCCCACAATTTTTTACCTCATTCTATAACTCAGTGATATTATTTCTTAGAGACAATATGGTGGAAAAACTGGATTCTATTGTCTGTGGTTGGTCCTGATGACCTGGGTGGTCTTTCCAACCTCAGTGACTCTGTGTCAGTCCAGGGACATCAAACTAAGACACTGCACTGAAAAGCATCCCATGCTCTGAAATATTAATTGTAACCTTCTGAGTACCAAGAAGTGAAGGTAATGGAGATTTCAGAGCTCTTCTGATAAGTCACAAGATTCCAAAGTTGGATTCCTGCTAAATTTTGCCCAGAAGAGAGGCTCTTAGCTCACTAAATAAGCCCTAGTAAGGACTCACAGCCAGTCAGTAGGGTACAACACACAATCCTCTGGAGAAAGGAGAGAAAGGCCAGGAAAATCAACTCTCCTGAAGGCAGGAACACTGCACCATCCAAGCTCCCACATTCCCTGACACTCCACACTTCAGCAGCAGGTTACATGTAAACATACAGCAAGGCCACAGACAGGCCAGCTGGAAAACATGAAGCTGTATTTTCCAGAACACAAGTACACACAGGAATTACCCCATTACTTCCCTGTCACAGGGAAGTAATAATAATGTTATTTATGTAATATTATGTTATTTATGTCCTGTGCAAGAGCACTATATTCTGTATGGATCCAAAATCCAAGGGAAGGAAGAAAAATGTTTTCATGGATAAAAAAATGCAGCTTCTGTATGCTGACTCAGTGAAGGACAGCAAGAACAGCAAACAAAATGCCTAAAATTCATGCTATCAAAGAAATTATCTTGGAAATCCTTAATAAATAGGATGAGCTTTAATTTTGTGAAGTAGTTCATAAACAGAGTCTTGTTTTTTTGATCCATGTGTCAGAATCCTAACTGGTTGTGTCCAGAGAATGGACTTGAAGAGTTAAAGAGCCTCCAGAGGACAGACTTGAAAAGTTACAAGATGAACTGCATAAAGGGTCACAGACAGATCTGTAACTCTGTTTTCATTTTTAACTTTAAAAAATTCTGCCAAAATACCAGAGGCAGAAGATAAAATAGTACAGATATGAAAAGAATATTTTTAACCTTTAAATTTCCCAGGAGACAGTTCAGGGAAGGTTGGTTGTGAACAACTCGGGTTACACTTGAAACAGGTTCATGTCCTGGGAGCTACCCAAAAGCTTCTCAATGGAATTGGAATTGGGCTTCTGGTTTTTAAACATGTAATTCACTCTCCAAAGAGGTCAGTGTAACCCTGCCCCCATGCAATGCATCCTCAGTGGCTCTCCACAGAGGGGTGTCACCCTGCAGCAGTGCCGTGGTCCCAATCTTTGCACATTTCAAGGGAAAAGGGTCTGTGGGATTCAGTTCTTGCCAGTGTCTAAACACACAAGCACGAGGATGAGAGTAACAGCACAAACCAAGCTGGGACAGCACCCTGGAGTCACCTGGGCTGGCCCTGCTGTCACACTGGCCATGACTCATTAACCCAAATTAAATGGCTGAGCCCTTAAATCACCAAGCAAGGGAATTAGTGGTCACAATGACAAATCTGGAACCTCACAGAGGACAGCTCTGCTTCATACACCAGGACAGACACTGAAGATGGACCTGATGATCCCTGGGGGTCCCTTTCAACTCAGAATATTCTGTGGTTCTATGGAAAAAAGAAACAGAACACAAAACAAAACTTTCCAGAACAGTTCCCAAGGTGCTCCATACTGTGGACAAATAAAACATTTAAACCTTTATTTTGCTTCCTAATATTGGTATTTCAATTAAGATTTGTACTAATAGCATAGTAGTTTCCAAGAGAAAATAATGAAACAATGACTTACCAACAGTTCTGTGTAAAATAAACATTCCTCTACAGCAAACACTCACACAATAACTTGTCTAAATGGGCACACAAAGGATGTAAAACGCTCCAGCCCTTCCCACAGCTCAAACCACCTTCAGCCATGGGGCCAAGCACATTTAAATGTGAATAAACTGCTGTGGAACACTGGAGTACACACACAGAGCCTACAAGCCCCACAGCACAGGGCCTGTGTGGAAGGTGGTGTCATCCAGATTTGTTATTAATCCTGCAGGCAATTCAACTCAGTGTTACTGCTGCAGACACAGTTTGGTTTCCAGGGGCTGTTTTATCCTTACTCTGATCACCACAACTTGCAACACACAGACCCTTATAATCCTAACAGAAAACACATCATCCACACATTAATTGTTTTTGTAATAAGAAAATAAAACGTTCATCCATATGATGCACCACAAAGAACTCTAAGAGCACATGGGTATTTTATTGTTAAAAATCCAAGCCTTCCCTCTTCCATGGGTTGTCTTAAAATCATAAATGGTAAATTTGGAACACTGTTTTCCAGACTCTCTGAGTGTATTAATTAATGGGCAGAGTTCTGCATCTTTGTGACACTGGATAGGCCTGAGAAGTTCAAGTCAGCTGGGAGAGGAAAGCAGAGCTCCAGGGCCCAGCCCTCCCTGTGCCCCTGCTCAGCATCGACCCCAGCAGCTCTGCATTATCCTCTGCTGTCTTTGAACTCCACTTAGTGGAACATAGCTGGAAATTGAGGGATACAGGGAGGCTTAAAAGAGTTCAAAGGGATGAGGGACCAGGGGAAATAAAGCCCAACACAGCTGTCCAGGGTGTATTCAAAGCGTCCATCAGAGCTCAGTGTTCCTGCTAAAATCCATCAATAATTCAAAGTGCACCAGCCTAAGAACTCACTCTTCCGCAAAGAGCTTCCAAACCCAAGCCAGCTTTCATTTAATCTGAAAGCAAATGGCAAAGCACAACACTAAATCAAACCTTGAGCCAGAGGACTCTGAACCAATCTGATGCCTCTCAAGTTTCACACCTTCCACTAAGCCTCAATAATCCTGAGCTGCCCTCACCTCAGCAAGGCAGCACCCCTGTCCTGATGTGACATTCCCCTCCTTTCAAAGGGCAAATCCTTTCTGCCCCAAGGCTCCATCTCCCAATGGGTTCCCTGCCCATTCCAGCACTGCTACACCTGCAATTATTACTTAGAAGATAGAGAATTATTAAATAATTTAGCAACATTGCAAAGTGAATTCCTGGGCTCAAGCCATAAAAGTAACAGAAGATATTTTGATTTTTGAACTGCTTCAAGCAGGTAAATGGGAACCTAGTCAAAAATCAGTTCTTTTAAAGGCTGAAAGTTTTGACATGTCATATTTGCAATAAATAAGGTCCACACTTAAACACCACACAGAAGAATTACACAGCTCCACTGCAAGGTAAATCAGAAAAATTTCAGTTGGGATCTAAATATAAACTGATAGGACCAGGCAATGCCACTTCCCCAAGAAGCATATTCTTCTAGTCAGTTTGGTTTATAACCATATTTATAAGTTTCATCAGTCTTCCAATAGAACAGAATGGATTTTAAGGCCTGTTTAAGGATTCTGAACATACATATTGCCCTATGTATTTTTATTTAGTATCATATAATACTGGATTTGTGGATGCCTATTAAAGAACCATCTTCTCTTTCAATTATTTCTTACATAATTCTGAGTGTGATGTTGCCAAAAGCTCTCTCTACAGTAGGAGTTGTCAATTCTGACTGCAACTCCCAAACCATAACCTGAGCTTCCCAAAAACATCTGATGGAGCTTGAAACATATCAGTGCAGATCTAAACAAGCTTCTCATAAAACTCCTTCTGGGAAATGAACTATTTGAAAGGAAGAAATTCAGGATGGTGGCAGGGAATGTCTTGCATCTCAAAAATATGTTCCAGAGTAAGGTTTTATTAATATTTCTTTTACTCATCTGGTTGGGTGGAAACAAGAATTAGTGAGTAGAATCAAAGTTTGTTCACTTAGCTTTAAGAGATAAAAGAAGTAAAACTTCGGGGGAGGAGGTCTGGAAGAGGCAGTGAGATAATCTCATGCTTCTCCAAACAAGTATTTGATTTTCAAAGCCCACAGCCACACGTCCACACGTAATGGAAGCATTCCCTTTCCCTTTGATGCTTCTCTAGCAGGAAAACAGCAGCCTGAGTTTGCAGGTTCTGCTGAGAAAATGGCCAGAAATCACAAGCCAGAGGAAATAATCTATGCCTTTGGAATTCTGAGTCAAGATCAAAGAGCTCTCTGCTCTGGATGCTCAGGAGAGCTGAGGGTCAGTGCCTTGCCTGCAGGACAGGGAAGCAGGAACCTCCACATTCCGCTCACACCCCACAGCAAGGGATAAAATCACAAACCCATCAAAGCCCACAAACTTCTCCAAATGCCTTCCAAGCATCCAGCAGTCCATGTGGGGGGGCAGTGTGTGCCTGTGTGCCTGTTCCTCCTTTGAAAAAGAGAAATCTGCCTGAATCCAGCCCCTTGGGAATGTTTATGTTCACAGGAAATCTTCTGCCCAAATCTCTCTTTTGCAAGTAAAACAAACAAACAAACGTGTGGTGTCAGATCAGCAGATCTAGAAACACCCTCTGTGATCCCGGTGCAGCTGCACATCCTGTGCCCTGGCACAGGACAGCAAACACTTCCCCATGGAGCGTGCAAACACCAGGAGCCCAAGTTCTTCCTCCTCCCCACAGGACAGGGCCACAGTGACAGGCTCATCCTGAGCACTCAAACAGCTCTTCCCTGATTCGACACAGAGAGAACAACCTTGAGCTCATCACGCCACAGGGCAACACTGTAGTCCTGAGTGAAGCAGTGCTGATGTCCCAAGACTGGAAATTACCTGGAAACCAGATCATGGAATCACCATGAGGAAATGGTCACAAGGCTCAGGACACAGAGCACACCTGGAGACAGAGGTGGAACACATCTGGTATGCTCAAACCTTAAGCAGAAAGATGCCAAAGCCAAGACAGTCAACAAATGTTGAGGATCAGATTATACTCTAGACACAGAATCACAGAATCCCAGCATGGTTTGGCTTGAAAGGGCCATCCCACCCAAAAGCTCATCCCATTCCACCCCTGCCACGGGCACGGACACCTCCCACTATCCCAGGCTGCTCCAAGCTCCATCCAACCTGGCCTTGGACACTGCCAGGAATCCAGGGACAGCCACAGCTGCTCTGGGCACCCTGTGCCAGGGCCTCACTGCCCTCACAGGGAGAATTTTTCCCAACATCCCATCCCTCCCTGTGTTAGTTATCCCAGCCATGCTCCTTCAGCAGGGAATGAATGAACACATTCCTAGGGCAGGGCAGGGCACACACCCCAGGGAAGGCTGAGCTAATGAATGAACATTTAACACCCCCAGCCTGACTTGCTGCCCCCGAGCTGCCAATTCTGTCATCAGCCCTCCAAACTCTGGCACCTGAGCAGGGTCTGAACAAACTGCCCTTTCTGTAGGCAGGTACAGTTTAAACACAGCATGGGAATTCTCCTACAGAAGTTTGGTTTCACAGCTCATATATCCCCTGGTTTGACAAACCTCCATGAGAGGGAAACACAGAGCCCTGCTCCTGTAAATCTCAGGGATCATATCTACAAGGCAGTTATTAAATCACTCCAGCCTGGCATACTGGCAGATCCATGAGCCTAGTATTATGCTGCATTTTAACACCATTCCTGGTAACAGGATGGCTGGCTACAGACAGAAGCAGACGGGATTTCATCTCCCTTCAAGCACTACTAAAACATGCATTATTTTTCTGGAGCCCACGGAATCTTTCCAACTTTATAACATATTTTAATTATATGTATAATACAGCTTTCCATTTTTTTCAGGTCATTAAACTGCAGGAAATAAAAATTTTCCAATACAACTCTGTTCCAGTTACTAATTAAATCAATTTTAACACTTTTCTGCAACATGTTGGTAAAGATGATTTATGGGGCTGGCAAACAGCTGGAAGTCAATGTCAAAGTAACAGCCACCTGAAGATTTACTCATGCCATCAAAGAGCCACAATGAACAAAAAACCCTACAATTCCACAGACAAGCTTGCTGTATTTCCAGTGGTAAATGCTGAGGAAGGGAAAATAAGCTGGATTTTTGTAGGAGGTCTCTGTTTTCTGTCCCAAATGGGTCTGTTCTTCTGTGGAGATACGGATTATTCCCTATAAACTCATAAAAACATCTAAAAGAAAAAGGAGAAGGTAAAAAAGCCCCAAAAATACTTGTTGTACTAAACCAACAGGTAAAAATCTCATTTGCTTGTAGTAGTTCTTTGTGGGTTCTAGCCCACCCTTCCATGGGTATGGCTTCATGAGCATCTCTTTAAAATAAAGTACACAGATGGAATAAGACAGGGCTAATCAAGATAAATAAATCCAGGGAAATACAGAGTCCCTGTGAGAGGCAGTTCTATGAGCTGAGCAATGCCACCCAAGTTACATTTTCCTTCAAAAAAAAGAGGAAGCATTGATTTCAGAACAGTCAATCAAAGGCAGCAAAGGGTGTAAAACATGTTCAGAATGATTTAGCAGTAAATCCACCAGCCTCTATCTCCTTCCTGCCCTGTGGATCAGTCACAGCTCCACACTTGAAGTTATCCTTCCATGACAGAACCCACGCTGGATTTCTGCCCATTTCACCAGGTGAAAAAAACAGGGAACCTGGAATTTCACAGGTGTGATCTCATTCCAGGGAAGAATTTTTCTAACGAGCCTGTGGCACGCTGGAAGCAGCACCAGGAAACAGCAGAATCCAAAAACTGAGGTGAACTTACTTGAATATTTTCCTAACTCCTTTGGCAGCAAAAACCTTGGCCCAGAGACTTCAAACTTTTAAAATTTGTTGACCTTGGCAGGAGGCTGTGCCAATTTTCAGGGAGTTGTGGCTGGAATTATTAAGTTAACAGAGGCAGTTTCCACCTACACTCTGAACAGTCGTTTTTATATGCCCACGTCCTTAAAACAGCCCTTGCAACATCCCCACCACCACTTTGGAAGGCAATAGGAAAGAAATCACATGGAGAAGACATGGACTGGGAGGGGAAGTCCTTGGTTTAAAGAAGGGGAACAGGCCAGAATCCAGCCAGTAATTCTAGGAGGAGATTAACAGCATCCAAAGATGAAGGACTTCTTACACACTTCACAAAATGAGTGGGATAAATGATATTGCAGCCTGGAGCTACTCATGCTGCTCCCGACTGCCACACACTGAAAGCATCGGATCCGCAGAAGAGCTGGGGACAAACAAACCCTCATGCATTGCAGGCACTGAGCAGGCTTGGGATGAAATCTCTGATGGAGAGATCCAAGCTAGGCTGTCCCACCTGAGGCTGACATGGAAAAGGGAGCATCTCCATCCCTGTTGTTCCCAGCTCATCCACAAGACTCCTTTCAGCTGTGGCACCTGAAACTATCCCAGTTAACCCCAGCCAAGGGCATCTGGCCAGGCTTTACCAGTTCTGTTTCCTTTGCGATCCATTTTAGGAAAAAAATTACAAAGACTCCTTCACAAGCACATGCCTCCCATGTTCCCCCTTCCCTGGAATATCATTAAATAAAAGAAAAGAAGGCAAACCAAAAGAAGATGACCCTGAAAAGGATCTTCTCAGCAGGCTTTGCTGACAACAGGCACGGAAGGACTGAGCTGCTCTTTGCAATGTTTCTAACTCCTGAGGCACGGCAGGAACATCCAATTCCAGGGGAAAAGCCCAGCTGCTGCTGGAGGCAGCCCATCAGCTTGGTTGGAGCATTGCAGAGGGATTCCCACAGCACACAATTCCTGACAGGAATTCCTGGCAGCTGATGCCTGCGCAGGCGGAAGTGATTGTGCCTCAAATACTTCCTTTACCACCGATAACACAATTCCTGCCATGGCCCTGCCAAGGCTGCACTGATCTGTAACCCTGTCCTGCTCCCACAGGGATTTATTTTTAGACGTCAGATACAGCAAGGCAAACACAGAGACTGCGCTGTTTGAAGGGATAATTCTGTGTCAAATGCAAGATGATGAAGTGATATGAATGTGCTTGCCTTGAGCTGGCTTTTGAGGGAGCAAAGAATATTGTCTGAGAAGCGTGAAGCTGATCAGCTCTTCATATTCCATTACCAAAACCTACTCAGCTGAAGATAATGTCTTTCTTTCAAGTGAAGAACAGAGTACTTATTCCTGGCAGGAAGGAGATCTTTAAGGAATTCCTAATCATCGTTTCTCCTGTTTATATTAATGGCATTTAGCACTAAGTAAAGTAAAACCATATTTCATAGAATCACAGAATATCCTGGATTGGAAGAGACCACAGGGATCATCCAGTCCAACTCCTGACCCTGCACAGACACCCCAGCAATCCCTCCCTGTGCATCCCTGGGAGTGTTGTCCAAATGCTCCTGGAAACCTGGCAGTCATTTTTTAGCATATTCAATTACATTACTATCTTCTTAAATTATAAAAGAAATTTAACTATGTCTCAATCTAGAGTCAGTTCTTAATGCAAGCAAAAGGATATGGGACTCCATATCCATTTCTCTATCTCACGTTTTTAAACTTGGTGAATTTGAAGTTGCTTCAGTAGGTCCCACGGAGTTCTGATGAGTTCTTTTCAGTTATTTATTCATAAATCAGACCAACAGATATAAAACTTGCACTTGCTAGATGCAAAGTGCTGATGTTAAACAGTGTGCATTTTTATCATTTCAAAGGTGTAATTACAGACTGTCCTGCACAAATGCTATTTAACCACTTGGAAATGACCTTGTATTTGTACAGAGATTTTTATGTAGACTTACCACCAGTGTGTTCAATGAGTGAGAACCAGGTCAAAAAAGTTAAAAGAGAGATACCTTGTATTTTATGTAAACTGAGAAGAAGCTAAAGTAGGAGAAAGGTAAATTGAGAAGAAATATTGCATCTCCTTGGGAGATGGACCATGAAGAAGCTGAACCACAGCTCTGAACATTTATCCCATGTCAGATTAAAGCAAATTTATGAGGCAGAACCTGGCTTTTCATTAGAAATTAATTATGCAGCTCTCAAAAGAAATGCAGCAATGAACATAAGGTGTTTCAGCAAAATGCCAGTGAATTTTGGGCACTGATGCAATCTGTGAGGCTCAACCTGTCGGTACAGCTTTGACATCACTGCCTTTGCCTGGCAACCAGCAATTTCCTGGGATGCCCCACGTGCCTGGCTGGCCAGCCACAGGTGTGTGTAAGGTACTGCTGTTGGAAGCAGCGTGGAAGGACATTTCTGTAGAGGAAAAGCCCCCCAAAATGCACCCAGCCTCACTAGCACGGTGCAAGGATAAGAAGAGAACAAATCCCTTTTCATACTTCTCAGCAATTTAATTTAAAACGATCTCATGAGGTGAAATGCCAGGCTATAAATACCTCCTGCACCATGAGACCATATTATAAGTGACATAAACGTTACAAAACAATCTGAAATTTGGCCAGGCTGTTAATAGACAGCATTACACAATTCCTGACACGGACAGATAATACTGTATTTCTACTATGCAAATTTCTAGCAGTGAATAGATTTTGAAAGCAGTTTACACCCACCACCCCTCAGATGCAACTCAGTAATTCTCTATTAGGTGCCAAGCTGTCACTTCCCATCACTCCAGCCCACTGCTATTCTCTGCCCTACCTTGGGAGCACAAAGGAGCCTCCAACTTGATTAAAATGCATGAGCCCTGTGTGAACCTATTTTTAAATATCCCAATTAATACTGCTGTTGTATTAACAGCTTTCATTTTTCTTACCATTAATACTGGAATTCTAAGAAAGTGCTGCAATGCTTTATCTTTTCACATTTTAGCAGCAAAGCTCTTGTTCTCAAAGAGATTTTTCACCATATAAAGAGTCCTGACACTGTGGGGTTTTATCAGAAACCTTGCTTAGGAAAAGGAAGTAATTAGAGGCACAGAGGGCCTGAGTCACCTTATTTAGACACAAATTTTGCTTTAGGTACACAAATAGCTAAACACACAGGGTTTTTCAAAGGCAGATGTGGTGAAAACAAGAGAACTGACCCCTCAACACACAGAGTCTCAATTTTGTGACAGTTCTTCTCATGCTGCTGCCAGCCCCTGTTTTCCTCCTGGTTTCACAGCACAGACACAGAAAACAACTCAGGGCTGAAATAACCAGTAACAGCTCAATAACCAATACCATTTTTATGTCTTCTGCTGTGCTCATCCTTCCACAATTTTTGCTTTTCAGGCAGACCTCTGGTTACAGCCTCTGGTCTGGTTGTGCCAGGGGACCACTGAGCAAGAGCAGGGAAAGCTGCAGGAGTAGAAGCAACATCACAAAAAGCAGAACTAAACCACTCCTGCTTGTGGGAACTTCCCAGCATGCCTCATGAAAACCTGGAAAGGATGTATTACCTGATTTTACTTCTGCCTCTCACAAACATAAAGATGAACCCCACAGGTCTGCCCTGCCATCCTGAAAACATCTCAGGAAATGCTAAAACCCACAAAAGAATTAATTGTTAGTCATCAAAACAATGCACCATGCACAGCTTGTGCTCCCTTCTCCAGTTGCACATTGTGCTGAACATCCCTGGATGATGGGAGGGAGAACTCAGAGGACCACAGGATGTAAAAACCACACCTATGCGGACACAGACCTGCTTCAACATGAAGCTGCTCTCCAGAATGACTGAAAAATGAGTTGTGTCAAATCAGCAAATTACCAGGAGACAGAAAACATGGACATGGATCAACCACACTGTTCCTACACACAGAAAATGAAAATAAGCAGTTTTCAGCAGAGTGAGGACTACTCCTACTTGCCCGTTTCTGAGGGACTCCATGGGAACTGAGCTCTTTGCACTCTATTTGTGCCCAGTACTTTGTGTCTCCAGCTCTCTCACGTGTACCTGTGTCTGCAGAGCCCACACAGCAGAACCAAGTGTGAGCAACAGCAGATCCCAGCCCTGAACAGGACCCGGGCTCCTTCCCAGACAGAATTTTACAGAGACTGAGAAAAAAAACCCAGCTGCATAATTCTGCTTGCAGAAGTGTGAAGTATGGCAGCATGAAAGGCTGTAAATAATTCACTTGGTATTACAGGAAATGTTTTACAAATGAAAAGGTTGTAACCTCCTTTTGGCTACAAGGCTGGCAGATGCTGGAGGCATTCCTGCTCCTCTAAGTGCAGAACAAAACGTGTCCTGTTTGTGAGAAACTCCTGGGTCTCAGCCCTCCCCGGAAAATGCTTCTGCCTGTATTCATCAGGGAGGGATCACAGAGGAGCAAAGCCTGCAGACTCCAGAAATGCAGCTCGGGCTGACAGCAGTTTCTGGTATTTTGATGACACAGCTGCCGCAATGCACAATGCAGAGCTAAGGGAAGGGGTAAATTCAATTATTTATATTTTCATAAATGCATTCACACAATTGTTTAATCACACACACACGCAAACCAAAAATACACATGCGGTGATTACAGATGATTCAAGACTGAATGTTTGATACAGTCTTAAAACAGTGACATCAGCCAAATCCAGTGGAAATAAAACCATCACCAAGCTCAAAAGGAGAGCTCCACATGACTGAGTGCATATTCTGCCCCAGCACACAGAAGCAATTCCATATAAAGTCTCTACAGCTTTAACTTCTTATAAGTAAACATTTAGCAACAAACTAAATAAGCCTCAGTGGAGATCCCTCTATGCTTCCCCACCAGGTCAGCAAGAAGGAAGCACAAGGTGTTTTGTGTATAAAATAAATCCAAGACTCACCTGTATGTTGCCAAAGTCCACGTTTTCATAGTGGAAATGTGCACACTCGGCCATCTTCGGGAAGTGCCCCTTTGTAAAGGATAACCTGGAGCACACCAAGAGCATACCGTGAGATAGATGCAGACCACTCAACAGAGATAAAAAACAGGCACTGATACAAAACAACAACAATTTTCTCATCCTAAAGCCAAGGGAACATAGGGATTTGTTGATGTGATGCACCAAAGCAATGGGAAAGGGAACCAAGTGAGAAAGGAAAGCTGAAATGTCAAGTGGCTTTTCCAGTGCATCCCTACAGAGCAGTGTGTGACATTCCAGCAGCACCACATCCCATTGCATCCCTACAGATCTGTGTGACATTCCAGCAGCACCACATCCCATTGCATCCCTACAGAACTGTGTGACATTCCAGCAGCACCACATCCCATTGCATCCCTACAGATCTGTGTGACATTCCAGCAGCACCACATCCCATTGCATCCCTACAGAACTGTGTGACATTCCAGCAGCACCACATCCCATTGCATCCCTACAGAACTGTGTGTGACATTCCAGCAGCACCACATCCCACAGGCTTCCAGACACGGAGCAGGGACAAGCAGCTGCACCTCACAAATGCACATCCACAGCCTTACACGAGACACGAGGAAAGCAGAACTTTACCTGTGAAAGGCATCACAGCCCATCAGTCCCGGGGGGATGTATCTGAGGGTGCAGAACAAACTCTATTTATGCTGTGCCTTTTGCAAATTCAAAAGTCAGGCATAATTATTCCCAAGTGTCTCCAGTCATACTGGTGGCTGCCGGGGAGCTCCTCTGTCTCTGCAACATGCTCCTGCTTCTGCCGAAGCTATTATAGACTCCTATAGATATTCCTGGTGGTGAGCCAATGAGATTGTCATTATCTAGCTCCCTCTTCCCACGGGAATACAAGTGGGAAGTGAGATGCAGCATCTGGCTGCTCAGCACTGGAACAAAGAGCCATTTCCCTCTCAGCAGAGCACTAGAGGGGTGAGCTGAAGGCTCAGATCCATCAATATCGGGGAGTTCTGCTCCTCAAGTCAGCATTTTAACAAAGTAATATTGATTATTTCTGATCCCCGTTGCTGCAAGCATAATGACTTGGTTTACAGTATCTGGGAGACCAGCAGAGACAGAAATACAGCATGAGCCCACAGGGGAAAAAAAACCAAACTGGGAGACCAGGGAAGAAAAAACGTCCCTTAGAAGGGAAAACCATGTAAAATTCATTCAAATGAAGTTGCAGAGGGCAGAATGCAAAAAGGAAAGAGAAAAAAATTGAATAAAAAATACATATAGGCCACCCACTTATCCTGGTTTAGCTTCCAGAGCATAAGGAGACAGGGAAAATTTTACACATTGCCTGCGCTTCTTTGGAGATTTTTCTCTCTATGTTCTATTGTGGGTATTTTTTAATTGCTTTCAGGAAGAATTGCTAAAGAAAATTAAAAACACTGCAACAGTGAGGCTCAGAACTCTACCTAGCTTTGTTTCTATGGCCAGAAAGAGGAGAGTGAGCCAGCAAAACCTCTCATGCCCAGCTTTAGGGTCCATTAGCTCCAGTTGCCTTAGCTCCATATGGATTTTGGTTGCTCTGCTGAAGATACACCATCACAAATTGTTGCTGAATGCCCTGCACTGCAGCACAAGAGCCAAAACTCAGCACAGCAAAACTGGAAGACCAGGAAAGACAGGAAAATCACAGAACTCTGTTCTTACTTTTTAACATTCTTCACTTTCATGCTGGCTGTGCTGCCGCAGGACCTGAGCGGCAATTCCCCCGGGATGTCCGGAATGTCGGCACCTCTGGCCTGCAGGGAAGGACACAGGAAAAGCAAGGAGGTTAAAACATGGCTGGACTCTGCCTGCTGAGTGGGGGTACAAACTTCAGATGTGCTTAAGTTGAATTCTGTCTTTTAACCAGGGAAAACTGACCCTTGGGATGGGGATCAGGGAGGTGACAATTCATTGCTACTTCTGGTTTCTAAAGTGGAGATTTTCATAAAGGTAGGAGTGAAATAGATATTCCCAAACTCCATACTTGGACTCCTCATTAAGTACCTGATTTTCCAGACATCTGTGCATTTAGATTCAGGCAGAGGCACTGCAAAAAGCTGGAATGCTCACACAGTGGAAAACAAGTAAATGACAGAGCTGCTTATATGTGGAAGGTGAACTTCTAAAATAGATGTTTGAAACTATTGGTTTAATTGCTTGAGGATATTAAAATTCCTTAATCAGTAAAATTAATTTATTTCAGTGAGGCCAGAACTCCAAATTCCCTCCTTTCTGTTCTGTGATACCTTCCCATCCCCTCCTCCCTCCAGCTGCCTTTGCCTAAGCCATGAGCTCTGCTGGGGTTGAATTCTCCATCACAAGGGACAAACATTCTGCTCCATGTGGTTCTCCCACTGTGATCCAGAGGAATGAGGGGCTTCAGTGAGACTGTTATGGAAAGAGCAGTGATCAAACAGCAAGACCAGTGCAGACTTCACAGAGAAAGACAAGCAAAACAAGTGATGCTGGCAAGAGATTACCCAGCAGTGATGTGGGTGACACCAGGTGAATGAGCTTTTTCTGCTTTATACAATGCACTAAAAACGTGAATAATGTGCCAAAGAGGGAATGCTGAACCAAGAGGAAGAAAGGCACTTCAGTGTTACTTCTCTTACAGGCCTTGAACCAAAAAGTATTCAATCAAATCCCTTTTCTAATGACAGGAACAAACAGATAATTGCCCTGATGTTACATCAGTCCCAATGGTTCTAAGCTGGTCCAGCAGATCTCTGAACAGAGTTGGATCTGTTCCAAAGCTGTGACTGATAACAGAACATAGCTGCATTGGTCTCCCAAAACTTTACAGTTGGACCACCACAACCCAAGCTAGAGCCCATGTGTGGGATGAACACCAGGACAATCTTTGCCACTCCTCCCTGAAGCTCCCATTTCACCCTGACACAGGCCACCTGTACCTGAGCTTCACCACATCACTGAGAGCTGCACTGAGTCATTGTCATTCTCCTTCTTGTTTTCAACTGGTCAACCAGACCAGCTCCAGAGGGAGAGAGGGATTCATCCCACTGAACTCCAGATGCACAGGGGTGAGGCTACAACTACATTATCCATGTGAGGGTCCTGCTATAGTCACCAGGAACGCTCTGGTACTTCAGGTCCACTCCCCTGCTTCAGATAATGTGAGGAGAGTCCTGGAATGGTTTGGGTTGGAAGGGACCTTAGGGATCATCCAGTCCCACCCCTGCCATGGGCAGGGACACCTTCCACTATTCCAGGCTGCTCCAAGCCCCATCCAGCCTGGCCTTGGACACTTCCAGGGATCCAGGGGCAGCCACATCTTCTCTGGACACCCTGTGCCAAGGCCCCACCGCCCTGATAGGGAGGAATATCTTCCTAACATCCCACTCATGTGGGAATCCATTCCCCTTACCCTGTCGCTCCAGGTCCTTGTCCACAGTCTCTCTCCATCTTCCCTCTCAGCCCCTTCAGCCTCTGGAATGTCACAATTAGGTCACCCACAAGTTTCTCTTCTCCAGGCTGAACAATCCCAGTTCTCTCAGCCTCTCCTCACAACCGAGCTGCTTCATTCCTCAGATCATCCTGGTGCTCCTTTGGACAAAGCCAAGCAGGCTGCAGCACCCACTCCCCTAGACACAGGGCTCCAGGCTGAGCCTGGCTCTGAGGAGATGAACCCCAACAGCTGCAGTCACCCACCAGCAGCAGCACCCATCCATCTCCTGCTGCTTCCAGCACTGCCCCTGGAAAATCTCAGAGTGAGTTCCACCCTTTGAGCACCACTGAGTGAGTTTGAGTCCAGGTCACTCTCCCTCCCAACTGCACCTTCCACAGCCCTGACCACAGCCAGTGCTCTGACCCCACTGTCCCACAGCTCTGCACAACAGGCACAGCCACTCACCAAGGAAAACAGCAACAATATTTATACACTTAAATAAACCTGCTCTGGGCTGACTGACTTACTAAGCACAGAATCACTTCAGGATGTAATACGCCACTTGTGAGTCTCATTGTGAATTTTAACATTAAGAGGATCAACAATTTAATAAACCTTACAGGTCTTTTACATAAGAAAATAACTAATTACAAGAATAAAAGTGCCATTCCAATAAGCTGCTTCTGGGCCAAGCTGGATGTGCTTACTTAATTTTCTAAGGAACAGAATTTCTGTAGGAAGAAAAGTAATTTTTCTTCTCCATCAGCAGTAGGAGCTGGTGGGATATAAAAATGGATAAACAATCTGACAGAAAATGTGGGCTGTGAGCCAGTTTGCAGCAGTGGGCAGAGACCTCCCTGGATCTGACTCAAAGTAGCATAGGCAAAACTCACACCTCCAGGAGCCTGAAATGCCAGCACCTCTCTTGGAAAAGTTTTATTATCCTCTCCTTCCCAGTGGAGTTAAGTCCAAATTGAGCTGGATTTCTGCCTCTCCCATTTCCTGCATCCAGTTAACTGGATGACAGTGACATGCAAGGCAGTAATTAACTCCAGAGGCTTTTCCAATTAGAACTGAGCTCCATGGACTACTGCAGAGCGATCTCTCCAACACTCACACTTGAGGCAAAACCACAGAAAGATACAGGCACTGAACTTGTGCAAGCTCAAATCCTTATTAAGAGGTACCAACATGAGAAAAAAAACTTGGTGAAGAGACAGGTACCAAAAAATAAACTTACTGCAATTTTAGAAACTGTATTACTCCTAAATAACCACAACTCCTTTCCATTCAAACCAGACACACAGCTACATAAAATGGATTCTATACACTACTTTGCACCTGTTTTGATGCAAAACTTGGCATACAGCATGCAGGTCACTCTCCCCTCAAAACACAAACAAAACCCTCCAAATGAGATTTGTCATCTTTTGTGCTTTGTGTCACAGTAATTTAATTTTTAAAATAATTTTGAAACAGTTGGATTACTTACATCTGAAAATTAGCTACCTGGCATCATCAGTGGCTTCTTACTTCCCTATTCTCTATGCATCGCTGTGCTGTGGAAACCTGGTAATTGCAGAGCAAATCTGTTTATGCAAATTGCTTAGTCCCATTTTCACAGCTGAATGTCACTGCTGCATCAATCTGCTCTGGTCCAAAACTTGGTAAACAAATTAGAGCTCAGCCCAGAAGTCAGAGAATTGATTTATCAGGAATCTCAGCATCTTACCTTTGCAGGGAAGGCTCTGGAGCAACACCACTTCACCAGCTTGCCCTGAACCAAAGAAATTCTCCTTCCAAAAGCTGCATTTGTATCAGTAGCAGCTGAGACAATATTGCAGAAAGTCAGTATTTTGTCACAGATATCTGCAGGGATTGCCAGGCAGGGAGATCTCACTAAACCCTTCCTCTAGGGAGGAGGAAGAACGCCTGTCTGCCTGTCCAGCCCTCCCATGGACCACAGGATCACAGAATTGTTAAGGATGGGAAAGGCCTTTAAGATCAAGACCATCACTCACTGCCACCACTGGGCTCACCACTAAACCATGTCCTAAGGTTCCACATCCACACATTTTTTGAACACTTCCAGGGACAGTGACTCCACCCCTGACCTGAGCAGATGTGTCAGGGCTGGACAGCCTTTCCAGGAAGAAATTTTCTGCAATATTCAACCTGAGCCTCCCCAGGCACAACTTGAGGTCATTTCCTACTCCTCCTGTCCCTGTTCCTTGGGAGCAGAGCCTGACACTCCCTGGCTGTCCCCTCCTGTCAGGGAGCTGTGCAGAGCCAGAAGATCCCCCTGAACCTCCTTTCCTCCAGGCTGAGCCCCTTTCCCAGCTCCTTCAGCCTCTCCTGGTGCTCCAGCCCTTTTCCCAGGCCTTTTCCCAGCCCTGTTCCCTCCCCTGGACATGTTAAAGTGCTGCTCCTAATCTCCCTGGGAATCCAAAAGTGGGATCTGAGAGCTCTCACAAATCAGGCTGTTTAGCTTTAAGCATTCGAAATTTCGTCTTTTTATTTATAGACATGATTTAGAGAACTGCAGCTTTGTGCTCTCTAGCACATAAAACCTCAGTCATAAATAATTTATAGCTAACGATTCCACAGCATAATATGAAAGGATTTTCTCCTAAAAAGTCTCCTTGCATTTATCAGAAAACATGTCAACCTGTCTCCCTCACATGCAGAGACGTAACACAATCTGAAAATATGTGTAAAACACAACAGTCCAGTGAACACAACATGATGAAGTTTCCATCTTGGTATCCTTGACAGTGGAGAATATTGAACCAGTGCAGAACCCACAGCCTGCTTCTTCTGACTTACTCTGGGATGCACAAGAAAGCCTGGAATCCCACCAGTAATCCCACAGCTGGTTTTCCACAGGACTACAGAAAGACCCAGAGGCCTGAGGAGGCACCAGAGATACACCTTGGCAGGTAGCTGAATCCAGGAGAGATTTCTGAAGGGAGGAATTTAATCCAAGGTTATCACAAAGCAAGAATAACTATTAAACAGGCACTAACATTTATTCATTTTCCACTGTGAGTGTCTCACCAAAACTGGTTTGGAGGAACCAGATTGCTCTGGATTCTGTCAGCACATGGCCTTCTTTCTAAAAACAGCAGAGCTGATTCCAAATGCTGCTTGGTTTCCATGACAGTCTTTCCTTTACATCATCTTCATTTCCCCTCAATTTTCTTGAAGAGAAAAAAATACAAAGAGAGGGAAAAAAACCTAAGCCCCCTTTAGAGCTCTCAAAAACCCTAAAGCTTTGCTTCAGTTTTACTTCTCTGTTGGAGAACAGCAGGGAACAGCAATATTGTTTCAGGAGAAGTCATTACTCTGTAGGGAGCAGTAATTGCTTCACTTGGCATGAGGAGGAATGAAGAGGTCTGAAGTGGGTGCTCATGTACAAGGACATCAGCAGCTGCCCCAAATTTTGGGTATCACCTCAGTACACAGAGCTGGCTCAGCATCCACTCCATCAGAAAGTTTGCTCTGCAGCACTATAAAGAAAGTGTCCCCCAAAAATCCTTGCTCCCTGTGAGGTAGAAGGTGATGGCTCCATCAGCACCTGCTCTCAGGAATTACTGCCCAGGAGATTTGCCTGGAGCACAATGAAAGAAGAAATGTGGTCCATCTCAGCTTTGACCCCACAGCCTTTAATACACTCCAGAAAGACAAAGTTCTCTCTGCTCTTCCTTCAGATATTGTGACAACTGCCCTAGTTCTCCACAATAAATAAACAAACACAGGAAAGGGAGAATGCTCCACTAAACTGAAAGTCACCATGTTCGAGTTGCTCCATATAATTGGGAAAGGTCCCAATTTCACAGCATTTATCCCTAAAAGGACTAAGATGTACTGAGCACAGCAAGGCTACAACTGGGTCACTGTTCTGAATGGTAGAAATATATGGGAATGGATGAAGAGACAACATTCACCCCAAAATGTCAGAAGTGCAGGGGCAACATGATGGAAATGCAAACATTTGCCAAGTTCTTCATGTTACCACTTTCCATGAATTCATTTAGTGGAACCAAATGAATTTCTTCAGTATTTTCATACAGCATGGTTCTGTCATGTTAGCACACTGCAGCTACATTTTTCAGAGCTGCTTAAGATATTTGTACACATTTAAAATAAAGAAGCAACACCCGGTTTAGGTCTGACAGTGCCATCTTAAACAAAAATATGTGCTTACAGCAACTTTACCAAAGATGTTAAAAATAACATTAAATATACCCCTCCAATTCTGCATTTCTTAACTGACATGGGAGGTTGTGGTCTCCTCATCCCTGGAAGTGTTCCAGGCCAGGCTATAGATGGGGCTTGGAGCAACCTGGGATAGTGGAAGGTGTCCCTGTCCATGGCACAGGGTGGAACTGGATGGGCTTTAAGATCCCTTCCAACACAAACCATCCTGCGATTCTGTGATTTTAAGGATCAATCCTGTGCTGTTCATGTTCTCATCAGCAGAGTGCAGCACAGGCACATTCAATAACACCCAGTACAGGATGTTGTCCAGAGTGAGAAACACTGGAACCTTTTAAATTTTATATTTTTTTTAACTGAAGTCATCACTTAGCTCCTTCTTTAGTGAAAATATCCTTTCTGGCTGGAGGGGTGCTTTAGGTGCAGAGCTCAGGGTCAGGATGGGTTAAGTAATCAGAGGTAGTACTGACCTTTTAATTTTGCTCTCAGTTTGGGGACTGTAAAATGTAGAGAAACACTCACCCAGCCAGAGATGCCTTTAAAGTCTCATGGCAACAGAGATAATGGGATAGAGGAGTGAAAAAATGACAAGTGCTTACAGTAAGGAAACTTTGAACACTGGCAATGCACATTCTTAATCCCATGTCTAGGAAATCTGCATTCAGTAAAGACATTTGAATGTGTACCATTTTATGAGTTTAAAACTTTTAATTCGATTTTCCACATTCCCAATTCCGAATTGCTCCAACTAGTACTTACTTCATGGCACATATAAAAGAGAGTTCTCTTTTTTTAAAAGGACCACATAGAATGTGTTTTTTCTACTCTCAGCATCCCCACTAAAAAGGGGAGGGGATGGGGAGGAAATAAGAAAAAGCGAAAAAAAAAAAAAACCAAAACCCCAACACCTCAAAGTATTGCCATGAGCTGGCAAATTCAGGGAAGCCTCTCATTCTGGAGACTCAGCATCAAAGAGGAGTTAGGCCAGGGCATCTGTTCACCATATTTTAAAGGATCAGCCTGGAACGAGCAAAGCATAAATTCTTAACTGTTTGTCCACTGTGTTTTTAAATAAAGATCTGCAGCTCATGGATGTGTGGTTAAAACCTTCTCCAGCTCCCATGTAAAACCACTGAAGTGGAATCCAAGACATGGAACAAGCAGCTTGGCAGCCCTGAGCACCTCTTTGGCACTGCCACTGTCACTGTGACCAAAATTCACCTTTGCACAGCAGCGTGACTTTGTACCACAGTAACATTTCCCAAGTGAGCCTTAAAGAGACACAGGGATTTGTGATTTTGTACCACAGTAACATTTCCCAAGTGAGCCTTAAAGAGACACAGGGATTTTCACTAATTCTCTGCAGTGAATCCAATGCACCCAAGGGGTGCTGGTGATTTTCAGCAACACAATCTCACACTTGTGTTTTCCTTCACAGATTCCATAGCTTTAGGGCTAAAAGGGATGCAACCAAGCACAAGTGAATGGTCAGCTACTGGGGGCAGCATTAGCATGATAACCCCCTGACAGCCTTAAGTTTGGATCTGACATTCCTCCAGTGAAGCCTGATTACCATTCCCAAAGCCCTGGGCCCAGGAGCTGCAGGGTACAGTACACAGCCTCACACAACAGCCCAGTGGCTCAGGAATGCACTTTCTTTAAGAACAAAAATCCCACATACAATATGCGTGGGAAAGCTAGCCAGGGTTAGAGTCCTGCTTCTGGTACAGCCTACAAAATAAATTATAGAGAAAAGCCACAGAAACTAGAACATCCAACAAGAACAATACTTTGGATTCCAGTTTCTTGTTGGTAAAGAAAAGACCCCAAAGATCCCAGCTACTGTTTGAGGCACAGAGGGAGGAAGGGATCCTAATCATGGCTTAGATATAAAAGGACAATTGGAGCTTTGGGTTGTTATGGTAGAAAGCAATTTCTCATCACATAAAATCCAACAGAGATGGATTCAGGCTCAAACAAGCAGATCCCACTCTGTTAAGTCCCCTGGCTGCAGCCAGTGATTATGCAAATAACAGTGTGATATTATGTTATAGGTAAAAATTGGATTAGCAACTCAGGAGTTGTCCCAGTGCAACAGCAGCAAGATGGGGAAGCTAGAAAAAACAGCAGCCTAATGTTCAAGCCCAGCATCTGAGTCAGTAAAATTAACAGGAATTCATATTTCTGTGTGTTAAGCCTACCTGGGATCAGCTTTTGTTTATAGAAAAGAGCTGTTTCCAATGGCATGAGCACAAAACTGGGATCCACTGCACTCCTGGCATAAAGCCCTGTGACAACACAGCAATGTGAGGAATGTGTCTGCCTGTAGCATGCACTTTATACCATAAAATTCTGACCAACACAACAAAAGAATCACTTCACTGCCTCTGTCCAAGGCGATGGGAAAAGTTTGGCCTGGGATCACAAACCAAGCTCCACAATCTGGGCAAGACTCCTCACTCCTGCCTGCCCACCAGGAAAGGTGACGTGCTTGAAACAGGAGGTAACACAGCTCTCTAGAAATGACCTGGTGTCACTCAGATGAGGTCAGAACAGGACACTTGATGCAGCAAGAGCTGGGAAGGTGAATGCTCTGAGGGCTGGAGCCCCTCTGCTCTGGAGCCAGGCTGGGAGAGCTGGGGGTGCTCACCTGGAGAGGAGAAGGCTCCAGGGAGAGCTCAGAGCCCCTGCCAGGGCCTAAAGGGGCTCCAGGAGAGCTGGAGAGGGACTGGGGACAAGGGATGGAGGGACAGGACACAGGGAATGGCTCCCAGTGCCAGAGGGCAGGGATGGATGGGATATTGGGCAGGAATTGTTCCCTGTGAGGGTGGGCAGGCCCTGGCACAGGGTGCCCAGAGCAGCTGGGGCTGCCCCTGGATCCCTGGGAGTGCCCAAGGCCAGGCTGGACAGGGTTTGGAGTGACCTGGGACAGTGGAAGGTGCCCCAGCCCATGGCAGGGGTGAGACTGGATGTGCTTCTAAGGTCCCTTCCAACCCAAACCACTCCATGATTCGATGAATAATCTGTGCCCTGGCAACCACGGTATTTGATCAAATCCCAGCAAACATTGTGCAGCTTTACACCAACACAGCAGTGACCAATGCTGTGCAGCAAGGCAGAAATGTAGGGAATTATTTAAACAAAAAAATTCAGGCTAATGATTACCAACATCTTCAGGGAATAATTCAGCATTTCCTAATTAAGGAGGCTGAATCATGGCAAAAAAAACCCCAAAACATTAATGCCTACAACCTTTTAGAAAGACAAACGTTGACATGATTTGTTTGTCTCTTGGGCTTAAATTGGGGTGGGGAATGGAAGGGGATGGATAAGCTGACTGTTTATATCCTTCAAAAACTGTTCCATCTTTTCCTGCATTACAGCAACTAAGGAGACATGGACACAGATTTTTTTTTCTAAAAAAAGAAAAGCGCCAGTTAAAATGAACCGCTTATTAATAAGAGAATTCTTTTCATTCCTAAATGTTCCACCTTATTTTTAAGCAGCTGGGACTAGGGAAAAATGATTGACAGTAAATAAATTATAAGTTTTATCTCCCAAATAAGTACATTTCAAACAGCTGTGGCATTTCCTGTAATCTGACAACAAAACAGGCATAGAAAGAGATTATCTTTGGAACAGAGTGGGATGGAAAGAGGTGGAGGGTTGTGACAGTGTAATCCTGACTCCAGAGCTCAGGATAGGGAATAACCTGAAGCAGCAACAACAGCATCCCTAACACCACCAGCAACAGCAGCTGCTGGCTGAGCCAGAATTAGGAAAGAAATAACAGAATGCATTAAAATTGGTGATAATGGTGCACAATAAACTGCACTGATCCAGTGTTAGCAAATTCTAAATCATTCTTTCATTTTGCTGTATAGAAACAGACCTTCAAACAGACATTTACCAAACACAGTTTGGATGTCCTGGCTCGCCACAATAAGTGCCAGAGTGCACACACTGGGAAGGCTGTAAATGTAACCAGAAACTATTGCTGCTCTTGCCTATGAAAACTGATTGCTAGGAGTTAATACTTCCTGCCAAAAATACAGTATCCACTCTGGATTAATTGAACTCATTTAATTAGCAAACCCAAATGGAAGCCAATGTGCCAATTAAATGATTGCCCAAATTTCCAAAGATTCTTGGGGACAAGCTCCGTGCTGGGAGCCAGCCTGTGGAATGAAAAGGCCCCTCTAACCAAGAGGCAGAGAAAGAACCTCACACAGCAATAGAAACCCTTGCCAAAAGCTTAATGAGGGAAAATTATTCTAGATTCATGCAGCAGTAACAAGGAAAAACAAGTTATGTGGATTGAAAAGGAAATACAGGTCACTGGTGCAATGCCAGACCAGAACTGCTTTGACCAAAATATTATTGCACCTGATGCCTGCCTGGTGTGCTGGCCTGTCCCAAAACATTTGTATCAGATCAATGACTGTGTTGTCCACATTTCCTGGACTCCCACTTCTATCCCACCCTTACCTCAGTTATTCCCTATTCCCCAGCCTGAGCTGCAGCCATTCACATGAAAATGCTGCCTAGTGCCGGACACAGAAGGTGAACTGCAGCTCCTGCAACATTAACACAGTTCTCACTCACTAATTCAGGCAACTCAAGAGCTGGAGGACCTTCAGCAGCACAAAACCAACCTCCAAATCTACAGGTAAAATTCTCCATAGCATTCAAAGCAGTGACCCCTCAGACTTAGAGCCAGAAGCCAAATGCTGGAGCACTTAGGTGGAGAACCATCCAAGTCAGGCTCTGATGCTGTCAGAGCTCATGGTGAATTTGAACACCCTCAGCACAGGCTGGGATTGCTGGGTCCTTGGCCTTCCTGTTCAGGGTCAGGAGTTGGACTCAATGACTTGTGGGTCCCTTCCAGCTCAGGAGATTCCACAATTCTAAAGTTCATTTCTACTGAATTGTCCAAGCCCTTCAAAAAACAGCAGAAAAACTCCACAATTTCAGTTTCATATCGCCTAAGACTTCCCCTTGCACTTGAGAGCTTAAAATTTTGGATTTTTAAAAAGAACTTGCAGCTGGGCACTCAAAGTTCAAAAGCACATTTTTCCCCAAGAAATTTCTTCCACGATGTGGAACCCATCTGAGAACAGGATCAGCCTGACAAAACCCTGTCAGTGACTTCAGAGCTCCCAATCACATCCTCAGCTGTAAAATTCTGGTGTTGATTCACACACATACAAAGCATGAAGAGACACAGGGAAATAAAATCCAAAATATCAATTTTAACATTTTTAAGAGTATAATATCTACATATCTCAGAAGCTAAAATTAGATCATTTCAGTAAACCACTATTTGAAAATCACTACAGCCTACAGGGAGAAGCAAATGGAGTCACCACATTCCCTTTTTATTCAGATTTTTCCACAGCTCCTGGAAGTGTTCATGTTAGCCTGCACCAGAAACAGGCCCGATGTTTTGTGAATTAAAAACCAACCAATGAAGCAATGCTAATTAAAAAAAAGAAGCCCCTAGTATTCTATTTTTGGCATCTATTCTTGCAGAAGCCCCACTCAAGACCTGGGGCAGAACTGGCCAAATGCTGTACAAAGAATGAGAAACAAACACTAAGGACATAAAAATCTTTCTTTAAACCCTTACAATGCACTCATCTCTGCACACATTTATAATTGCATTTAAAAATAGTTTTCTCCTTGCTCATGTCCCAGATTTAACAGTGATATATCGAGGTCTCATTAAAAGGACTTTATTACCTTCACAAGCCAGTACCTTCCCTATCTGGCATTAAATGCTGAAAATACTACAGATCTCAAAATCCCTCTGACCTAAGAACTAAGATTATTCCAGGGACTTCATAGGACAGGCTCTAACCCTGTGCCTTTCTAAAGCATTTACAGGCTTGCATTTCTCCTAAGAAAATTCCATCAGCATAAGCCTGAAATGATGATGGGTACCAACTGCAGCTGCTGCCTTCCTGTGCACTTGTCAAACCCACTGATTCATCAGAGTTTTCTAACTGCAATTTAGAGGTTCCCCTTTTCTAGGCACCCTGTTCTACATGAGTAACACCTGACTCCAGCTGTCACCCCTGTAATGAACAACAGAACTCCCAGACCCTGTGAGATACCAGCCAGAAGTGCACGAGCAGGAAAATAAACCTTCCATGGGCTTAGAGACTCATATTCTGAAGGCTTCCAAAGCTGAAGGAATTGAAAAACTGCAAAAGAAGTGACTTTTTCAGAAGTACATCGAGAATCACAGAAAGGCATGAGTTGGAAGGGACCTCAAATCTCATCTTCTCCTACCCCTGCCATGGGTAAAGACACCTTCCACTAGTCCAGGTGGCTCCAAGTCCCATCCAGCCTGGCCTTGGGCACTTCCAGGGATCCAGGGGCAGCCCCAGCTGCTCTGGGCACCCTGTGCCAGGGCCTGCCCACCCTCACAGGGAACAATTCCTGCCCAATATCCCATCCAGCCCTGCCCTCTGGCACTGGGAGCCATTCCCTGTGTCCTGTCCCTCCATCCCTTGTCCCCAGTCCCTCTCCAGCTCTCCTGGAGCCCCTTTAGGCCCTGCAAGGGGCTCTGAGCTCTCCCTGGATCCTTCTCCTCTCCAGGTGAGCACCCCCAGCTCTCCCAGCCTGGCTCCAGAGCAGAGGGGCTCCAGCTCTTGGAGGATCTCCGTGGCCTCCTCTGGCCTGGCTCCAGCAGCTCCACATCCTTTTCTGAGTGTATTCCCCTGATCTCCAGCATTAGGAAAATGCAGCTTCATGTGGCACCTTTCTGTGTCAGCACATTTGCAATGGGTGCATAAATGAAGATTTTTGTATTTCTCTCAGCATTTTAATCCTGCTTCCCCACAAAATTTAGACAAGTGGAAGACAAAGGCATCAGGAACAGAGTCTGGAAGCACAGCAGCCTGATGGGGGGAGAGCCACTGGCTCAGTGCTTTTAAACAGTGCAACTCCCTGAACTCATGAAGAGGGGAAGGGAGTAACTCAACAGGTCAGTAATGTGGTAAATGTAATATTAAGCACAAGTATCAATTTATGCTAAAGTTATTGCAGGCTGGGGACAGTTGCTTTGTAGGCTCATGTGAGAAATATAATATAAAGGCTCTTTCACAACTTCATTTCTTGTAACTCAGAGCACTCACCAGGACCTGACAAGGAAAAGATACCCCTTTCCTTTAAAATAACATTACTGTCTTGGAGAAATGTTAGAAAATCCATAAACTTCAATTTTCCTTGGCTCACAGGGCTTTGCAGCCTCAGAACTCAGAAGTGTTCTATGAAGAAAGTCAATATCATCAACTGCATTTTCTGAAGTGGAGCAGAGGCAGAAATCCCGAGATGTGTGAAGGTTACCCAGCAGGTGCAGCACAGTGGGAATTGGGGGCTGAGACAGAAAAAATGTGCCTAATATACCCAAATTCTAAAAATACAGAGCATGAGTCGGGGGGGAATACAAAATATAGCAATGCTTGAGGAGCACACAGGCAGCTGCCTCATTACCCAGCTCCTGGGAACTCTGTTCAGCCAGAGCTGCCTCTCCTTCAGACTGGACCTCACCTACAACACAGAACTGCACCAGAAATACTGAGGAAAAGATGCCCCATCCCTGGAAGTGTCCAGTGCCAGGCTGGACAGGGCTTGGAGCACCGTGGGATAGTGGAAGGTGTCCCTGTCCATGGCAGGGGTGGGACAGGATGAGCTTTGAAGTCTCTTCCAGCCCAAACCATTTCACAATCCTGGGATTCCCCACACACAAACCAGGTCTCCAACACAGAATCACTTGTTCTCCTGCTAAACCACAAACACAAAACAGTGCTAAAAAGCAGATGAAAGCATAAATAATAAACTAAAGAAGACAAAAGAAGTTGCATCAAACAAAGGACTGAAGGTACTCAGGTGCCCAGAATGAACTAGCAACAACAGAAACATTAAAAATAAAGAATTTCTATAACTTTATATTTACAGTATAGGAGGACATTCAACCTCCACACATTTAGAAATACCTTCAGTTTATTTCTTGTTAAGAAAAGCTCTGGAAACAAAGCACTTATATCAATTAATAATAAGCCCTTTGAAAAATATTATGGATAAAAGTGGGGAGGAATAGTAGGACAACTTGTTCATGTTATATATAAATATATATATATATATATATAAATTCATAAATTGACTTTTCTTAATAAAAGCATGTACCAAGGCAAAGTTCAGGAGACAAGTTCCAGGAGTCCCCCAGCTCTCCACAGTACCCCTTGTCTCAGCCTTTGCCAGGTGAAATTCATCTGAGGTGACAAAGCCTGGTGCCTGTCAGGGCTCCAGCAGCAGCCAGGGGAACCAGTGGAGGGAACAACTTCTCCAGCCCCGAATCCTCCATTCCCTGGGGGCTGGGGCTTCAAGCAGCAACAAAATCTAAAATCTGCATCTCCAACGACCACTAACCAAATGTTAGATGTACTGCTACACTCTGAAACAGTCACACACCATGGAAAGAGTAACCTCTGGGACAAGGCTGAAACAGAGGCTGCTAAGAATGCAAAGTGAAAGAATAGAGTGAGGGAAGAAACCTCAGGCTTCAAATGATCAGGGAAAAAGCAGAGTACTGAAGATATGCTGGTTAAACAGAGGAAAGTGTCAGTGCTGAACAAGGTTCTGCAAATATTTACATGTAAATATTGCTCCTGACTGGAGGTAAGGCAGAGGTTGAAAGTGGAAATTTGATTTGCTCAACACAGTAAACACAAGCAGGAGAGGTTTTTCTTCCCCCTCTTTACACTGTATTCAGAGGACCCTGAGATCCAACCAACACTGTGAGCACAAATCCAGCCACTCTAAATACAGGTTCAGTAGCTTTATTATTCTCCATCACACCAAGTCACTGTGCAGCAATCCCAGCTGGGAATTTCCCTGTTTATCATACTCTGAATCTCTTCTCCACTGGACCAGTCAGTTTTGGCATTGCTGGCACACAGCTAAGCAAGAGGACATGTTCCAAAACGTGATTTAATTGGGCAGTGAGAGGAGCATGATGCAGGATAAAATAAACACTGAGCACTGTCCATGAGCACAACAGCCTCAAGCAGGTGAACATTCCCTTCATTGCAAATCAACCAGGAGAAAAAAGCAAGACAAAATGAAATATGCCAGGAAACCTGTGTCACAGGTGAGGATACTGAATTGCAGCCTGACAGCTCTGAGACACACCTGGAGGTCACAGACAGCAGTGAGGTGTCACACAATGACTCCCAGCAGACTCCAGGATGTGGGAAGCTCTGAGCTGGGAGCAGGTGCTGCTGCCTGAGCAACACTGATGGGAACAGACAGTGCTCCCAACTGTGGCCAAGGTGGAGAGAAGGCAAAAACAGCCACACATGAGGAAGAAAAAAAATTACAAAGTGAAAAGCGCAAAAATTGACAGGCTGAGAGAGCTGGGTGTGTTCACCTGGAGAAGAAAAGGCTCCAGGGAGAGCTCAGAGCCCCTTCCAGGGCCTAAAGGGGCTCATAAATAGGTGGGTGAGAGACTTTATACAGGCAGAGGGTGACAGGACACAGGGAATGGCTTCCCACTGCTGAGGGCAGGGTTAGATGGGATATTGGGAAGGAATTGTTCCCTGTGAGGGTGGTGAGGCCCTGGAACAAGGTGCCCAGAGAAGCTGTGGCTGCAAAAATCCCCATGTATACTAAGGTCATCTAGTTGTCTGTGGCCCACTGCCCAACTGAGCGCCCTCTCTGAGATGAGAACAGCACCTTTGCATGTGATTTTTTGCAGCTCTGGTCCCTCTGATGTCAGGTTTGTTCTCAGGCTGAGGTTTTATTTATATAGACTGAGCCAGCATTTTGCTAAAATCTCATTCCTTCACAATGCTGTATGCTTCAAAGAGCATGTTTTTACAAGAAGTTCCCTTCATGCTCCGAAGTCTTGCTGAAAAAGAGGTTAATGCAGACTGAAAATCGTCATGACATAATGGACCTTTTAATTGGTTACGAGACCTGCTTTGGGGCAGAAGAGTTGTGAAAGCTCCTTCCCTCTCCTTGACATACTGCCAGAGGAAAGGAAGCATTTTAGTTCAAAGTACTGTGCAATCCATTAAAAAAGCTGAAACTCAGGGAGTATAAATGGAATAGAATGGAAAATAATGGGAAGAGAAGATGTAGCCCAGGTGTTTTACCATGGCGCTGAGTGTCTCCTCCCAGTCCGGCCTCTCTCTGGGGTGGATGCTCCTCTGCAGCTCTGGAACAAAGTCATCTTCTTCTGCGTGGACAGAGGACTTCATCATTCTGGAAAGGAGGACAGAAGCTGGATATTCAGTAACAATTCCTAGGTAATCTCACACCCAGTCTGTTACAGTGCTCAGTTAAGTGACAACATAAAATGATTTTACACATCCAGAAATCCCACACAGTCCTGAGTTTCTCCCACTTCCTCATTATATAAGCAGGACAAGAGTGTAAATCTGGTGGAGGGAAATCTGCACTTCCTAACCAATCAGTAGATAATTTTGTTTAATCACTGCACAATTTGCAAGTCTTGCAACACAGAAAAATGCAGAGGAGGGATTTTCAGTCCACTTCAGAAAAATGTCTCCTATTGCAAATAGGAGACAAACAGCAAGAGAAACACACACTGTAAGGAGAAACACACACATTTGATTCCTCCTCCTTTCAGGAGATTTTGCCTGAAATGGGGTAACAGTTTCCAAATCTTAAGAGTCTGACTCCACATCCCAAGGCCTGATCCATCAGCACTCATCCTTTCCTGATTCTATCTGAAGAGTGAGCACCTCAAGTCAGCCTGATGTGACCAAGTGAAACTTTTCTTCAGATAAGGAGCCGTCTTCCAAATCCCCTGTGAACGCTATTCCAAGCCTGCATAGAGATCAGAGGCTCAAAATGAAAACTGAGAAAGAATTCATAAAGGCTCCTCAGCCCCTCCACATGTCAGCATTCTGTAGGTATGTATTTTTTTTTCACTTTCTGTTTGTATAAATATGCTTTTGCAGAGATTACAGCGTAGACTTGAAAGGACCAAAGGCCTGTTCAAAGTCTAGTATCACCCATTCCAGTTTCATTAAACGTAATATTCAGGAAGGCTGTTATTCCCTTAATAGATCACCACTTATGTATTTAGGATAAGCTTTTTGATAATCAGCAGTGCAAAGGTATGGGCAAAAAGGGCTGGTTTCTAACTCTACTCATTTATGCACCACTTGACTGAAACACGCCTGGTGAAAGCCATTTAATAAAACTCCTTTGCTTCAGATGTGAAGTTCTGAAACCCCAACACACTGCTTGACACAGGGCCAAATCATTTAACTCTGCTTTGTTGTCTCCAAGAGGGTTAAGGATGAAGTAATTAACATTGCAGTTAATGGCACGGCCAGGTTAGGAATTACAGCCTGTATAATTTCATCCCCAGCTTTGTTATCATATTTCTGCTCCAATAAAAAACCTATCCCAGAAAAAATAAACCTCAAAACTGAAAGTCACAATGCCCCAGGGAAATGCTGCTCACTGGGTCTGTGCGTCATTCCCACCCTAAAACATCATCCACTGTCCTCAGGAGGGAAAAGGTGCACCTACCTGGGGAAAGCTGGGGTGAGATTAAAAAAGTCTGTATGAAAATACCATGATTTAGAATACAGATGTGCAATGTAGCTCAGAAAGGAGTCCCTCACCTTTGCAACAGATGTTTAAAATAATTTGGGGGTTGAAAGACAAAAAATTTGCTGCTTCAATTGTCCTTTGCACATCAAGAGGAGGAGACCTGGCCTCACAGCCCCAGCTCCACCACAGGAGAGGTTTCCCCCTTAATTTAAAGCACAGGAAACAAAGTTGTGCAACTCAGAAACAGGATATTAGAAATCAATCAATCAATCAATCAATCAATCAATCAATAAGAAACCTCAACTTTTTTAATCAATGTCATGATTTTGAAAAATGCTCAATACAGTTTTCCTGAGGATTTCTAGATGTTGGGGTTTGACCATATTGCAGCTGAATAAAAAGATTCTAAACAAATTATCTCACAGAGCATCAGTCTTAATTCCCTGAGGTGATGGAAGGGAAGGAAGGGTGATGTGATCAAGACCCACCTTCTCCAGGAGTTAAAGCTGCTTATCAAAGTGCTTCTTATTACAGCTTATCAAAGTTCTTCCTCAGTCTAAAGACTTCAAAACAACAGGACTGCATTTACAGCTTTATCAGCATTCGGGAGAACAACTGGATTCCCTACACAGCTCCTCTGGCAATTCCTGCCAGATGTCTCCTCTGAAATGTGTTGGCTGAAGTGGTGAGAGTGAATGCAGAGGATAGTATGTCCTATTTCAAATAATCCTGGGAATCAGGCACATGTTCAGGGTCTATTCCCTCACACTGGATCAACATGGATGTCACAGCATGCAGGTCTTTTTATCACACTCCAATCTATTTATTCACATTATATCTTTAATCTATGTCTATAAAACTTCCACGATAAACTCTTCACAAACTCTTCCCACTGAGATCCCAAAATGCAGTCCCATTTTTCTTCCTGTGAAGGTGTTCAGGACTTTTACTGCAAATTGGAAAAGCTCCACATGCAAAATTGAGCCTTTAAAACAGTCAATTCTTTGAGCTTTTGCCAGACTTGGAATATTCTGCTGCTGAGGGAAATTCAAATTTGGTCACAACATCACAGAAATAAGGGAAACGATACTGAAGATTTTCTCTCTGTCACAATTATCAGCGCTTGATAACCATCTGTGCACCCTTATTAATTTTTAATAGCCACTATTTAATTCCATGCCATCTGAGACAGAGAGCAAGGAAGGCTGAAGATGCTGCAGGTAATAGTAGTCCTTTATGGATTAAGTCTGGCAGCTTTTTCCTGTCCATCAGTGGCCTGGATGAAGGAAAATAACTTTGTGAACTTGCAGCAATGAAACAGGAAGAGGAGTATGGGGAGAAGTGGGGGAGAGTAGGAAGAAAAGCAGCTTCTGAACTCTCCTTTTTACAACCTTTCCTCCAGGCATGTAAAACCTCAGAACAAGCTGGGGAAGGAGCTTTCCTACCAGCTGGGCAAAGGGAAAACCCTGGCCTCACCCCAAGACAAGCTTGGACTATTATCTCTAGGTGTAATCACATTCACATATTTTTATATGCATGTGCATTATGTATATTTAACATTCTTTTAATTTATATAATAAATAAATAGCACAACATACATATGTCTGATTCACCACACATGTCAAGCTGTAACAAGACAGATTGTCTTGTTTCTGCCAGGGATTCTTTTCCACAGGAGAGGAAAACACCTCAAATACCAGAAGCACTTACACAAAACACTGACACATGGATCTTGTAAACACTGAAGGTCAAACCAACTAAAGGACCTGCTCTATAACGGCTCCATTTGGGTATATATATTTGGGGCAGATGTAAATGAGTGAGAAGTCACTAAAAAATTTGATCCTGGCCATTAGAATAGAAATATAATTTTATTTAAAATGCCACTTCCTCAACCTCTCAGCAGCACTGAAATGTGACACTGTTATATTAATAAAAGTTCTATTTTAAGCCATTAAGCAATTTCTCTGCAGATGAATGAACCCTTCTTCATTGTAAATTGAGAACCAAATGTACTGGAACAAATGTTTACAGGACATTTCACAAAAGGCCCAGCCCACTTTCACACCCACCTTTTGAAGTTCTCTTGTAGGTCGGGTTGATTAATTTAGTTAGGACTTGTATATTTGTACATGACACAAGACCATTGAGAAAACATCTCATGTCTTTTTCCACCTTCTCAAATCCAATTAGCTGCTCCCATAATTTATAAAATATCAGTAATTAAAACCCTCTGATGCCTTATCAAGCAGTAAGTCCTGCCTGCTCACACTATGTTGTGTCACAAGCCAAGAAATGCCTGCAGGAGATCTGCAGCGTGATTTGTATTAAGTAAACTTTATCTCAAGTAAATGTAAACTTTGTATTAAATAGGTGAATATTCAGCTTGATGTCCCTAAACTCTACAATTATTGCTTGTTTATAATATTGTAAATTTTAAATACACCTTTCACTAGACAAGAACCTCCCCTATGGCTTTTAAAGAGTCCCACATCCACAGATCCAACTGTTTGCGTAAGAGAGAAAGAATCACAAAAGGGGGGTTTGTGGAAAGAGCACCTCAAGTTAAACAAGAACATATCTCTTAAAACATTGTGGGACTCCTACAGGAGTGTCTGTTCCTGCTATTCAGGTTCTTTGGCACACCCCCAAAGCCACAGCAGAGGAGGAACACAATTGTCATGGCTTTGGTGCCACTCCAGTTAATGGCTGGACACAGGACAGTGACAAATTCCTTCCTGAGGTGTGAGAGCCATGCCAGGCTCCTGTCAGAGTTAACTGGCTGCCTGGCCCATCCCACTTGGACAGGCAATGGATTCTTTAGATTAAATGCCAAATATGATTTGGAGTTGTTCTCCTCCTTGAGGACATCAGGCACTGCAACTTCTCCTGGCTGCTTCCCCCACCAGAGACTTTTCTTCCTGACCTCCAACCGAGGGGTGAGAGCTGATGAGAACTGATTTACTGGTTTATTTATTATTTCTATCACACTGTTGTGCCTGGAGATTGCTCCCCTGATGGAAAAGCACAGCTCTGCCCTACGGAACCAACAATTCAAAAGGATTTAGAGCTCCACAGAAAGTGATGTTTTCCAAGATATAAATTTTACCTCAAAGGCTACAATTTAATTAAGGTCTGCGCTGACACCAACCTAGACTGAAAACCAAGAAGCTTCAAACACTATCTGATTAAATCTCATGTTTGTTTCGCTAAAATAATTTGCACAAAAGGCAAAAATAACCCATCCTAGCCTGGGTGGAGCATCCCTGTCCTTCCTAATGTAACAAGTAGAGTTTTAATCCCATTACTCTCAATCACAGTTTGGAAATGTAATCCAGCAGTGAATCAACAGAGGAATGCCCTGAAAACTCTGCTTCAGAGAGTTTAAAGTAAGTCACTTAAGATGTAAAGCACTATGGGTGTCACCCTACAATACATGACAGCAGAATTAAGCCAACTCTTCACATCCCCTGGGCTGTCCATTGCCACCAGGAAAGGAAGAAAAAATATTAAAAAAGAACTCAGATTTGACCCAAAGTTTATAAACACCTGGGCAAGAAGCTGGAATCATGTGAGAAACCCTGCTACATCTTCGTTTCTGATCTCAGACTTTACCACACACACAAAAATTAGGAAATTACATTAGGGAGATAGGGAAAACACCAAAATGCACATAGCCCTCTCAGCCCAATTTTCCAAGTAAACTCTGTGTCCATGAAATTAAAACTAATACAGTGGAAAGGACTAAAATTATCATACAATATGGAAAGCAGAGATAGCTCACGAGCCCCAGGAAAAATGAAAGAAGAGATGGGAATTGCAGGCTGACAACACTGACCTGATGAGGATTTAATTTCTCATGTTTCAAATCAGCTTTGTCAACACCTCCCTGATGACACTATGTCCATCTGTATTATATAAAACAAGATTTCTGAAGTCTGACTCCAGGATCACACAACACGAAGCTGCAAAAGCCTGGCAAGGGCAGCTCCAAGCCCATCTCATAAATAAACAAATGCTAAATGGATTGTGTTTAATCCTTGGCCACAGAGTGAGAACTTGGCAGAACTAAAGGGTTGCTGTGGGTTTGCTGTGATTGATTGGACAATGTTGAAAGCTGTAATTGCTACTTTTGATGGAAGTTCATCATCAGAGAGCCAAAATTCAATTATTTGGGAAGGCACTGCACAAGAAAAATCAGGAGACTAACAATATATTACATTAAGAGAATATATAAAAGTCACTGGAATGAAATGTCATTCAAATATCAGCACAGAGCAAACTAGATTTCTCTGCACTCTGGGTGCTCCAGGGCTACTCATGAAGCATTTATTTATTACCTGGTTCTGAGCTGAGCTCAGTGGGTTTCACTCTAGGGGATGTAGATATGTGAGGCTCTCAGAACTGCAACGGTGGGCAGCAGAATTAAAAACTTAAAACAAGCTCACTGTGCTGGGCAGCTCTTTAGTTCATGTGCCCTTCTCATGGAATGCAGGCATCCCTGGCAGATCTATCCATGTGCCCAAATAAAGGAGGCTGGGAATCTCTAAGGTATGGGAATAGAGGTGTTCATGGTATCAGCACTGTTACAGTCAAACATTAATGCCATTTTACTGGTTGTGATGGCTTTCAGAAATTAACCACGGTAGTTACAGCCACAAAGGTAGTTTTAAAATACTTAAATACCAAATGTTCTGGTTTTCTCAATATTCAGATTCCAAAATCATGGCACACCTATGCCCCAGGAGCCTGAGATCACCAATGCAATAGGGTGGTGTGGAAGGGCTAATGGGATCTCCAACACCAATTACTGTAGTTCAGCAACAGAAGGCAATTGGTCACCACAAACCACCTCACACAAACTTTTAGTTCAGGGGTTTCTATTCCTTCAAACTATTTTTTTAAAGAAAATAATCACTTCCCATTGGATGGGCATCTCCACCTGTTAAATGAGATTCTCAGCTGCCTGAAATCTCTTTCTCTAAGGAAGGGAGAAAAAAGTGTTGTTTCTTTTTTTTGCATTAACTTCTCTTCTTAGATGAAGAATACATGAAGTTAAAAAAAACTTTTTAAAAATTAAATATAGGAAGTTTTAAATAAAGATCTTTTTGCAATCAGCACTAACACTTGATTAATTTTTAAAATTCCAGAGTGGACATGACAACCCTTCCACCATGTATGTTCTTTTGCAGAGGGAGGCAGACTAGTTCCAATGGCACTGCAGAGATTAATTAATTAATATTGGTTTCCTGCCCTGCTCCAGCTCTCTGGACATGCTTAAATATAAGCTCCAATACAGTCAGACAATTATCTTTGCTCAAGGGCTTTACTGTGGTTTCAGACTTCCAAACAGACATCTTGTTTATTAATTTGCAAGAACGTTTGAACCACAATTTCTGAGCTCTCAAAGTAAAGTTGCACAAACAAGACCAGATTACCTGGAATTTAAAACCTGTGGACAAAAGGGCAAGTCTGGGCAAGGCAGTTCTCATTTTAGCAAAAAAAGCCATCTTCAGGTACCACAGGCAGCCTTTCTCACCTTGGGAATCAGCTTTTTATGCCCAATTGACTTCTTGGTGTCCCCAAAACTCTGAGCATCTCCCAACTCCTCGTAACCCTCACTGCTTAAGCAAAGCCCCCAAGCCAAGGAGGGAACGTGGCTTTAAACTGACAAAGGATAAATTTAGATTAGGTATTTGGAAGTTCTTTCCTTTGAGGTTTACACTGGCACAGATGTCCCAGAGCAGCTGTGGCTGCCCCACAGGGATGGGGCAGTGCCCAAGGTGAGGTTGGACAGGGCTTGGAGCAACCTGGCAGAGTGGAAGGTGCCCCTGCCCACGCCAGGGATGGGACTGGATGAGCTTTAAGGTTTTTTCCCACCCAAACCAGTCCAGGATTTTGTGATTTCAGATTTTCAAATTTTCAAGATTTCAAGATTTCAGATCTTGAGGGCACTGCCTATGCTCTCACACAACCACAGGGCTGTCCCAGCAGGACCTTGGCACCACTGGGCAGGTTCCAAGGCACCAAACAACTGAACATTTCCCACCCATCGAGGAAAGGAGGGAGGATGGAAGAGGAGAAGCCAGCACTGTACTATAAAACAAACTCTCTGATGGTTTCCTTTCCTCCAAGAACAGTTCTGTAGGTACACAGTAAAATCAACACCAAACCACCTTCAGTAAATCTCTAAATCTGAAAGCAGCAAAAAGCAATAGACTCACCTATTCCTACCTATCCACCATAGTTTTGGCAGCCTCTTGTCTCACCTGGTTGTGTTTTATGTCTCAGCTCAGTAACATCCATCTCCAAGTACGTAAGTGAGTACAGAGAGATGCTCATTCCACATTCTGGAAGGGACTGGAACATGGAACTTAGATTTGTGCAACTGGGCTGTAAGAATCTGTATTCAGGTCTTGCATAACTGGCATTTCTTCAAGGACTTTATGAAAAAAATAAGTTCTTGAAATATTCAGCTTTTACAAGCTCAGAGACATGTTCTTAGTTATTAAATAACTTCATAAAAATAATCATAGAATCCTCATGCTTTTGCATACGTATTACTTCACAAACCTGCTCTTTTATTTGGCAACACATAAAAGATGTTATTTTAGTAGGTGCTTGGCATTTTCTTTCAGAAGAACACAGTGACAGTCAATAAAAAAAATTCCTCTGTAATACATTTCTCTCATCACTTTGCCCAGTATGAGAGAAAAGAATTAGGAAATCACTCAACAATCAGAATCACTGAGCCCTAGCTTGGATTTCTTTTGTTTGACTCACAAACAAGTATAAAAGTACTAAAAAAAAAATACCTTTAGGGAAAAGGGCACAAACCTCTTATTTACCATTAATAAACAGCTACAAGCAGCTCTAAAGTTGGAACACAAAAGGGAGATGAGAAAAGATGCTGCTCCCACCTTCCTGCTCTGCCAAGGAGTCTGAACCTGGGCACATCAGCAAAGGTTCTTTTTGGGGCAGTGGGATGTCCTGCCTTGGGGCCTTTCCCAGTCCCAGCAGCTTTGGTGGGAATTATCTACACCCCACAGCAGGGCTCACCCTCACTGCCTGTCCTCACCCAAGTGACACCAACAGGGATTTCTCACCAAGTTCTCAGTCAGAATCTGTTCCCTGCACTTCCTCTGCAATCTCTCTTTGTCTGTCTTGGTAAGACCAAGCCTTCTCCCAGCCAGCCCTTCTCAATGCCCAGCAAGGCCTGTTCTACCCCTTGCTGGACCCTTCAAACCTCACCATCGCACAAAGCAGGAACAAACCCCACCTGCTCCCAGCTGATCCAAATGTGGCACACATCAAAGGAGACCCCAAATCGTAGTGAATGACCTAAATCTAATCCAAAGACATGCATCTGGGCTCATCTGGGGTTTGTAGTGCCAATGCAAAACGCAAATGCAAAGCCATAGCAAACTTAGTCTTCCCTCAGAGAAGCACATCCTGGTAAAACCATGTTTTCAGCACATGGAAGGATCAAGAGCAATCACCTCATCAGTTACAATCAGCTTCACATGATGCTAAATGACAACTGTTCATAACATGAAACAACATTCAGAACTCACCCAGTCACACAGCTGCTGAGCCAGGAAACCTTTCTCCAACTAAAACATTTATATGGAGCCAGACATCCACCCAGAGCTACACTTTTTGTCCATCCCACACCTCCTGTCTATCCAACACATCCAAACTGCCTATGCATGTGGTTATGGGGCACTCTGTGGTTGAAATCAGGGGAAAAAAACCTACCCCTGGCAGACTTGCTAGTGAATTCTTACAAGGAAATCAATGGAAATGAACTCTGGGACACAAGTACCTGAATAGCTGAACAAATAATAAAAGATAAGCATATGCAAATAAAGAGTAGCTCCTGTTACTCTGAGTTAAATAAATACTGTTAAATGATGGGTGGTCCTTGCATCATATTTACAACAGTCCTCCTCCTACCCTCCTATTATCACTTCACTTCAGTGGTATCAAAAGCAAATAGGAGGCTGCTCAGTCCTTTCCCCATCTAGAAACCACTACTTAAATATTTCACTATTATTATCCCTATTGGATAGCTCCTGACCAGCTAAATGGAATTAAATGGAGGCCTCCAACTGCAGCAAGTCATCATCAGGGACAGATTCAAGCAGGTGGGGGTCACATAGGCAGGGAATGTGCAAAGCTACACCATAATTAATTCTCAACAGCAGAGCCGTGAATCCAAAGGACTCATGATTCCCTGGGCTCACACAGCACTGGGACAAACCTGCCCTGCCACCCCTCTACACAGGCATTTCTAATGCAGGGAGTGGGAAGATGGAAGTCAGAGGACTGCAGAAGACACAAGAGGGACAAGGAGAAGCAGTGCCTGAGACCTGCAGACCTGCAGGGGCACAGCGGTCAAACCCTCTTGCAGCATCTCAGAGCACATTTCCCTTCAGGGACAACACATTCAGCACTGATGAAGTCTTTCACAACCAGAAACACACTTACTTTGGCTTTTGGAATAAATTACAATTGTTAATTAGCATTTTCAGGGAATAATAAAGCCCCAAATAACCAGCAAAGAGCTCCTCACTCTCCCTTGCCTGGCTGGCTCTCAAGGGTCCAGCTGCAGCCACTACTGTCCCTTTTCCCCTCAACACCCACGGGCAGGGTGGGACAAACGCAGCCAAGCTGGCACACATGGCTGCTCTCAATGGAAACCCTGCAGCTTGGTTTCCTGCTGCCTCACAGATGAACACAGAAAACAATTAGCCAAGCCCTCAGTCCAATTTAGATGTATTTTTCTTTTTGGAAGGGAGACTGAGAGATGGTACATCATCAACCCAAACCTTAACTCTAAAGCTGCTCAGAGGAGCACACCACTGAAACACCAGCTGTAACCTGTGTTGGACTTCTGATAATAAACAGTTATGCTAAAAGCTGTACTTGGATATGCCAGGAGACCATAAAACATCAATGCAAGACAAGAGGTGAGTAAAGAGAGTTATCTCCATCCATTTTCCAAAAACCAAAGTAACTGTCAGCTCCTGTAAGTTGTCCAGTGTTTCAAAAGAGGAAGACTGGCTGTAAGGTAGGAAATAACTTGCTTCCCAGTCCATCACATAAGGAAATATCAAACACCTTATCAAGGCCTGGAGTAACAAGAATCGAGGCTCAGGGAGAACAATACCCTCCAGTGCAGGGGATCACACCCTGCTCTCACTCACTCCTTGCCATGAAATGTTGTATCCTGATGGAGCAGAGACAAGAGCCAGCCCCCCACAGGCAATCAGGGCACTCTACTGAGGAATACATGAAGCCCCTCTCAGAGAAGGCTCAGGAGTGGAGCTCTGCCCTTTCCCAACCTGTGCCTGAGCATGGAGAGTTTATGCAACTCCTCCTCCTCACTCATTACTTTATGAACTCCTTTCAAAGAAGAGAAAAAGAGAAGAGAGAGCAACAAGCTACGCACAGAAAGACTGCCCAGGATCACTGAGCAGGGAACCTCTGGGCTGCAGAGAGCAGCATCACCAAAGAGCTCAGAGCCAGCACCTCCAGCAGGGACACAGCCCTGCCAGATGCCACCTCCACCTGATGCCCAGCAGAGGGGCTTGCCTATCTCTACAGACACTTCCTTGGAGCATAAAAATAAACCCATTCCACACAGGGCCGGCATTGTGCTGGGCCAGGAGAGCTGCCAGGCCCCAGGAGCTCCTGTTGGGGTAGATCAGAGCTCCAGGGTGGGGACATCTTGGTGCAGCTTCAGCAGCACTTTGGGTCACCTGCACCAGCTGTGGCTGCACAGAGAGGTGATGATCATCACCCTAGAGACCTCCTGCCCTGTGAACTCCAGAGGGGCTTTTGCACATCAAAGAATCCCAGAAGGTCTGGGTTGGGGGGAACCTTAAGGATCATGTAACTCCAACCCACTGCCACAGACAGGATGCCACTCACTAGATCCAGTTGCTAAACCAGCTTCAGGATCTTGCCCTGCTGTCAACCTGTGTCTCTTCCTACTAACCGAGAATCTGGACATTCATCTTTGCTTTGCAAACACTGGAGTTGAGGTGAGTCCCTGGACATGGACAGGGGTTCAGTGCCTCATCATGCAACACCACCCTAATCCCTTGGGAATGCCAGAGACCAGGAAAAAGGAATTGTTTTGTTGGTTGTTGTTATTTCTAATTAACTGGGGCAGGGGGAAGCATCTGAAACACAAACACTTCGGGGAAAAATTATAGACCATATTTGTGGTTTAATTTTAAAAACAAACTATGAACAACAAAATGTAAGAATTACAGAAACAATCTTTGACTGAGAACAAGGAGGTTTTAAAACTGGAAGAAATTGCAACCTTCTAAAACAAAACATTTTAATTGTGCTGCTTCAAAACTCTGTGGGCTTATGAAACCTCTGATTTTAGGCCAGACAAGAAGGTCTCTGAAATACCAACTCAATTTTAAAGGTAGAAGGAAGGAGGGATAAAGAAAGGGAAACAGTGAACTGTATATTCCTAGTCAAGACTGAAAAAGATACTCAAAGAACAAAGGCCCTCTCTAATACATTATAGGGGATGAAAAATATGTAAGGTGTTGAATTGCCTAAGCAGATGCCAGCAGTGCAGTGCACGGAAAAGCAAAAGCAAACAAGGTTTCCTCTCCCCTCAACTCCAGGAGAATGTGTCTGCATCCACCAGCTGCCTCTGTGCAAGGAAAATGAACAATTTCAAAATGAGAACATCACAGGAATTACAAGTCCCTGAGCATGAGACAAATCCTGCCACTAGAATATGCCTCACCCACCCTGATCACAGAGGGATACCATGGGAGCAGCTTGGTTGGAGTGCTGGTACACTGCATGCAGGAAGAAAGCAGAAAGGGACAACCGAGTCAGGACTCCAGCAAGTAATGCTTACAAAGGACTGGTGAGCTGTGCAATGACTCAGCAGCAAGAAAATAAATAAATACATAAATAAATACAGCAGCTGAAGACAGGAAAGTCTTTTCAATAAGGACAGGTACCATAAAAAAGTAAGTAAAGTAATAAAGAGACAGAAGCAGGGTTCCCAGGCTGGAATTCTGCCTGTGTGCTCAGAACTGTCTCCTGTTCCCCAGTTTGGATCCCTCCCAGCACACCTGAGCAGGCAGAGAAGCACAAAGCCTGGCTTTAACCCCTGCCTTCCAGCACCTGCCAGGCTTGCTGCAGAGGTACTTCTCTTGGTGAGCAACGTGAGAGGAAGCTACAGCCCAGCCAGAAGTCAGGAAAGGATAGAGCAGACAGAATGCCAGCCTGAGGAAGTCAGGGAAGGGAGCAGGAGTGTGGCAATGCAGGAGAGTCAGCCTGCAGCCCTGCCAGGCCCAGGAATGCAGTCAGGATGGGAAGGTGACAGAGCATCCCTGCACCTCCTTGGTTGTCCGCCTGTCCACCTCCTGTTTCTCCAGCAGAGCTTTCCAGGAGAGCTCTGCCATGACTCTTGAGCAGCTCCTCCTGGAATGGTAAGATTAAATGTAATCTGTTTAAATAGAGATAACATGCTCCAACCACATGGATGAGCGAGACAATCTGTGCAGATTTCACTGCTGAGTTTCAACATCTCACTTCTACTCTCCTTTGCAAACCTTTATGCAAATAGCTTTTCAAGAACATTTAATCCTCCTCCCTCCCAAATTACCAAACTGCTGTCCCTTCAGTCTGGAGTCCAGAGAGACCCCAAGGCACTGGGCGCCTGCCTGGCCCGAGCCAGGTGACATTCAGTGACATTTGAGCAGATGCTCATGTGCTCTGCAAGGCAGGAGGAGAAAGAAGAGGTATCAGGTAACTGCAATTCCTTTCCATCATTTCTCCCTGGCAAACTCAATCCCTTGAAAAGTGCAGTGTCTTATCTCTGCCTTTTGAATCTCAACTGGCCTGGTTCCACTGGTGTCAATTTTGCATCTCTGCCACCATTCTGCTTCTGCACCAGCGTAATAAAAGAGGAGAAGATGCCAACAACTCCTCTGTGCAGCAGAATGACAAACTGTGTTGGCTGGAGCAGGGAACTATAAAATCAGAGGGGAGGGGAGGGGAGAAAAGGGCAGCTGAAAGGTAACAGCACTAGGAATTATACTCTAAATGTTCTCCTTTACCATCACACCACCCCTGATAGCCAACAGAAGCTGTGAAAACTACTGAGAAAATTAACCCCTGCAAGGCAAGGAAAGCTGGGGCTTCAGGACTGGCACACTGAATTAGGTGTGTTAGAAGAGCTGGCAGGGAGGGATCAAGGGGGACCCTGGCCTGGTGTATCTCAACCAGTTACAGTTGAAAACAGGAAGCCATCCTGAGCACAGTCACAACATCTGCAACATCCTCCTGACATCTGTGTCAACATCCAGCCCCCCAGCACCTCGGGCACAGCTCAGAGGACTCGAGTGGTTGGGATGAACAAGGACAATCCTGATGAAAATACAACCCACCCCTTTCAACCCTCTTTCAAAAGACCAACAGGAATAAAATAAAATATTTCCCTAAAGCAATTTTTCTACTTGACCCATGCAGCTCTTCACAATTAAGTCAAAATGTTCCTGTAAAACAGCTATTTTTGTTACTCCTTTAAAAATGGTGTAAATAATGCACAAGAAGCCTCAGTATTGCCTTAGTCAGTGAAGCCTGGAATAAAACCCAAGAGTGCCAGCTGCTGTGTGTCCTCCATAAAAGCCTTGTTTCCATAAAACATGGCCATGGACACTTTTTTAACCCATGCTGACAACCTGTTTGCACACAAATGCTGAGGAACAACATTCCACCTCCCAGGAGCTCTCAAAACGCTGTGCTTTGGGGGAAGGAGATGCTGGGAAGGGCTAAGGAAGTATACGGTACATGAATTTTTTATTTTCAGTATGACTAAGGTAACACTTCATTCCAGTTGCATCACAGTAGAGGCTGGAATATTTCACTGCAACCTTCAATTGTCCTGACTCATGCTGTCAGTAATAAAATACCCTCTTGGGAAAACAAATATACAGACAAATAAAGCCTTAATGATTTGGTTAAGTACCAACCAGTGAAAGCACACTGTCCATTATTTTGAAGGCATTCAGAAAGGTTGCAGGTGTCATGTGCTAAAGAAAGTGATGAAGGGATTTACAGCTTTGTCACTTTGACAAGGAAAAAAAAAACAACCAAAAAAAGAAAGTGTGGAGCAGCTTTTGAAAACATTTGTCTCAAGCACCCAAAGGGTCATCTGGAAAATGAAAGCATCTCTATTCCACTGGCACTTGTGCAGAGCAGCAGAATAATGAAGTGACTGGGCTACTGCCCTTCCCAAGCAATGAGATCTTGCTGAAAGCAGCACATATTTATCTCAGTGCCCAGGAAAAAGGCATTAAACAGTGCTCACCCAGCCTCTTCCTCCCTCTCTCAGTAACCAGGATCATTTTAGAACTGACACTTACAGAGGCTTTTTAGTGCATAATTAATAACTCTGCAAAAAGAGAAAGCTGTGAGAAAATAGGTAAAAATAAAAATATAGTGGACAAAGGAGTAAAATTACAAGATACAATGCAGCCTCAGTCAACAGAGCAGCCTGACAGCAGCACTTCCAAAGACTCCTGGTGAGGATGTGGCTTACAGAGCCACAGAACAGGTAATGAACCATCCCAGAAAAGCACCTGCTCCTTGCTCCCACATAATGTACACGCTGTTGGAATGGTCAGAAAAAAGAGTGTCTCTTATCATCAGAGCAGGGAAAAGCCCAGTGCAACAAAAATGAGCCTGTAACCACCCCTAAATCTGCTACCAAAGAGGATTGGGATTTCCTAAGGCCATGATGTGGCTGTTGGAAATCTGAATGATCCAGGAGCTGAGTCCCTCTCAGTTCATGAGAAGTTCATTCCCATGCCAGGCTCCTCTCCCTGCTCTCCCCAGAATGGGGCTGGTGGCTTCCCACAGGGATGTGACTCGGTGATCGGTGTCTCCCTCTCTGCTCCCAGGCACTTCACAGAATGAGACTCTATTCCATGTGACAGCCCAAGCCACAGCTCCTTCCATCCTCTGAGGTTTTTCATTCCCAGATTCAAACTAGCTCACTGAATTGTTCTCTGCAAACTTTAAGCAGAAATTGGGGTGGGCTTTTAAAAATATTTTTTCCTTATTTGGAAAAACACCTAATAAACCATGGAGACACAAAACAGGTTGAGTGCCAACCCCTGCCACAGACAGGGACACCTTCCACTATCCCAGACTGCTCCAAGCCCTGGCCTTGGACACTTCCAGGGATGAGGCAGCCACAGCTTCTCTGAGTACCCTGTCCCAGGGCCTCAGAACCCTCACAGGGAACAATTTCTCTCCAAAATCCCATCCAACCCTGCCCTCAGCAGTGGGAAGCTATTGCCCCTTCTTCTGGCACTCCAGGATCTTCAATTTAACCATGAAAGTCCTTCAAGCAAAACCTAAGTGATCTCTAAGCTATGTAAGTGACCTCTTCAAGCTTGCTCTGCTTTATTTTTCATGCAGTAACTGAGCAGGCAACACAACCCAGACCTGATGCCTCTCATTATGTCATGGAAGTCCCACAGGAGAGAGCATGGTTACTGAAAAAGACAAACCTTTTGGCTCTTGAATGGAGATTGATATATTTATGTATTCCCATTATGTAATTAAAGCTTTCAACACACTTGTTTTATTGTAAATAAAGCAGCAGTAATTAAATATGTTCTCTACAAATAACATTATTTTATATTCCCCTGCAAACAGATCCAGTGTACAGTTGGAAGAGAAGATTTCCTTATACACAAAATGTGTCTGCACATGAAGCTTCTTGCTAAGACCACACTCACACCATGCCAACACTTCCCACTTTCCCAGCTCCCACAAACAGCCAGCACCAACCATTCACACACAAAGCAACACAGCTGGGAATGGTGACAGAAAACAGGGAAGCAACCCCTCTCTCAGACCTGATGTCTGTCTTCCCCTGACATGCTGCCACACTCTCATTACTCCACATAGAGCCAGTCAGGGTCAATTCATTTCTGTTAGCACACTCAAGTAGCAAAAGCATCATTTTTATGAAGTTCTAAGGTTCATGACAGTGGCAAAAGGTATCTCTTGGTGTGCTTCTTTTCCCTTCCTGTTCTGTTGGCACAGAAAGTGTCAAACATCAGTGGGTGCTGTTCTCTGATTTACTGACTTAGGGAGTGTTTTAGGATAGTGGGGAAAGGGGAAATGTTTGGTAAAGGAGAGACAAGGCATCAGTAGCCTCATAAATACTTTATGGCACCAACAAAAACAAGAATATTTCACCCCATCAGAGTACACACATACTCTGAATTATATAATACTCTGAACTTCCTTTGAATTCCTTCTTTCTCCCAAGAGAGCTGTATCCCAATTTTCAAGAAATACACGTGCAAAGGTAAAATCAAGAGTGGGCAAACGATAAGTATCCAGAAGGACCTGCAGTTTCTGCTTTAATTTTCCCCTCTCTAACAGTGCTAAACACAGGAAAGCTTCTTCCCAAACCAGTATTTCCTGTTTGTTCCCTGTGCTGCACAGGTGACTGAGCTCCCTGCTGATCAGCACTTCCAGAACCCAATGGATGATGACAAAACAACCCTAAAGCTCCAGCTACTGCAGTAATCTCAACACTCTGGCCAGAGCTCTCCACACGACTTGACAGCCAAAGGGGCTGGAGCACAGAGAGCTCAGCAGGTGACATCTTCAAACTCCATCCAACACCACAGCATCCATTTCATCCATAAATGCACAACTCTTTTTTACCAGGAAGCAGCAGTCTGAGGTTATTTCCTATGAGCCTTCCTGTTTCTTTGCACCCAGACTTTGCTTTGTCCTTAGCAGGCACCAAGGAAATTCTGTGTCTGCACAAGAGAGAATGGGCCAAAAACCTTACCTTCTGCTCTTTTATGAGCCACTGGGGATCTGTCAAAAATGTTCCCTAACAGAGGCACATCATGATTCAGAAAGGGACCAGGTACTAATTAAACATCCATGTGTGCAGCAGCAAGGGTTTTATATCTCAGTGGTGTCTGTTTCCAATGCCATATCCAATGTCTATTCCTTGTTAGCTGTAATCAGATCCAAAATCTCATTTTAAAAGTCTGCATCAGGCAGAGCAGCACCTTTTCTCGCAGTGTCACTGTGGAGTTCGTGAAACATGTTACACACTCCAAAGTCAAGGTGGTACTTCAGTTATTTCAAGAGGATGCACAAAAATAATAAAAAACCACAGATCCAGGTTACTGTAATTTCCCTGTGGGAAGCACAGAATAACCCCACAAGGCAGGGAACATCATCCCAGTGCTTCTTCCAGTACCTGGAACTCCTTCTTGACCCAGGCAGAAGGGAAGATGAGGTTACCTGCTCGACCTCTGCAACTATTTATAAAGCCCTACACAGAACAGGAGATGCTGCCACAGAACCTCACAATTCTGTGTGAAGCTGTATTTTAAATCCCCTCTGAAGAGAACAAGAAGTGTGTGCACATTTCACAATACGCATGCAGAAATAATGTCCTGCTGCTGCTTTTCAAGGAGCTGAGGAGAAATGGGGAAATATTTTTACCAACCCCCAGGACTTATAAGACCTGTACATATGTTCTCTGGACTGGCCATGCCCTTGAATTATAAGTACATTAAAACAGTATTAGAATTTCTCCCCATTTCACTGGAAGTCTCTCAGCATTTCATATTTTCAAAGCTCCAGTCATGGAGTCAAACAGTGATGAAATATTCTCAGTTTTCAGTATAATTACTGAATTATCTTGTGGAGGAAAGGTGAACAGCATGACCCATCTTGCACTGAAAAGCTCAAACTGGAGGGCAAATAAAATTATAATCAAAGCATACCTTGAAAGGCATCATTTTTAAAGTCAGACGTGATCTCCAGTAACTTGATTGCTGTTTTTTAAATGCTGAGGGTTCATCCTTCTACAGATGACAAGTCACTGAGCATTTCTTTAAAATGAGTCCTTGGGTGCAGAAATAAAGTGTTTTGCTCCCTCTGCTCAGGCTCAGAGCCAGGAGTCAGTGCTGGGCCACAGGAACCCTCCGCTCCTCTCCCCCTGAGGTGGTGACAGACCTTGGGCAGAGGAAATTCAACATCAATGGACGGAGGGAAAGCCAAAACCCTCCCTGGGAGATGACAGGGATGTGTTTTAATCAAACAAATTTCAGGCACAAGTGCAAACTTAAAAAGGTCAGTTCACTGCACTAGAAAAACCAAGTAAGTACATGAAGGAGAAATCTATACTGCTTCTACTCAGGGACTTGTTTTCCATTTCAGGAGGGAAGCAGGAAGGGGTAAAGGGAAAAGGAAAGGAAGGAGATGCAATATATGCAACTGCATTTTATCTTTTTCACTCTACTCTTGCCTATACACATAATTTTAGTAATTTTTAGTCCATCCCAAAGGTACTGCATTCTCCCAACAGCATTGCATGGCAGCTTTGAGATAGGCCCTTGTTTCACCCAGCTTTATCTCATTCCTTGATCTAACAGCTTCTCCAAAAACCAGTCAGATCTGCCAATGCAGCACTTGTGAAGGAAGAATAGAAAATACACTATTGCCTCATATAATTCCAGATACTTTTTCCCTTCTGATGCTTGGTTGTGTTATTTGCTAGGAGAATTAACCCTACTGTACAAAATCTGAGGACTGAACACAAAGAAAACTCACAACTGAAAATACACTGGAATTTTCTGTTGTTAATTTCTGCCATGATGGTTTATGAAGTGTGAAAAGCAGAGTTCACAGGGTGTGATGAGGTAAGTTTATAAGGGATGAAGAGAGTCAAATAAAACCCTGACAAACAGTTTACCAAGTCAGCTTAAACTTTTCCCCTTTCAGTAATGATTTCCAGCAATTTGCCATCACAGCTAGGTGGTGGTAGCACCCAAGTACATCATTTTACACCCTTCCTACTGCTGAAAGGAGCAGAAAGTGCTGCAAAGGCCCAGGAGGAGGTTCCCACCCCATGAACCAGCAGGCTGTACTTCCACCATTGTTCTAAAGCCACCGAAATCTGCAATTATAGAGCATTCCTCATGTGTCATTAAACCTGTCTCCACAGAATCCAGAGGGAAAGTGCGTGGTTAAATCCCTAAGTGGTACCACACTCTCTCAAAGGGTTGCTCTCCAGGAAGCAGGAGTTGTTCTGAAGCACATTGGTGCTAGAGCACAGGGAGCAGAGCTATTGATAACCCATGGAACCATTCATTCTGCACAAATACACTCCCTTCTGGCTCCTCTGCCTGCAAACTAACCTGGCTTTCTTTCTGAAGCCACACAAAACTCACCTTCACAGCAGCAGGTTTAAAGGCCTTCGCTGGAGCCCTTTGTGCCTGCAGCCAGTGCTGAGTGCTCGGGGCTCTGTGCTGGCAGGGCTCAGCACCAGGAGCAGGAGCAGCTGATTGCAGCTGCCATCCCTGCCCCTGCTGCCCCTGCTGCCCCTGCTGCCCCTGCTGCTCCTGCTGCCCCTGCTGCCCCTGCTGCCCCTGCTGCCCCTGCTGCCCCTGCTGCTCCTGCTGCCCCTGCTGCTCCTGCTGTCCCTGCTGCTCCTGCTGCTGCTCCTGCTGCTCCTGCTCCTGCTGCTCCTGCTGCCCCTGCTGCTGCTCCTGCTGCTCCTGCTGCCCCTGCTGCTCCTGCTGCCCCTGCTGCTCCTGCTGCCCCTGCTGCTCCTGCTGCTCCTGCTGCTCCTGCTGCTCCTGCTGCCCCTGCTGCTCCTGCTGCCCCTGCTGCTCCTGCTGCCCCTGCTGCTCCTGCTGCCCCTGCTGCTCCTGCTGCCCCTGCTGCTCCTGCTCCTGCTGCTCCTGCTGCCCCTGCTGCCCCTGCTGCTCCTGCTGCCCCTGCTGCTCCTGCTGCCCCTGCTGCCCCTGCTGCCCCTGCTGCTCCTGCTCCTGCTGCTCCTGCTGCCCCTGCTGCCCCTGCTGCTCCTGCTGCCCCTGCTGCTCCTGCTGCCCCTGCTGCCCCTGCTGCTCCTGCTGCCCCTGCTGCCCCTGCTGCCCCTCCTGCTGCTCCTGCTGCCCCTGCTGCTCCTGCTGCTCCTGCTGCTCCTCACAGGGTCCAGCAGGGCCTGAGCATTCCCAGGCCTGCCTTTGTGGGCCTTTCCTGGCTGTTCCCGTGGCAGCACAGTCAAGCACAAATTCCACTGCTCGCTGAATGCACACTGGCTTATCTGAAACTAATTCACAGCATTCGTAACTATTCTTGCTCTGACATTCCCCTGCCAAATGAGACATGAGAAATGAGGAAAATGAGAATCAAGGAGCTGAATTCAACAGCCCTGGAAGGGAAATCTTTATGTTCACAGTCCTGTGGCCAAGTGGCTCAAATCTTCTCTTGCCAATGATTCCAACTTGAGCACTGAACTGAGTAACAAATTCTCAGATGAATAAAGTTGTCTCCTGAAATTCATAAGCAGGCAAAGCCAAGACCAGGATTTACGTTGTCTGCACACCCAACAGCTGTGCAGATCCTGCAAATCCCACAATTCTTGCTAAAGGGACAATGACAGCAGCAGCCAAGCACCTTCTGTCTACCAGCACATATGGAATGGAGAGAACAGAACAAAAAAAAGGAGTTTTGCCTTTTGTCTGAATTTTGAGATTTGAAAGTGTCTTGGATATGTATCCTAAAGGAGCAAAGAGGTGATCCTCAGCCTAAAAAGCAAGAAAAGGGATTGGAAAAGGTCAGCACAAACAGGATCCATACAAAACAGAACACTGTATTCAGGCTCTTTTCGGCATCTGGAATTATTTGTGAGCAGCCACTCCTGAGAAGTTCCATGTGTGGTCAAGCACTGAAAAGGGAGAATGTGCTCAAACCCAGGGCCGTTTGCTGGAGAAAAGGTTTTTGTGTGATTCGTATGTCTCCAATGTTTGTTAACACTGGAGAGTGGAGAAAAGCTGTATTATTTCTGCAAGTCACCAGTCCTGCACACAACGGAAGAAACAACATCCCCACCAAAGTTCTACCACTCCAGAACTAAGGAAAAGCTTTTTTTGTCAACTGCAGAGACACCACTGGGAAACTGGGAGAAATTAATTTAAAAACGAGGCATGGACTTTGCACAGAAAGGGCAGTAAGCTGGGGCCATGTCCAGGGAGATCTAACACAGAGATTCAGACAGGTTTCCATGAAGTATGGGACAGAACTGTTATCACCTCAGCAAGGCTAAAAACACTGCATAATCAAAGCCAAGGAGCAGAACACAGCTTCAGAATCAATACTCAGCTCGAGTCTTGGTTCATTCTGTGCTGCTTATATATATGCATATATATATACACATATAAGCACACAGATACTGGGAGAGTTCTCCTTCTTCATTTTGGTTCTGCTTTAAGGAAAAAACTTCCTGTTTTGCACTCAGAAGCATGGATGTTTTTATAAGCAGGGGAAAATATAATTCAGGTGTCTATCTGCATTCTTAAACATGACCATGAAGTGTGTAATTTTAAAACAACAAACTTCATTAGAAACAGCAAACTTCTTTAGGATGAAGCTGGTAAGAAAAGCTAAGGCGAGGAGGTAAGGAAGTTCCAAGTGCTCCAGGACAACACTATGCCTGTACACCACATTAACTGGGAGGATACGGAAGGAACTGGTACATCTAACATGGCTTTTTCCCCACAAGAGGTGGGGAGCACACTTGTGGTGCTGGGAGCTGTCACAGCAGTTTTTCCAGTAGCATAATTATCTCTGTATGAAACTTGCTTCCATCTCCTGAGTCCAGCAGGGGGAAGGAGGGGGCGTTTGTCTTTTCTTTCCAATAATGAACCCCTGGCTGGCAGCCTCAGCAGCTTTGCTCTGTTTCCCAAACTCACGCTGGCTCCAAGGCTGCAGATGGAAGCTCAGCTCCTCCATCATCCCAGCAACCACATCCTAACATATCCCATAAAGAACAACTCTGGGCTTTGCCAGAGCAGGCCCCACACACGAGCAGCAGAGCTCTGACACTTTCACAGCTTCCCAGGGGGATTTGAGGATCAGATATGGAAGCGATCAGAGCCTTGTTAATCTTATTATATTGCTCCTGCAAAAAGCTATGAGCAACTATGGCATTACTAAACAAATTAGTATGTACATGAAAAAAGTCAACACGGTTTTGGTTAACCTTCTGGGCACTAACTTAATGGTTCTTTGCAACCACAAATAACAGGATTTAAGAATGACCATCCTCTGAAATTGGTATCTGGTGTGTGTTGGCCTTGTTTTCCCCACCGTTAATAGGGAACAGAGGTTCCAAGTTCATGAAAATCTGTGTTTTCATATGTGCCCAAAAGCAGTTCCCTTGGTACCACATGGAGCTGGAAAAGTCCCCTTAAAGGACGCTGTCATCACTGAGCATCAGATGAGACGCTGCAAGATGAAGACATCAGCGTAGTTTCCTCTTCTTGTTCTATTTTTCACAAGCCATGCCTTGTTTCTGGCTAAGCAAGTCCTCCAGCCAGTCTGCTCCACTCTTGGTGTTCCAAATGAGACCAATTTAACTGCAGAAAAGGCTCAGAACTGCTCCTACACTCTGGCTGTTCCCTGGGCTGACACCACCAAGAGTTGGTTTCACATTAGATTTTGCTTATGCAAAAGTGTGTTAAGAGGAGTCACTGCCTTTACCCTCACAGTTGAGTGCCAAAATATCCAACACCTGGTATCAAATCTGTTAGGTCAAAACCCACTTATTTCACCTGTAGCAAGGGGTTTGCTGGGTACTTGGTGCTATTCAAATTTCTGCTAAAGTAGAAAATCATGGGAAACATGAAAATCTTGTCCTGGTTGCTCTTCTCATCACTCCAAATTATGAGATTTGATCAGAAACCACAAAAAAAAAAAAAAAATAAAATTACCAAGTCATTAAGTGCTCTTTTTATTTACCTTTTGACTCTCAATTGCATGCACTTCACGTTGTGAGAAGCTTTCTCCCAGCACATCTTTATTAGAACATGAACATATTTTACAGAGCCACTGTAGGCATATGCACTTAGAATAGTTGGATATTTTATGTAAATAATATTTTAAAAAGCATGGCATACACTGGCCCAGCACATTTACCCTCCCAAGACAGAAACCAGTACAGTGACACTGCAAAGAGATGCAATGCACATTTACAAATGACATTTATCTCATACAGCAAGCAAAGCTATTCCACTAAAGTATCAGTAAGAGAAAATGCACAGAGAACAGCAGACTGAAAAGGCTTGGAAATATTGTATTTATTATTTCTGAAAAAGGTTTGTGTGATATCTTGTTATGTTACATTTCTAAAAGGACAAAGCCTTCAGTAATACACAAATGAAAACAAGCGGCCAGAGAACCAAGCCTCTTTGCACAGTTAAAATACTCCTTAAGGGCTGAAATCTCATCTGCTGCATTCCAGTCCTGAACAAGGTTTGGAGCACTAATTTATAAACCCTGGGGGGAAAATTTTGAGAAATCCTTGACTATTCAATAGCGCTGTGAGTAGGAAAATCTGTTTAACGCACAATGAAAGGGAGAAACCACAGCCCACTGGTGTTCATTAGTGTCACTTGGAACAGGGACATGCACACAGTGATCCGGAGCTGGCAGAGAGTTGCAGCCACAGAACTGCCCCTTCCAAGAGTGGTTAAATCCCACCAGGGCTGCACACTGCACTAAATCCATCTGCCAGGAGAAAGCAACCACCAGCAGCACTGCCCACGTTATCAGCTCTGTGTCCAGGAAAACATCAGCTCTCATTCCAGAAAAGCCACAGGATCCCCCAGCTAAAACTGCCCCGAGCTTGAACGGTCTGAAGCAAGAAACAAGAAGCTGACTTAAACTCTCATCAGTGCTTATGAACAAAGGCTTTCTGGTCTTTAACTTTGTGGGAAGTATCAGGTTAGAAGTCCTTCCCCAAGATGGATTAACTGGAGAATTTAGACCTTCAAGGAGCCTTGGATTGAACCTGGAGCAAGTCTGTAACCCAAGGAGCAGCAATGCTGGGTCACCTCTGGATGCTTCCAGAGTTAGTCAGGCATGGAACCTTCTGCCAGGAAGGGCAAGGCCCAACCCTTTATAAATGCAATAACCTGACACATATGATCCAACACATCCAGCCTGTTCCTGGGCATGCCTGGCTCTGCCCAGTACAGCCACTGGAACCAAGGGTGGCCTCTGCCACTACAAAGTTCCTCAGATCACACTGAAGAAAAACTGGAACAGATCTTTTAACAAGTATTGCACTTTTACTGCTGTTTTACCCAGAGGAGGAAGCAAACTAGATTAGGCATGGATTGCATAAGGAAAGACAACTGATGGAAAAACAGGTGTTACATCACCTCCAAGGTGTCTCCAGAGGTGCTGGGATAACTAATTCCACAATCACATTCTCAGAAGGAGTGAACTCAGGGTGCAAGAGAAGCTGGAATGCAAATGGTGCTTTAAAGCAAGATACAAAGCTCAAATTCCTACCCTCCCTCTCCTGTCATCCCCACTCTAAATCACAATGGATCTTCCCATCAGCCAAAGAAGCAGCTGGGAGTGTGAAATGAACCCAGGTGCTGAGGGTTATACTGCAGCTTCTTTCTGGATCCCCAATTCAGGCATGTTTGCAAGCTCCAGAAACAGTACACACAACCTCCTTCAACAAATACGCAAGAGCAAGCAGCTGAGTAGCTGCACAATTCCATCCTAAGGAGCTGGGTGGAATTATAAAAATGCCCACTCCTTCTCAGCCCCTGCCATACATCCTGTCACTATTCCCAATATCCAAAGAAACACACAAAAGGTGTACATCTGCCTGTTTTTCCTTTTTACATGAGAAGACACTGAAGCCTACCCTGCTCTGACTCAACAGCCAACGAGCTGCCTGCTTTGGTCTTTATCCTCACGATTTAGGATCCAAGCTCAGATCCTATCCCAGTTCTCCTGCCTTCTGTCCATCACATTCACCGTTTCAAACTCACCTTGTTTCTCCATTTCACCAGGGATTCTGTGGGGTATTTTCCCTCTTTTCTTCAGGCTGATAATTGAATGGAAGCTGGGAATAACATTCCTTTTTTCAACATAGGTGAAAACTAAGGGATTTAATTCCTTTTAATGACAACTATCAGGAGCAGAATATCAAAAGATTAAACTGTGGTCACTGACACCAGAGCATGAAGTTTTCATAAGTATCAAATAATAAAGAGAAACACGGTTCAACACAAAGAAAGATGAAACCAAAAAGCTCAACAAAGCGGGATTAAATTATTATTTCTGTATTTTTAGGATACATCACACAGGACACTGTTACACTGGTTGTTACAAAAAGACCTGGGGGAGCCAAGGACATGCTCACTAAGGGTCTGATAAAATTGTCCCCTCCTTGCATAAGACAAAATGCAGGTTTATTTTCCATGGAAAGCATCCGGGGGGGCAGAGCCTGGGAAAGCTGTGTGCCTGAGAGCTGGAGGGCATGCAGAGGTCAGGAGGAGAGGCAGCTCAGCTGTGAGCGGTGACACCCAAGTCATCCCAAGCTGCCTGTGCCGAGCACCAGTTCCGAATATCAATCCCCCAGCCTGGCTCAGAAGATGCTCCCCATCTCAGGAACATCCACAGCTCTGCCCCATCCTCCCAAGCACTGCTGTGGCATGAGCTCAGCACTGCTGCTTTCCGTCCCTCTTCCCTCCAGCCCCAAAGCCACTGTTATGGGTAGGGCAAGGACTATGCAGCCCTCCAGTGTGCCACTTGGAAAAGGGTATTTTTCCTCAAGAAAATCTGCATCAGCACAGCACATTCACTTTGACAGCAATAACCAGCAAACTCCCCGCATTCCAAGCATCCATCAGGAGCACTGGAGTGAGAGCAGGAAGTTAAAAATACTCCCATAATCCTGTTAAATGCAAGCTTTGCTTCTAAAGAACAATACCAATTTTATCTCTGTGCTGAAAGGCAGGACATGAGCAAGAGATCTGCCTTCAGAAAGCCAACCATAATAAGCTCATCCTGAGTTCTGTCATACTCTGGACTCTCAGCACAAGTGACAAAAGAAAAAAAAAAAAAGGATGCCACTGCCAGAACTAAAATCTATTTAATCTGCAGACTTCATGGATGGCAAGATCATTCTGAGGAAAACTGCACAGATTTCATCAAACCACTGCTAAACTTTATCTGTCTTCAGCCAGAAACCTCATACTGTATATACTGACATTGCCAGCTTCTCACAAATATCAGAGCTTTCATTCCTAAGGGAATTCCCACCAAACACAAATCCTATAGTTCCTATTTACAAAATCCCCTCTGGCAAGCATGTGGCTCTATCCTTAGGTAACAACATATTGCCAATATATTGCATTTTGTGCTTTTTCCATGACAAAGGAAGCTGGGGAGTGTAAAGCCTTCAGCATTAGCACACTAGACACAGTTAATTTTTTTTTCTTGTTTCCAATAATTGCCAACTACCTTCCTCAGAGTGCCCAAGTCAAACAACAAGCAGATATCCAGCAGCAACTTTCCTAAGGATAAATACTTCAAGGACAAAATAAAACACAGACAAATTCAAAGAAATTTTGCAGTACTAATGTGAGCTACTCTCCTTCAGTTTCTGTCAGTATAAGTGAGGTAGGAGGAGTCAGCATAAATTACCAAGACTTTGTTGATAATGTGTTAAACAGTGAAAAAAGAACCTACACTTCCAGCTTCTGGTACCTTGGTTCATACATAACTTCTGGTGTGGTAAAACTGCCTTGATCTGTAACCCAAGTAGGTGGTAACAGCAAATTTTAAATGATACTGGATCCATAGCTCCCTCCTTTTTTCCTCACCAGCAAATATTTATTCATTCCCAGCCCTGAAGTAGAAGATCCCAACTGAACTGCAGCAGCACCAAGCACACTTTCTATCAGGCACAGCACAAACTGGAGCCCAGGGTGAAGGAGATGTTTTGCCCTCATGATAATCAGCACTGCCTCATTCCACAAGAATTTTAACAACACACACATGATAACCTGGCCCTGCAGTACTACTGCTCCTAAACCCGTATCCCATCAACAAATCTTAGTTATCCATTAGAAAGGAAAAAAAATACACCCAGCACAGAGCCCTTGTGACTATTGCTGCTTTCAAAGTACACACTGTGTGCTCCTCTCTGCCATGCACAGGATACAGTACATTTTTAATAGGAAAAAAAGCATTTACTGGCATGCTAATAACCACATTCTACACACTTTACCCAAAAATGCCTCAAGAACTGCTGTCACAAAAAGGACTGGATGCAAAATTAGACTTTGTCTGCTTTCTCCATGCTGGTGAGAGCTACACAGCAGTAATGTGGCTGAACCAGGCAATTAACCTTTCTCCATTCAAACGCTCAACTATTTAAGACACACTGTCATTTACATGAATTTAAAAATACAGCAAATATTAAAATGAACTTGCATTTGCTGGGTGGAAACGCCACACTTGCCTTCCTTAATCGCGCTCTACATTTTTATTAGGCATAGGCGGCTGAGACCAGGTGTGAAACAATTCCATCCCTCGGAGATACGGCCTCAGCACGCCATTGCTGAGGGTCAGAATAAAGGAGGGGAAGGGAGGCTGGTCCCGGAGCAGGGTCCCGAGGCTGGGGCCGCCACTGACCTGTGCGATCCATCGAGGCCGCTCCCGGCTCCGGCGGTGCCCGCGGCGAGCGAGGCCAAGCGGCTGCCGGAGAAGGCGGCGGCGGCGCCGGTCCCTCCCTCCATGTTGCGTACTCGGCACACAGAGAGCCAGAGCACACACAGAGCACACACAGAGCACGCACACAGCCCCGGCAGCAGCGGGATGGAGCTGCTGGGGGAAGGCAGCGGCAGGGGCTGCTCCCCCGCCAGCCCCGCCGCGATGCTCCGGAGCCCCGGGTTTAAACCCCCAAAAACCCGTGCTTAGAAAGGAAAAGCACAATGCAGCTCGCGGGTCTGCGCTCCCACCCTGCCCTTCCTCAGCAGCACCGATTCATGTTTTCCTGAGGCTGCTGCAGGCATTTCAGCTGTAACCCTTTCCCAGCTGCAGGAGGAAAAGGCACCTCTTGTCCTGAGCATCTCCATCCCTGTCCTTCGGATTCAAGCAGGGATGTTTTCTCCTGCTTTGCATGGTCTCACTCCTAAATAACACTTAAACAAGTGACCAGTAAGGATCATATGAGCAGGAATTATTCCCAATTCTGCCAACTGGTTAACCTTGGATATATCACATTAATGTGTTTGCTGTTCTGCTTCCTCCTTTTGGAAAACAGGGTAATATTTACTGCATTCCCAGAGGAGACTTGCAAGCCTTAATTTATTTCTCTGTTTATGCAGCCCGTTTGAAAATGAACTGTGTAAAAACTGCTAATACAATTTCTAGTTCATACACCAAACCAGAAATGAGAAATAATTATTACAACCCAACTTTCAGATCCCATTAAAAGACTGAAATCCTTCACTGACCATCAGTGCAGGAGTGAGGATGATGAGCTCTCCATCCGAGGCACTGAGATCTAGCAAATAACAGGAAAGCCTGGATGATGGATGACCCTCAGTCCTGGCTTGGCCATCAGCTTGTTGTGTGACCTTCATCAAGTCATTTTAATCTTTCTGTATCGGTACAGAATGCAGAGCTGTTCTCACTTCTGTGAAACGGCCCAAGCTTTTCTGTATTGTTATCACTGCTACTCCTGCCTGAAGTTCAAAAGTACAAACTAGAATTTGTAGCAATGCTGGATAGTGTCTGGCTGCAGCCCATGGAAACTCCATGTGGAATCTAAAGGTTTTGCACATAGCTCCTTTCAACTCAGTAGGATGCTGAGGGTTATCAGTGGAGTGAAGATTTTGAGGGGGTGAAATTCTGTATGCTTTTTGGACACAGCAAGACACCGAGTGCAGAAAGACAGAAATATTTCCAAAACAACACCTTTTTGTTTAAAATTCAACAGAAGAGGTTGCACAACCCCAAATTATACACAACAGTCTGTATAACTGTTCTTTTTTAGTCTGTAATGGTTGGATCAGTGCTGCTTGCTAAACGCTGTATAACCAAGTGACAATAACCCCGTTCATCAGCCCTGATGCCTAAGGACACAGCCAGGCCAAGCATGAGCTCAGCACTTACAGGAGACAGAGAAGATTCAAGCTTGGCAAAGTTGAGCAAAGTCAAACAGGTTATACCCGTTCTGTGCCTAGAAAGCTTAATGATCCTTTCCAAATCCCTCTTTCCCAATGCAAATTTTAATTTGTTTCACCAAAACAGACATGCAGGAATGGGATAACCTAAAGATAGAAAAATTTAATAGGAAATAACATGTCCATTTAGGAAAAAAAAGCTGTTTTCATTTTGCATCAGTGGCTGCTGGGCTGCAGGAGCTGTTTAAACACCCTTCCTGCCCCTGGACACCTCATTTGCAGCTCCCAGGGACAACAGACCAAGGGATACTGGGTGGATTCATCCCAGGGATTGTAAACCTCAACTGGTCGGCTTGACCTCTCTGACTTGAGTGGGAAGTTAATTCAAATTCCAAGACAGGAGAAAACAGAAGCACACTGAGAAGTGAAGGATTTGCATGAAGTGATGGGAACAGAGCCAGGGCAGAGGTCCCCAATGGTCCAAGACCCCAAAGCACCAACAGAATGAGAACACAAGGTGAGAAACCCTGTGGAAATTCTCCACCCAGGTGTGCTACAATAAAATACTGCACCCTAAGGTGAACAGATAGAAGATAAAAGTTCTGCTTAAAGGAGTGAGGCTAAAACCCAGTTCCACAACTCCTAGTGAACAGTGTTCAATCAAGCTGAATAAAACAGAACCAAAGCAAAACCAAAGCTGTCATGTCAAAAATTGATAAAGCATAAAAGCACAGCAGACACTATCCACACCGTATCTGCTACAGCTTAAGGTCTACTGCCCTGCTCAGAGGAGTAGAAATAGCTCTGGGGAAAAATTAGGGAAATTACCTTCATTACAGCTCCAGGAGACTCCCAACTACCTGGAACCTATGACAAGTGAGAGAAGGTGCATTTCAGTGCAGAGAGATTGAGCACACGCAATCCTTACACAGGCAGGTGTTGGGGGCACAGCAGAGGATTGTGCCGTGCTGCTGCTTCCATGTTCCATGCTGAGATCCCACCTGCAGCTCCTCCTGCCAGCTCTCACCCAGGGCTACCTGTTCTCCTGCACTTTAGCTCCAAACCCTCCAAGGCCAGAGCCTCCCTTGCTCTTTATTTGTACATTTTTCAGTGCAGCACAGTCTTTTTCCAAGGTCAGGGCTCAGGACTGTAGAGCTAAACAGTAATAAGGATTTTGTTTCACAGCTAACTAGAATTCACCAGTTATTAGGAATACCGCTGTGCGTGTCCAAGAGTCACATTTAAAAAGGTCTTTGATGTCTCTTAGACATCCAAGCTCAAAACTGCTGTGGTTTGATGTAACAGGTTTCCTGCACATGAGCTGGGTTCTTTCTGCTGGAGGTAAGTTTTGACAGTAATGGATCATTTTTCTAATGCAGACAAGATCTCTCTCCAGTCAGCTTTGCTTTCCCTCTATTTAGGGCTTGAATTATCACAATAACAAAACAAAATTAAACATGTGACTCAAATTGTGGGGTTGTTGCTGTTTTTTCAATTAGAGCAGAGCAGAGAGGTATCAATAACTGCAAACTCTAATTTGCTATTAAATTAGAAACTGTCTTGGAAACATTTAATCTCTTAATCCTTGGAGTAACAAGGGGTGGCTCAGAATCAAATTCAAAACAAATCTCCAACCTGGAAAGCTGCTCTATGACATGGTTGCACCCATGACCAATTTACTTAACTTCAGGTTGATAGAGCTAACACAGATAATTTGATTACATAATGATTCACCTTTCTACCACCTAAATAAATTTTGAAAAGCTGCAACAGAAACTCCTGTTTCAGACAATTCTCTCCTAACATAAATTTCTGTCAACCACTTAAGGAACAGGATTATGCAATTCTTTATGACTTCTCACCTCTGCCAGTACTTTCCTTCCGTGTTTGATAGTTTCTCTCACTTTAAACACTATTCCATTTAAGAGCACAAAAGCGCCAAGCAAGAGAGGGTTTCAAATGTAACTTCTTTGATTTCTTGAGGTTATCTAGGCAGAGAGAGACCAAGGATGCTGCAAGTTTTCTCCTTGCTCTTTGCATAATTTTTAATTAAATTAAAAATGGATTGCCATTAATAACGTACACATGGTAAGACGGTATAAGATTGCTTTTGTTTCCAAAAGTAAATTAATTTAATCCAAAAATTGTTCAATATTAAGATACACAAATTTTTGAGTAAATTATTTGAAGCACCACCATTCTTGTAGGGTATTTTACAACCACAGTTTTAACTGAGGTGCTGCCCAATATGCACTGAAGCAAGTTCAGGAAACAAAGACCAACTGGACAGCTAGAACAAAGAAACTAAAATATTTAAAAGAAAAGCTTGCTACTAGCCCAAGTTGAGAACTATTTCATTGCTAATTAATGATATAGGTCACAAACTGGTCTCTCCTGAGGATTATGACAGGACATTTGCCTCCCCCAATCACAGAGTGCAGTTGTTCAGGGCCTGTTTAATATAATTTTATATGAAAAATGGTGGTTTTATACTGGAAGGACTTTGTGAATCCCAGCACAAGAAAGAGAAAACCAGGCTGCACTTTGTGACTGATGAAATGTAGGTAGAGGTCTTTCAAGCTGTGCCCACATCAGAGGCTCCTCAGGGGAGCTGAGACCAGCCCCAGGGCTGGATGAGCCTCTGAAGGGCTGTTTGCAGCCAGGCTCCCATACAAAGGCAAAAGTGCTGAGCAGGCACCTCCAAATCCCTCTCCAGAGGGACATTCTTGCACATTCTCCAGGACAAGAACTACGCCCAAAGCTCCACTTTAAATACAAGTGTATTGCCACTGCTGCACACCTCCCACTTAAATCATCATAAAAGACCATTATTACACCTCCAGGACAGTTACTCCATCTTCAGACTGTGGAAGCTCAAGGTGCTGCCACTGGGGCTGTATCACCTCAACCCTGGAGGGGTAGAAACAAATGAAGAGAGACATCTCTCTAAGGTCAGGGTGAGAAGAGCCTCCCTCCCATAGGCCTCTGCAGGTACATCTTAATATTTTGAGTTCCATTGGTTCATACAGTTAAGACCATCCCTCTTCAGCCCCTGTTCACCTTATACGTAAGTCCTCTAGAATGCTCTCCCTTCCCTCAATCCCCATTGGCCCCAGTTTGGTGCAATCCTCTGCCCCTATTTTCCTATTAGTTGTTCCTGCCCCTAACCCCATCTCCACATCATTTTTCCCTGTTCCCATTGGACCCTGACCCTCTGATCCACCCCCTCTTATCCATATATAACCCTGGACCCTCCACCCGCTTTTATCTTTGAACATATAACCCTGGACCCTCTTCAGCCAATAAACCCTTCCTGGAGCACCATACAAAGACCTGTCCCTTGTCTCTGTCCTCTGCCTGAGGATTTTATTGTGCACTCCAGGCTGAGGAAGCACTAGTCGCTCTCAGGCTACGTTGTTGTGTGACCACCAGAACTCTGTCCTGCTGAATTCCTTGATACAGACCTTCGGTTTGTGGTGCCCAACCAATCTGCTGCAGGTGTGTTACTGATTTCATAAACTGCAGAGTATATGTGTTTATTAGAGGAAGGAGAGGAGAAACAATTCAAGATCTCAGTGAAAACCCAGCCCTGCAAACATCTCATAGCTATAGAGTGATTTGGATGTGGAGACCAAGCTCCACTCATACTGGGTACGTACTGTGGGACATCTTCAGCTCCCAACCAAGCCTTGTGTTTAAAGGTGTCAAATGCAGTTTTTTCTACAACACAGGCTGTAAAAGGAACACTGGGCAGCGCAGTCATTGCTAGAGATGCCAGGCAAACACATGGAACTGAGTGTCCCACCTCCTCCTCCTAAACCTGAGCCATCAGGTGCTGTAGCTGTGCAAAGACATTAGCACATTCTGTGGCACTCCTGCACAGCCCTAATGCTGCAAAGCCCGACAGTCCACAGTCAAACCCACGCTGAAAACTCAGATCCTTTCTTAAGAGTTTGTATTATAAAATGCACACGTGTCAAACTCCAATAGAACACTCAGACTTCAGACCAGACACAGGACAGAAAGAGGAAGCTAAGGAGCCCCCACGTGTCTCCAAGTCCTTCACGGCACACATAGATGTGTTTTTAAGTCACGAACCACAATCTTCACTGGTGGAATCCCTGCCAGAAGAAGAAGCAGGTACTTCCTGCAACTTACTGTTAGCAAAACCTTATTCCAGGGTAAAGGGATACCAGCCTTGTGGAGCAGACACTCAACTAGATGAGTAATTCCAGCATTCCCACACTGCTTTTCTTCCTCCCCCAAAAAAGCAAGCTGCTGCTCAGGACAAGTTCGTGCTTGTGCTGTGGTGCTGTGCCCAAGGTGTGTCTCTGTGTGATCCACCTGCTCTGTTCAGCACTGTCCATAATCCCTCAGCACCTGCCCTCTGGGAAGGAGCAGGCACTCCGAGATACTCCCTTCAAAAGTGTCTTAGACATGGCAAAAGAGAACTCTGCAGTGCAAAGGAAACAGCAACCTTTGTTCAAAATTCACGTTTTTCACAAGTTCGCTATGGAGAAATAAATCATCAGTGTCATGGCTGCTCAGGAGCAGCTCATTCCCTAGACTTGTTTCCACCTGTCTTAATACTTGAAAACCTGTCTCACCGAGCCTTGAGAAAGTGCAAGATAAGCTACAAGGACAAGAAAAACTCCTGAGGGATCGAGAGCAGAGACATGAGAGAGGGAAGCAAGCACAGAAATTATCACACACAAGGTCTGGGTTTCTCCAGCCTTGGAGCAGGGATAAGCAGAGGCAGCTCAGGGGAAAGAGGTGTTTGGGCTTCTGACTGCTGTGAAGAGCTCTGCCACCCTTAAAATTCATGGCCAAGATGGAAACTCCGTTCATTAAAGCTGGATGACAGAAGGGGCCCATGAGGGAGAGCCACAGCTTGAGAATGAATGTGGTGGAAAGCAACCAAGTCCAAGCATTGGGGAGACAGGTAAAGTGGCAGCAAAACAGACGCGTTTCACTGCCCCCAGGTCACAGCTCCCCCAGGTAACAGCATCTGGCACCCAAAAGACAGCAACTCACAGAGCAGCTGCTTCTTCAGAGCAAGAGCTCTGCACTAGCAAGGACACAGAAAGAACATCTTCCAAGTGATATGAGCACCCATCTATCTATAACCAGAGGAGACTGCACAGGAGTCTCCAGAAAAACATTTCAAATGCTTCCCCCATCTGTCCTTCCCTCTCCTTTCTGAGCATTGTTCCATATTTCCCCAAGACCCTTTTCAGCCGAGCCACTCTGTAAATACAAGCTGATCCTCTGTTTTGCCAAATGAACTGAAAAATGTGTGTCAGTTGTGAGCACTTTGGACAGTCCAGACCACCAGAGAAGTGTACCTTTAGGCTGCAGGAAGGTATCCCATGGGATTGCACAGTCCATCTTCTGCAACAGGAGTGATCCACCTCCACACCTGCACAGCAGGGAGCTTCCCATGGTGAAGAGCTGGGAATTGCATTAAGAATCTCTGGTGTAGCTGTCAGGCACTCAGTGTTCAAATACACAGTCCTACAAAGGACTTCAGTTTGTTTTTTCCCCAGGTGTAGAGCTGGCAATGAGCTGCTCTGGTTTTTTATTAGGCAACCCATTATTTGACTCACAGGAATATAATGTAATAGCTCTAGCAATAATTCTACTTCTATCTCACCTCAGTCCCCTCCTGGATGAAAGCTGTTATTTAAAATATCCCCCAAGACAGTTGCAAGGAGAGAAAGAGAGGAGAATTGCTGTCTTCTGTGTCACTGCCTGCTCTTACACAGCCATCATTCTCCTTTAACTCTGACTGACCCTCTCTGACTGAAACAGGGCTATAGTTTTGCCTGTTCAGACATTAAAGTTTGCAGATACTCTGATTTAAGTACCTCCATCTGCACAATCTCTCAGTTCTTATTCTTGCTAATCATGTGCAGGCAGTTAAACCTTCCTTCTCCACACTCGGCATCCAAGTACTTAATCTAGTAAAGGATATTGCTGATGTCCTCCCTGTGAAAAGCAGGGAGTTGAATGTCAGAAGAACAATGATTACTCAAAAAAAGCTGCCTGTGTAATCTCTCAGAGCTTGCACTCAGTGTCATGCCAAGTTCTCCACATTAACCCATAAAAGAATGTGCACTACTTCCTCAGAGGTCAGTGATTTGGGACTGATGAGGAAGTCAGAGCACACATCCCAGGAGGTGAGCCTGTGAATCCTGCAGGAAGCTTCATTTGACTGAAGCTGGATTCTGCACAGACACTACAGCACAGGAAGGTATCTTTAAATGACCCCTCATGACCTGCCTTGCTCTCATATTAGAAGACATTTTTAGAATCGTTCCTCCTCTACTTAAGTGTGTTTTAAGCCATATCAAATGTCCCCAAAACCTGACACCCAACTTTCACTTTGCCCTGCTCTTCACATCTTTCTTCATTGCTTTAGTTCATCAGGTTCCTGCTCAACTGCATTCTCTTTTCAAGTTCTCACCCTTTGTTTCCTACTCTCCACCTTATCACCCCACTTTCCCACTCATCCTTCATTGTCCTGCTGTTACTTCAACCCTTCCACAACCACTTATCTATATTCTCCTTTCAATTCTTTTACTCCATTATCACAAAATGTCATGTATCTCCTTTCCCAACCATTGCTTTCTGAGAAAATACTTTACCCTGCTACAATTAAAAGATCAGGTCTTTTCAAGCAAAACTTGCGATTTTTAAACTGATGGAGAGAGGTTGGAAGAAGCTGAAGAACATCACTTGGTTTTAGTTTTAACACTGTCCTTCTGCTGCCCCTAAATTAACATTTTATGCCCACAGCTTTGATGGGCAAATGAAATGCTAACAAAATCCAGCCAAAGTTAAATCAGTTATCCAGAGGTCTTGACACAAGCATTGACACCTTGACACAAACAACACTTGACAATGTACAGGACTTGCTCTCCCAGGTCATTATCCAGACATGGGACACATTGTTATGCTAATGAAGATTTATTTTCTTGGCTCTGGAAAAATGGCTATGCAAAGCATTCCCTCTCCAAGCATAACACAGGTGACAGTCTCTCCCCTACTCTGCAGCAAGTCTGAAAGGTGAAGAAGGGAAAGAAATCCAATTAAATCAGTTGGGACTGCTGAAGGGAGACAACACATAGTACTGTCAAAGTGAGAGACACAGGAGAAGCAGCAAGAAGGATAAGATCAGTGTCTCACACAGAAACAGTTCTGCACCACAGGGTAGGACTGAGAGAAGAAATTAGGAAATTCTTGGTATAAACCTGGATTTAAAGCTTGTGTGTCAAGCAGCATCCCCCAGGTCACCTCAAATTGGGAACTCACTTTTATACAAGGCTTTTTCCAGCTCTGTAAAGGTATCAGGGCTTTGGGGAGGTAAACATATGAAAGCCATGAGGGAGCTACACTGGAAACTCAGGAGTGACTTGGAACACTCTGCTGATACCTGGATGTTACTCTCATAAGCTTGGGAAGGGCTGGAGCTACACAGAAAGTCAGGGAGCTCAGAAAAGCCCAGGGAAAACCCAGCAACATGGATAGGAATGTTCAGAACCCTCTGGAAGAGCCTGTAATCAGCACCCAGCACTGGAGCACCAATTACTTCCAAACACAAATAGCTGGAACACCCCAAGTAAATGAGGTGTGGAGTTTATCCTTCACAGAAGGTGCTGCCTCAACACAGAGAAACAGCCAACAGGACAGAAATGCAACATGCAGGAAGTTCCAAAATACAGCTGAAAGTTCTCGTTGTTCAGGGATAGTCTTATCTTCGCCTGCAGGGCATTTATTTGGTCAGTCACAGCTCTGTATCTGCAAATTCTCCTCCATTCCAGTCCTATAAACAAATGAATATTCTGTTTTATGAGGCTTGAGTAATATTCATGGAAACTCACTTGGTGTCTTTCATTCTGACATTCACTCTGCATTGAGAAGGAAGAGATCACTGAGATCCCCAGGAGAGTATTGTTTTGCTGTTACTTGGGGGGGTTTATTTTTGTATTTAAACATTGGAGAAGGGGATAATGCATGGAAATACAGATCTTATGTTACATAACACAAATGTTACAAAGCAAGAAATGCTGCTCCTGCTCCTACCTCTAAGGAAAACCAGTGCATCTCCAAGCTTTAGCTCACCTTCTAATGTTTCAAGGTAAGGATCAATGCTGGTTACCACTCAGAAAAATACACAGACAAAGCACAGAACACATTTTTAACCTAATCTTTTCATGAAAAATCACTGATTTTGTTAAAAAACTCGGCATAAATGCTTTTTGATAAAAGTTCTGTATTTTCTCAAAACACAGCTTCTGGGATTTTTTTTTCAACACCACTGAAAGCTTTTTAACATAGCACACAGTTAAATGACAATAAAATGGCTGTTTTGAACATGAAGGAGATTATACTTTTTCTGAAACAGAAAGAAAAGGAGATGAAAGACAAATGTAATTTTCTCTCATTATAATCCATTGATGCACAGATTTTTGTTAATTACTTTCCTTATGGGTATAATCTAAACATTTCAAGCTATAATAAACCTACGCAGCACCACAGGAAAACAGTAGAGAAAGAGCCTGGGGAATCTTTTAGCAAATTTTTCATTAGTTTTGCATGGAGAACACCATGTGAGAAGCCTGGGTGTGTAGCCAGAAAACATCAAAGTGTAGTGGCCAGGGAAAAAAGACACACAGAATCACCAGGTTGGAAGAGACCTCCAAGATCATCAAGTCCAACCTAGCCAGCTCAACGAAACCATGGCACTGAGTGCCATATACAGTCTTTTTTTAAACACATCCAGGGATGGTGACTCCACCACCTCCCTGGGCAGACCATCCCAGTACCTTATCATTCTTTCCATGAAAAACTTTTTCCTAATATCCAACTCATAATTCCCTTGGTACAGCTTGAGGCTGTGACCTCTCTTTCTGTCAGTGCTGCTTGGAGAAAGAGACCAAGCCCCACCTGACTACAGCCACCTTTCAGGGAGTTGTAGGTAGAGAGTGATAAGGTCACCTCTGAGTCTCCTTTTCTCCAGGCTAAACAACCCCAGCTCCCTCAGACATCCTCACAGGGCTCATGTTCCAAGCCCCTCACCAGCCTTGTTGCCTCCTCTGGACACACTCAAGTGTCTCAATGTCCTTCCTGAACTGAGGGGCCAGAACTGGACAGAGCACCCGAGGTGTGGCCTCAGCAGTGCCGAGTACAGGGGAAGGAGCTCCCTGCTCCTGCTGGCCACACTATTCCTGACCCACCAGGGCACTGCTGGCTCCTGTTCAGCTGCTGTCACCAGCACCCCCAGGTCCCTTTCTGCCTGGGCACTGTCCAGCCACACCATCCCCACCCTGTAGTGTTGCACGGGGTTATTGTAGCCAAAATGCAGGACTCAGCACTTGGACTTACTAAACATCATCTTATTGGACTCTGTCCATCCATCCAACCGTTCCAGGTCTCTCTGCAGAGCCCTCCTACCTTCCAACCAATCGACATGTGCTTCCATCTTAGTGTCGTCTGCAAATTCAATGAAAGACTCAATACCCTCGTCCATGTCATCAATAAAAATATTGAGCAGAACAGAAAAGGATATTCCAGCCGTGCTCCCTAGGCCAAACATCCAGAATTCCTAACACTCCCATTCCTGGAAGTCTCCAAGGCCAGGCTGGACAGGGCTTGGAAGCTGTCCCTGCCCATGGCAGGAGATGGGATGGGATGGGCTCCAAGATCCCTCCCAATGCAAACCATTCTGGAATTTCATTATTGGTTTGGTGGGAGAGGGAGTAACAGAAGCTGTTGAACAACTGTACTAGAAAAATGAGCTGTAAGATGCTCCAAAAATATCTCTGGGAAATAAAAACCAAGGTGTGTCCAGCGTATCCCCCAGAGCCAGGAGAGCTCAGCCAGGCTGGTTTGCACTGCAAGGCTGGGGCAGCCCTGGCCACCCGGCCCCCAAACCAGCCCTGCTGAATGTGCAGCAGGAAAGCTGGGAATTGTCCACACCAGGACAAAAAGCTGCTTCCACATTAAGTTCCCAGAATGTAATGAGCACACAAGGTGTAAAAACAGCAGTTTAAAACCCAGTCTCTCCTGTCTACACGATGTAACACTTCTAGACATCCCCACATCCACAGGTAACTAAAATTAAACACAAACTGGAAAACAGATTTAAAGCATTTTCTCAGTAACTGGAATGAACTGAGGATTTCATGTGCTGTCTTCATGCTCACAGTTCTGCAGCAAGGCTGGATTTTCTTTCAAGAACAGCCCTCTACACTCTCTATTCACACAATGTAGCAGTTGATCATTTAATTATGGGTAAAACCCAGTATTTTACACACATGCAATACACTTTTTAATGCATACAGGACATATTTCACTCAGCAAAAAAAGATGGTATGTTCACAATTATTACCACTTTACCATTCCTTTCCTCCCATCACCGTTTCACTCTGGCCAAATGCCAGGAACCCAGGACTTTCCTCTGCTACAGCTGAGCAGAGGAGGGGGAGAAAAAATCAGCGAAGGGCCTCATGAGTTAAGGACTGGGAGAAAACACTCTAAGGGCAAAACAGGTTCAAATTTAAAGGTATAAAGTAAATTTATTATTAACAGTCAGAGAAGGATGATGAGAAGAAGTAAAATAAGCCTTTAAAACATCATTTCCACACACACCCCTGCCTCTTTCCCACTGACAGTGCAGGGAGACAGGGCACGGGGGTTTTGGTCAGTTCATTACTCGAGATCTCCTGTTTGCTCACTGCAGGGAGTCTTTGCTATGCCATGGGGTCCCTCCCATAGGCAAACAGTCTTCCCAAAACTGTTGTGGCATTGGTCACTGGTTCAGAGGGTGCAGTCTTTTAAGGCTAGGCTGCTCTAGTTTGGAAGTAAAGGCCTTTTCTGTCTATCTCTGGAAGCAGGGGCCTTCTCTCTTTATTTGGGTCTCCCACTGGATCACTGCTTTCTCTGGCATTCACCCGCTCCAGAGAGAGCACTTTTCCCATGGGCTGCGATCCTGCATCCCCCTGGATCTCATGGGTTGCAAGGGAGACAGCCTGCTTCATCACAGTCCTCACCATGGCCTGCAGAGAAATCTCAGATCTGGCGCTTGGAGCACTTCCTTCCCCTCTTTTTCCACTGACCTTGGTGCCACCATGTTGTTTTCCCTCATGTGTCCTCACTTCCTCCTCTTCTCTGACTAGAAGAAATACTGGTGTCCATAGGTACCACTGCCAATACATTCCACTGATTCAAAGATTCTTGCAGGTCCCACAGCGCCAAGAAATTGATTTCCTCCAGGTTCCACACAGGGGAGTCTCCCACCAGGTTTCCTCTGTCAGCCACGTGGCCCCACCACCACCACGCAGGCAGTGGAGTGAACGGAACACCTCTCCTCATGCGAGGCTCCAGAAGGGAGAAAGCACCGCCGCCATCCCTGCCCTTCTGCCCACAGCACGGCTGGCTGGGCAAGGCTCACCACCGGCTACACTGGCACCCATGGCACCTCCACAACCCTCGGGAAAAAACTGCACCCATGCTGGTTTGATTTTCTTCTGAAGTATGTCATCACAGAGGCATTACCAACCTCTCTAATTGGGCCAGCAGCATGTCCATCTTCAAAGCCATCAGAGGTTGGCTCTACTGGACACGGTGGGAGCTTCTAGCTGCTTCTCACAGAAGCTACCCCTGTGCCCACCCCTGTGGTTTCTTCCCCCACCACTACCAAAAAACAGGCCATGCCAAATCAACTCATCCAAGGAGTTCTCACAGATTTAATGGTAACAGCTTAAATCATCAGAGCTCAGATCAGCAACCTGAAGTTCCCGAGTCATGATTCAAGACCATCCTACAGGCACAACATGAAAGATCCACAAGGATGCTCCACTGTTGCCTGCCTTGCTGCAGCTGGTCATGTGTAGACTTTTAAACACACATCTCAGTGACCGCTTGGAGTTACAGGCTTGTGAACAGTGCTTGAGAGGATGGTGCTTTTGGGGGAAAAATACTGCAGAGAAACCCAGCCCGAGGAACAAAAGAGAACACTTGATTGCATCCTTTGTAACATCCTAAATATGGGAAAGCATCATTCCCCTAAAGCCACCTCACTGGTCGGGCTTGTGGTTCACAAACTCTCTTCTGGTTCACAAACTCACTTTCATTATTTCATAAAGAACTGCTGCTGGCGTAAATCAAATTCTTCACAGATTAAAGAGAAGGAATCCAACATAAGCTGCTAAATACAAGCTTTTCCTGAAAAACACTACCTGAACCTTGGCTCAAGGCTTACCCCCCCAGTCTTTGAGGGTTACAAGGACAGGATTTCTTACACATCCATTGCCAGTTATTTTAAATAGATCTCCAGCATCTACTCCATGGATGTGAGGGCTCAACAGCAAAACTTCAGAACAAATGATGTCAGTAAATCAGAAGAGAATACAGCACCTGAGTGATTATTATCATTAAAGAAAGCAAATAAATACACTCTTCCATTCAATTTATATTTATAAATATAGATAAATAAATATATATAAATACATATTTATATAATACATAATACATATATATTTATAAATAGTTCCAGTTGTGTCTGGAAGTCCCAGCATTGACTGAACTCCACAGATCCAGCAGAAAAATTCACCAGATAGAGGAGTCTGCACAGAAAAGCCGCAGAAGAAATGAAGGAATGGGGCATTAGATGACCTGTCTGAACACACAGTTAATGACTCTGGGGTATCAGTCACAAAGTCCCAGCTCTGTCTCCCCATCCCTCACAGACCATGCTGGCTCACCAATACAGATTCCTCTTCCTCAGTAAAGCAGGAGGAAGAAAAATCATCACGTGGGGCCAGCAAGGAAGGCAGACCATCTCCTGCACGTTTTGTTGAGCCAAAATAAGCCCTTTGAGCTCACCCCTGAGCACTCACCAAAACCAAACAAGTAACAAATTTTTCACAAACTGTGAAAGGAAGTAAGTGTTTCATTCAGCCCAGTAGAAGATAATTGTAAATAGTGTAGCAGAGCAGCATGTTATGCATCAGCAGAAAAGCCTTCAGTAAATCATGGGCAGCTGAAGATCAGACTGGCACCAGGGCAGAGCTCCTACACCAACCACCAGCATTTACTAACTGTGAGCAAGACTTGACTCTGCACAGTACCTGCACAGGGTGACATGACAAAGGTAAGGCCCTTGTTCCCAGGAGAACACACATAGATCACGTGGAATCACTTGTGCCTATTTGTCCAGTCCCACCAGAGACCCCTCAAACCCAACACCTCTGATTTCTCTCCAGGAAGAACAGGATATCCCTTTATAAAGTCTCAACAATCCACACGTGGCTTTTAAGATGTCTTGAGACTCAATTTCTGTAAGAGGAACAGAGGGAAATGAGTAAGTCACTATGTTTAAGTCAAACCTATAAAAAGAAAAACGAGTGTCATACTCCTGGGTGAAAACTGTGAGGTGACAGGTGTTTCATGCCCTGGCACAAGCACACTATAATTTGGTGCAAAGAAGTCATCATAATCAATATTTAAAGGTGGGGTTTTTTTATAAAAAGTGCACATTTGCCACAACAAATTTAGAGACTGCTCTTTGAATAAAAATAAAAGCATCAGGTAAAAAATTCTGCACCCCTCTCAAAAATAAATATATCTTTGCCTGGGTCAAAAGCATTACTAGAACATCCTCACTGGCACCAAAAACCAAAAGCACAGAATGAGAGAGTTTCTTCACAGGAAGGGTTGTTAAACACTGGAAGGGGCTGCCCAGGGAGAGTCCCCATCCCTGGAGGTGTCCAAGGAAGGCCTGGACATGGCACTGTCAAACCAGGACAGGCAGTCAGTACTCTGGGCTGGTGACAAGGTGGGGATTGGGCACAGGTTGGAGTTGATGGCCAGGGAGGCCTTTTCCAGCCAAGATCTTGTGATTCTGTGACCAATCCATGGGGGACTTATGAAACTTACTTAAAAGGATCAGCGCTATTATGCAACTATTAAATATGTTCATATTTACAGCGTGAAAACAAACACTGCCAACAGCTCCTCAGGGATTAATCTTGGGAGGCACCAGATAGATTTCAAGCACATGAGGTGATTACTTGGATGTTTCTGACAACTTCATGCCAAAGGGCTTCAATTGTGAACCAGAACTGGTGGCAGAGCTGGTACCTCTGCTAAGGGTGTCTGATATGCAGCAGCAGTAATAGTCTTTTTCTTGTGTCCTATTATCTGGGAAACACAGAATAATTATAGAAATGAAATTAGAAAAAAAACCCTTAACACATGCAATAAGCTTAAGAAAATCAAGATCTTATAAGAGAAAAAAAATTTGAACTCTCCTCATTGCACCACAGTTACATATAGAACACATTTATTTCTCAGGCTTCTAATGCTCACTGCAGGCTCTCCAAATGATCAGCCTTTGCTTATGGATTTGCTTTCAATATATAACCTTATTCACAGGTTATATACAGGACTTACCTACAAGAAGGCCCAATAATTGCAAATTAAAAACAAAACCACCACCATCATTTTAAATCATTACAGAAAAGCTCAGATACATCTTTTCCAGATCAAATAAGAGGACTCACAGCTGATTTCATTCCGTTAGTGCCAAACACCCAGCATTCCAGAACTAGTAAATTCTGTGTCCAGTTATCACGTATAGAGTTCAAGGGGATGCATTTAAATGAAGATTATGAAAATGAAAGGGACTCAAAATACCTTTCTGACTAGAGGTGAGCATTGCAAGTGATAGTTGCTCAGCAAAAGCATTTCTAAAAATGTTAAGTCCTACCCAAGTGTGGTTTTAATAAAGATTGCCACATTTTTTTCTTGCTGTCCCTCATTCCCATCCCATGACAAAGTAACCTACAAGATGCAAAAAAGACAAAAAACAAAGACTTGCAGTAAGAGAGGCATTGTGCATGAATGAGAAGGGGGGGGGGAAGATACACTGAGGGGGAGAAAAGAAAAAAGGAGAAAACATTTAAAAAAAATAAAGAGATTAAAAGAAACAAGCAACCAAACAATAGTGGAAGTTAAAAGCATTAGAAAAAGTTTGCCTCTAAATGGAGAGCAGACACTGCAGAAAGAAAAGTTTGGGCATGCTGAAGCACTGTAATTTATGGAAAAATGCAACTAAGCAGGTTCCCTAAGTGCAACCCCACACCCTTGTGAACCAGCATATCCAGATGCCTTTTCCATCCTTGACACTCCTGGGGCAAGTTCCCTCTCCCAGGGTACCCAGCGATCAACACATCAACCTTGGGTTGCAGCTATAGAATTGCTGCCTTTTTTGTTTCTATTGCACCCAGAGGAGCTGTGGCTGCCCCTGGATCCCTGGAAGTGTCCAAGGCCAGGCTGGACAGGGCTTGAAGCAACCTGGGACAGTGGAAGGTGTCCCTGCCCATGGCAGGGTGCAATGAGCTGGACTGTAAGGGCCCTTCCAACCCAAACCATTCCTGAGCAGTTCTTGGGATGGAGATCCACAGCTCCCTGTTACAATATTAATTCTAAACAAACAATGTGCCATAATCTGAAGTTCCACACAGGAACAGAACTTATATTTCATACCTAGAATAGCATTTTGAAAGGGTCAGATAGGTAAGAGTGACCCACTGGGTGAACCACTAAGTAAAATAACGTTTCCAAGTACATCTTTAGGCAGAAGTTTGAAACCAGTAAATCATGTTCCTCAGCAATCTCAATCCCAATGCCTGATGCCCAAATTATTTCCCAACATTGTTTCCAAAGCAGAAAAAGCACAGAAATGTTTATTACAAAGAAGACAAAATAAAAATCACTTGACATAATTTTACTGTCACATGCAGGAGAAAGACAGGTGAAGAAGTGGCTACAAATATTCCTGATTTAAGCTCCTACACAGCAGACAAAATGATGCATTCAGCAATATAACCTGTCTCTAACAAAGTCTACTCCAAGAACAGAAAAAGTAATGTTTGAGCCCCTTTGAAGATTGAAAAGAGGTTTTCTCAGTTCAAAGGCAGTAACAAAGCTGAGCTCAGAATCTGGTGCAGCTGAGGACTCTCTGCCTACCAGGACAATGCACAGAAGCCCAGCCCAGCTCCAGGGAAGGAGTCGCAGTCTCAGGGCTGGCACGGAGTCCTCATCACCCGAGTTGTGCCAGGCAGCGTTTTCCCTCAGGAAGATGCACAAAGAAGTGCACAAAGTGCTGTGTGCACGAGCCAATGTGGTGCATCAGCCTTGTCTGCCTTTAGTCCTGTCACACAGCCCATCTACTGGTGCAGGATTTCCCTTTTATCTAAAGCTTTTAAAGCAGACTAATGCGAACGTTATCCTTGCTGTGGATATCCTGGACATGGGACACAATAAGCACTGATATAGCCACAGATCTCAAATTAAAACCTTTACGGATTTCCTGTCAAGTGATGCAGTATTTAATTTAGCTCTTTTAAGTGAGCTATATATGAGAGTACTACAAGTAATCACATTCTGGAGAATTATTTTGAATCACATTCCTGGTCACAATCAAATAGATGGAATTCCTGCTCTGCTTCTCCAGAATTACTGCTACCATATAAATTCAGCCTCTCTGTTTTCATGCCAAACTTACTGTTGTCAACAATGAAAGCAAAACCCATATTTAGTGCTGGACAGAAGTTCTGCTCTTTCTTGTGACTTGATCTAGATGAAAGGGGTTTAGAAACAATAGTAATAATAACAATAAAAGTAACAATAATTATTAATAACCATCACATAAATAATCCTATTGAATATTTAAGCCAGTAACCATCTCATTAAAAATTTCTCCTGGGTGTCTCATGGTGCATGTAATTAAAAATCTTTAAAAAAATGATCCAAATTTTCAAATTACATTTCTGTAAGATTTGATGTGTTTTTATCATTGTTGAGTATCATGACACTCCTACAGGAAAAAAGAAGAGGGAGAGGAAAAAACATAAATTAGAGCTTGCAAAAAAGGAGAAAACATTGCTTTTGTCCCAGTGCTTCTTGAAATTTCTTATGAAATTAAGAAATCTATACAGCCCATGCATTCCAACAGAGGCTTGAAATGCCACTTCAACATAAGCTAAAAAAAAAAAAAAAAGAAAAATACAATAAAGTAATAAAAAAGCCCATATTATTGAGAGACTAATTTTGTTTTCATATTTGGAGTTGTGAGCTCCTGCTTTATGTGGCATCTGAGGACCCAAATGGATTTCCAGCTCTTTCCAGCATCCTCAGTAGCCTGTGTTCTTCCACTTTCTACCTTGCACATCGTTCTTCAAACTTGCTAATCAAAAGAAGTTTCTGGGATCCTCACTTCCATTTTTAGTGCTGACCTAGTTAAAAAAAAACAAAGGGAGCCCAGCAATAAATAGTTAGACAGGCTCCTCTTTTTTCGTTGAGAGAGTAAAGGGAAAGAATCTCTCTGTTCATCCTTGATCAAATTATTGAGGCAAACAGGCTCTTCAAGAGCTGTTAGCAATGCACCCAGCCTGGTGTGAAGTCTGGAGGGAAATGAGATAGGGAAGAAAGCCATCCTGGAGCTGAAATGTGTTCAATGCAGCACCAAAGCAGGCACAGGGCCATGGCCTTTCTGGGAAGTGCTGGTGGGACACCTTGGCTGTGACTGAGCTTCAGGACTCTTGTCCAATTCACTTTGAGTGGATTCAGTTAAATTCTCTGTGTGTGACTTCCTGAACAAGTAGGTACCTGCCAGACTGTCTCAGCTTGTTTTTAAGTCCATGAACTGCAGTTCTGTGCAGGAGGATTTTCGGAATCTTCAGTTATTCACAACACCCTGATCAACTTTCCCGATGATTAAGGATGAATGGCTGATAACAAACCTTGACAGGTCACATGGAGGCAGCTGGCCTAGAGCAAGTGAAGCTTTGGAGAAAAGGAACTGCACAGGCATCACCAGGTCCTCCCATGGAAATACATGAAGACCCAACTCTTGCCTGGATTTGTATTATTCTGATTCTTCCTTTTCCATAAGAACCAGCGTGCTTTATGCCAGTGTACATCCAAGATGACTGAAATAAAGGCTGAGTGGCAAATTAAACGAGAACACAAAAACTTGGGAATTACATCAAGAATGGATTCCATCACCAGAGGATCCCACCTGCTCAACACCACAGGGGGATCAGGTATAGAGATCAGACACTCTGCATGTAAAACAGTCCACATCTGATTTCTTGGGCAAACCCCTGGGTTTCAAAATGACAACTTGAGACTTTCAGTGTTTTGGAAGAGACCAAACTGAGGCTTCTGAAGACAGATTTGCTGAGCTGTTCCCAGTATCTTGAACTGCAGAGGAAAGCAGATGCTGTGTGTGCTCAAATAACCACAATTGAAGGGGCCCAAACGCTGCCAGGTGTCTCTTCTTCAGACAGTACTGCCAATGAAGTCAAGGACTATCCTACTCAACTCTGCAAATCGCTGGAGACTGGAGAAATGACACCATGGACTTCCAAACCCATCCTGACTGCAGGTACAGGTGTAAATGAGGTGACAAGCCCTGCATCAGTTCCAAGAGGCTGGGATACCCTTTCCCTCCCGGCACAGCACAGTCCCTGTGCAGCACCCCCAGCTCTGCTGCAGCCATCCCCACCCCTTGTCTCTCTGCTCAAACTTCAGGGGTCTACAATGCATTAATTACAATGTTAAATGAACCTGCACTTGAAGGGGGATTGGAAAAATGATGTGCAGGTCCCCATGGCAGCAGCCTGAAACAACAGGCTTCACACTTCTGTGATCATTTCACCAAAACAGCTCTCCTATGGCTGAAGCATTTCTGCTGCAGCTTATCTGATGTGCTCAGCACTTCTGTTTATACAGATGTGACTCACCTTACAACTCCTCACACTAGGTTCCTCTTCCACCTTCCCTTCAAAAAACAACAGGAAAACACTGTGAAAGTACTCTTCCTAGAGTTCATCCCTAGTCAGTGACAGGGCTGTAAAGACAAGGTGATACACAAGGTTTGGAATGCTCAGAACTGCCATGGGGATCTGGGGTGAGCACAAAGGGAAACTGCTGGACCAGAAACTGTCACCCTGATCCCACCTGACACTGCCATATGTCCAGACCCACAGAAGCAGCAGGAATGGGAAGATCCAAACCTCATCTGCATTCAGAACATCAATTCAAAGGTGTCTTCAATGGGCAGACATGTCACATAGTAATTTTTTTACTGCAGTCCTTGAAGTGAATTGTTATGTTGCTTTTACTATTATACTGAGGACATTCATTTAAAATAAAAAAAAAAAAAAAATAAGGAAGAAGGCCATGAAGCTTGGCTGGAAAGTTGGGTAGATGTGTCCCTAGAGATCTCCCAGCTAAAGTCTGGGAAAAAACAGCTCAAATCTCTGGTACTCCTTAGACTGGAAAAGAGAAACACGTGCAGATGGTGTTCCTGAGGGAGTGTGGGAGGCAGGGAAAAATACTTTCTCCAGGCTCAGCCTTCCTGAAATGCATAAAGGTAAAGGGAATTGTATTTCTCTCACTTCTTCAAATTCTGCATTTTGGGGATTTTTTTATTCAGCCCTGGTTGCTTCCTTCTCTCAGTTCCCTGGATTCCCATCCACATGCTCTCTCTCCACTACACATCATCCCCTCATCAAGGCAGCACCATCCCAGGGCTGCAGCACCTCGTCACCAAAATCTCAGAGTCCCCACTTCCCAACAGCTCTTTCCTCCCAAGAGCTCCTTAGTAGCTGTACCAGGAGAGAAATTTGCCTCTTCTCATCTGTGTAACATGGTCAGAAGAGTCAGACTGACTCACAGGCACCAAAATGGACATTCCAGTGATCCGGGGAGTCTTGGATACATGTTCTTCCTCCCACACAGGACTAGGAACTGAGCTTGTGGGTTCAGCTTAACTGAAACTGGGAGTCACAAAATGTCATAACGGAACAATTTACAGGTTCGTTATCACTATCAACCATCAGCAATAAGGCTGATTTGATCAACAGCTTCACACCAAAAAAGCAGTTTGGACAGAAATAAGCAGAACACTTTCCCATCCTGTCCTCTTCTCATGTGCCAGCTCTGTCAATTAATTGCAGATGATCCTCATCTACAGCAATGTCTTTTGCTTTTATTATTATTTAGTGTCAACTGCATTGCTGGTAAAACTCCCACGCTCTAATAGGAAAAGTGTTTTGCTTGTTTGTTTTAAAAGCCCAATACAGAAAGATCAGTTTCTTCCTTTATGCTGATCTAATGCTCCAGTGGGAAAAGCTCAATAGTAATAACCTTCACTGGGAAGAGGTTGAGTTGTTCTTCCCCAATTCCCTAGCTGTAAGTAATCTTGTGTCAACCACTGAGAAAGAAGTGAAATCCAGCTCATGCTCCAAGTGAGCTGAAGTGTCAGCATTTCTCAGTGAGGGCCAGGGTCACTGGGAGCCACTGGTAGCCCTTAAGTGCAGCTAACCATGTGCTGAAGTGCTGCTGTGAAGTGAAAGGCCAAGATAACCCTCTCTAAACAAACCATTTCTCCTCCTCCCTGTGTGTTATAGTGTAAAATACCCTTTTCTTAGACGCTGAGACTCCACCATACCCTGGAAGAATTCGGGGTGACCTCTCCCATTTCAGCCCTGCCAGGTACTGTTGCTAAGCACATTTTAAAGGAATTCAGCCAGATATATCAGAAGACAATTCAATATGGACACCAAAGCAGCACAGACTATAGGAATAGGAAGGAAATGCTGTCCAGTAACTCTCATTCCTGTCTTTTCCAGCAGGATGGAGCAGAATTAAAGCTCTGACATCATCAGAGCTATTAAGGAACCAGGAAGTACTGCAGTTATCTAGAGACTCACTCAGACCACAGGAGTTCTGTTCTGGTATAGAAACTGCAGAGGATGACCTTGGATTTCCTCCTGAGGTGAAATCCTATTTGAGCATGCCTCACCTCACAGCCACTCCAACATTTCCCATGCCATCACTCAGGTGTCCTTGGCTTCCATGGGCAAGTCCTACAAATGGAAATGGAACCAGGGCAGAGGCTATTGAACACCATTTCTGCTTTGCTGCTGTCTAATTAGATGATGCTGACTAATCCTCTGCATTACTTCACAGTGAAAGGAACCCAGCAGGACTGTTAGGATGGGTTTGAAGGGAGCTAAAAGCCATGAATTATTTCCTTTTACAAAGAGCAGTTCACTTGTACAAGTTGCTTCCATCAAGTGTTCCTTTCTGAGATTATATTCTCCACAAAATGTCTCTGTGGCCTCCAGTGTTCCAAGTTTGAAGAACAGCAGATAGAAACAGAAAAATGAAGAGAAAAAAGCTGGATGCATCCCCCTGAAATATTTTCCATATTGAAGCAACTACAATGAGAAGTGATTTGCAGGACTGGCCTCTTGACCTTACCATTAAGTAAACAGGGGCTATACATTTTTGTTTTCCGCTTGCAAAACCGCAGATCTGTGGTTAATGTACCCATAGTGCAGCCCCTGAGCAAATTCACAGAAAGCACCTCACGGGTTTAGAGTGGGACAAAGCTCAATCCCACACTTGAGAGTCCTGTTGTGTTGAAAGAACCTCAACAGATTTAGCACTGGCATAAATTCAAACCTGAAATGTTCTGATTGCTTTTGTTTCCTCAGAGATCCTGCTAAACTACAGCTGCAAAAGAGACAAGGTAAAAAGAAAGGCCACAGACTGAAATATTCAAGGAGAGGAAATCTTTAATAATCAATTTTTTGAAGCTCTAACAGGATGATATCATCAGCTACCTCATTACCTGAGCTGGTTCCTATGGCAAGCCTTCTTTTTTCTCCAGGCTTAGCTTGGTAAGTGATGATCCGTAGGAAACACAACAGTGCTACTGGAAAGACAGGGAAACACTGGCAGCTCAGTCAGCTGGAGGGTAGGGAGCCTCTGGTTAGGAACTAGAAGTGCTCTACAGCTGTGGTGAGTATGGAATGCATTCCCCATTTTCACAGAATCATGGAATATCCTAGTTGGAAGGGACCCACAAGGACCACTGAGTTCAGCTCCTGGCCCTGTCCAGACATCTCAATAATCCCACTCTGTCCCTGAGAGCACTGTCCAAACATTCCTGGAGCTCTGGTAGTTCAGAGCAGAACGTGATCTCAGCAGAGGAAAAGAAATGCACTTTGTTGGCGAGTTTTCAACAAAACTTAAAGTATAATGAATGACCTCAATGCTCCAATGTTTTACTTTTTGTGATGCAGAGTTCCCCAAATCATTAAAGGGCAGACATAACTTTAACTGGAAGCCAAACTTCCTCTGTGATTTGACATACATCAAAACCAGCCCCCCTGCCCTGGATGGACAAGTCTGATAAACGTTCATGATGCATTTCTGGTGCTGGTGCCTGGGAAAAGTTCTACCCTCTCCAGTCAGAAGCTCAAGGCTCAGCCTCCTATCAGCCAGGAGTGAAAGGCTGGGGTGGGGGGGGGTGTCCCTCAGGTTCCTCCATGTGCATCTCAACCTCTATTACAAAGTACCTTTTAGGAAAGAACAGAGTTTCAACCAGTTTTATCCTTCAAAATAACTCTACACAAACAGCCTCTTGCCCAAAAACACAGCTCCTGAAATCTGCCCAAGGTCAAATGTGCTCCTTCCTTTACTGACAAAACCAAGTCTGCACAACTGCAGCTTCACCTCCTCACCCACAGCAGATCCCCCAGGATCTGCCAGGGCTGTGCCACTCACTGAGGGCAGCTTTCTAGTCTCAGCCTTACCTGAGCACAGAAGTTGGCTGAACAGTCTGTTAACCAATTACACAGAAATTTGGGTCCGTGATGTAGAGAACATGAGGAAAAAAACAGCTGGGTTTACAAAGCACCCAGGTTTGTGCAAGGTAAAGAATAAAACCTCTTCTACTTATACTGCAGCTGCACTTGGTCAGGAAGCAGAATAACTAAGCTCAGGTCCACAGTTATTTTCAAAGTAATTTGCTTTCCAGAAAGCTTTCCAGTTGTACCTGCAGGTCAGTCCCTACTGCACATGCCCTTTTAAATCTTATGCTTTTATTGGCAGTTTTTAAAAGTACCTAGTGCAGTAATACTCAAAAAAATGTAATGCATAAATATTCCTGCATACAATTAAACGAATAACTAGCTCCCATCAAGGACATGCACACAGGAATGTGGAACAATAGCTGAACAGTGGAAGTGTGCAGGCATTCATTAAGTCACTACATAAATGCAGGAAGATGCGCTGCTGGAAATAACTTTTGCTCAAGGTCACCGGTGAAGTTGTTTTAATGTAATTAATTCAGTAGCATTCAGAATAATAAAAACTGGCATAAAGCACTAATTCAACTGAAGGACAACAAGCAGCCATGGACTGTGTATCATCCGTAAACAAAACCATGACAGAGCTGGCAGTGCTGTGCTGAGACAGGGTTAACCAGCCCCTGCTGACTCACTGGGCAGCTCTGCCACAATCCCTTCCAAACAGGGGGGACAGCAAATGTCCCCTGAAAGTCAGCACCCAAAATGCAATTCCAAGGGGGGAAAAAAGGCATTTAGTAAGTTTAGTGATAACTGTTTTCTATTTCAGTGAACAGCATGTCTTTCTCCCTGGTACTTGGATAACGTGACAACATTGAGGAATAATTCTGGTTGGTCTCAAATGAATAGGAGTGAGAAACAATTTCAGCCTCTCCTGTTAGAGACAGAAGAAGTTCAGTGGTCTCATACCCTACTTCTTTCCTTCCAAGGAATCATGTTATTTTATTGCCCAGCTATCAGACCCACCATGACAGACAGGAGGAGGAAGATAGGAGAGCAATAGCCAGGGCAGGATCTAACACCTCGGAGTGGACTGTTTGGTTGGCAAAACAGATTTAATCATTTTCAGCCCATTTTATTCCAAACAGCATGTAACCTATTTTAAACCTCACTCTGAGCTGACTATAATTAACTGTAATTTGTACAGATTTCAATTTAATACATGAACTGGCTTGCTAAAAAAAAAAAAATAAAAAAATAAAGCAGGGCAATTTCCAAAGTTAAAGTAAGTCAGAAACCCATTTTTCAGTTCAAATTTCAGAGCAAAAACAACAACAACAACAAAAACAAAACAAAAAAAACCCCACACTGTATATTGGCTCTATATAATAATGTCTCCAACACAATTCCAAGCTAAAGGCTTTTATGGTGTCTCAAAGTTAGCACAAGGACAGAATGTGATTTCATACACTGAAAAACTCAACTTCCTTTTAATACAAATGCAGTTAATAATTGCTTTCTTAGCAGCAGTAGAGGCTTATATCTCAGAATTTGGCTGCGTTTGAGTTTTTTTGCTGTGACATAAAGCACAATTGTGTTTAGGTTCAAATGAGATCTCTAACTCTGGTGAGACCTGTCCTTATTTCCAGTCTTCAATTCTCTTCTCTCCTATTTCATTACTCAAGAAAACGCCACCATTTATTTCCAGCCTCCCCTTCCACTGCCACCCCCCGTGTCACACAAAATCCCAGTAGTGAAAATAAAGAGAAGAAAGCTCTATTTCATAACCTCATGTGGACATTCCCAGAGAGAAAAAAACCCCATAAGAATAAACTCTTACTCATTTACATCCAGGCATCTCTTTTTTCTTGCCCCCCAGGCACTCTTGTCTATACTACAGAATTTTCTCTGCTGTGAGTTATCACAAAATCCCTTTTACTGACAACATGGCAAAGAAAACCAGAAGAAAACCAGAAAAACCCCACAAGGCTTTGAATCATACTGTACCAAATGGGTAAATCTGTTTGCCCAGCACCTCTGTTTTGCTACTTTAATTGCATTTCTGTGCTTTGCATCCCTCCTTTGTTGGAAAATTTTATTTCTCTGACAACTTCTGAGACAAGACAGCAGTTTGTAGAACAAAGAAGAATAAACTTGTGAAACTTTTTGTAAAGAAGGAAAACAAGAAAAACCCCAGTGCCTTTATCTGTATCAACACCTGCATAAAAACACCATTGGATTTCTCTCCTGCACATCCCTCCACGTCTGCCTTGGAATTCAGCATCAGGCTATTGCCAAAGTTCTCCTGACTAATGCTGCAAAGCCTGGCTGTGAGCTAAGCTGCAGTGACTTCAGCTGGAAAGCAAGTCTGATACTTTTGCAGTGCTGTCTGGCAAGCCAGGAAAGAGATGAGGGGTGGAAAGAGTGATGGAAATGGAATTAAGAAGTAGTGAGGTGACATTGAAGAAGAGAGAGACTATAAAAGCAATGACACCATTCTGACTTTACACACTTCAAATAATGTAACTTCAAGATGACAGAGCATAAATACGGACTGTAGATGTAAAAACAGAGTTAGGAGTACTTGGAAGCATTAACTTTCCCTGGGCAACTGTCATTCCTAAAGCCCAGACAGAACTTTTTTTGCCTCTCTGCAAGTTAAATGGCACCATTTTGCTTTTGGCTTCCAAGAAAACTGTTTTAATTCAGAACATCCCCTTGCAGAGCAGAGTGAGTTCCCAGCACCACACTAAATTAATAAATGGAGCAAAGGCAGATGAAACTTCCACCTTGCAAGGCTGTTCAGAAAGTTTTGAATTCATTCAAACAAGAGAAGGCAACATCCAGCCAAAATCATCATGAATCCGAGAAACACAAGCACAGCCCAAACTCACCAGTGGAGTATAAAGTATGAGCAGAAGAGCATTGCAAAAGTGTATGGGGGTTGGGCTCCAAAGCATCCACACCTCTGTGGCTCTGAACTGAGCTCCCTACCAGCAACACAGAAACACTTAGGTGGGAAAACACCACTGAGATGGGCCTGAAAGTGCCAGAGGATGTGCACAAAAAGGCACCAAGCTCTGGCACTCCACAAAATAAGTGAACTTCTGGCACACTGCAAGTGCAGAGAAGCTGAAAGAATGGTTCAATAAGAGCCAGGGCAGGAATAGCTGGATGACCCCAGATATGCCTTAATTCTCCCAGTCCTTCCTTGTCCCTTGCAGTAACTTCAAACCATGAGAGAGAATCTTCCCCAAAGTTCCAGAGCCATCCCAGCAGTTCACCTTCTGGTTCTGCTTCCACATCAGCCCTCTTAGACAGGGAGTAACCATGGGCTGTCTGAAGTGTCCCCCAAACATCCATTCACAGCAAAAGTGTCACCCCAAAGAAATCAGAGTGAGCTGAGAGCAATAACACAAAAACATCAGGAAAGAAATACAGCACTGGAACAAGAAAAGAAACCCCAAGGCAAAGGATCCAGAGATAGGAACCAAGGACTGTGCATCACAACATACTTGGTGTGGTTGCTTGTAAGGGCTAAAAGTTAAGGTGGGGCAGAGTCATCCTTTTCTTGAAAATGCTGTGCTTGGGCTTTATCCAAAATGAACAGCATTATTGTTTACAGCAGTAGCAATCACTGTCATCACCATTTTCTATTACTCCTCTTTGGTTTCCATGTTTTCCTGCCATGATGGCAGCTATTCCGTACCCTCAACAACAAAGAATACTCCAATTCCTGACTGTTTCTTATTTGTGCACTCAACCACCACTCTCCAACACAGGGCTTGTCATAGGGGTGTTTAGTAAAGAACCATGACACTTCTAAAGGACCCCACTGAAGACAGCATGGGGATTTTGGCCTTCTAGGAGCAGCCACCGTGGAAAAAAGCTTGTTTTAAAGATAGCAGCTACTAAAAAAGCATCCTTGGCCTTCAGAGCTTGAATCATCAGAGTTCTGCCTATCTGACAGTTGACCAAACTAGTGCTGCTTGTTCTGAATCCCAGCTACTCCTTTAACTCAACCAAGATAAGATTTTTATCCTGCCAGCCTTTGGACTGAAACCGACATAAATGCTTTTCATCCAAGTCAAATGAGTTTTCAGCTCATTTTTTTCATGTTTTTCTGGGCTATAGAGATTTACATACCATGTAACAGTGATGGCATTGCAGAATTTGGACAACAGACACAAAGAAAAGCAGTACCATTAACTAACATACTATAGCTATATTGAAGGAAGGCAGAGGGGCTTCATTTTTGAACATCCCAGAAGAACAGCATGCTCTTCCAAGCTTATCATGTCTGAACAAGCATTGTATTTTGCCCAACCAAAACACAAGCCACACTGACCACATCACTGAAATGCAACTGGAAAATTGAAAACATTCCCCGTCACAAATGTACTCCCAGGAAATAAATAATCACCCATTAAATACAGAAACACAAACAATGGCACTGCCCTGTTCAGAGCTGAATTGAACTCTTCAATTTAGAGTTTCTACATGAAGTGTATCAGTTGAACTCTCAGTAACTACACAATGGCTCCCTGCCCATTTTTAGTATCTGGAGCTGCCTGGTAACTCAAGTGCCTGAAGCTCTCTGATGTATTCACTCCTTTGAAGAAAAGAAGCTGTTTAGAGGGAAGCGCAAAGGAAAATGTGCAGCTTCCCAATCCTAGAATAGACATTGTGAAATCAATGGAGTCAACCACAACAGCAGTGAAGTATCACTTTGCTCCTCCTGGAGAATTCTGCTATTGCAGCTTAAAATCTAACAAGATCCACTCTTTCTCCCAAAAGTCCAACTTTATCTTGAATTTTGAAGAAAAAAACCCCAAACAACCAAACACTGATACTACAAATGCATCCCAGCCCAGTATGGGAAACACTAAGTAAAGTTCAACCCTGTGATTAATCTTTGCTTCACTTGCCCAGTAGAAGCAAGGGGGTTATAAAGCCATCTTTGCTGAACTCTGGCCCCTCAGATACAGCAATACACGTTAGAAATGACTGAACACTCATCATTCACCCGCTGCCATTAATCTTCAGCTCTGCCTAAGCTTTGCATTAAGCTTAAAGGCAAAACAAGTTCTTGCCTCAACAGGCCTGGCTCATGAGGAGACTCCTCCTCTGTATTTCCCTGTGCCAGCTTCCCTGGGAGTATTCAGGATTCAGAGAAGCAAAAAGCACCAAACACGGTTACTTCCAAAGCATTTAGTGCGTTTCAAGGAGCGAGGTGGCCAATCCCACCTGTCTCCAGCAGGGAACAGCCTTCTGCAAAACTGCTCCTGTGCAAAGCATCCAAACATCTCTTGCTCTGCCCACTGCAGAGACACGGTGAGCAGAGGAGGCTCAGGAATGAGAATTAGAGGATTTTGGGGTGGAAAGGGAGGAAAAACAGGGGGGAAGGGGAAGGGGGGAAGAGAAAAGAAGGAAAATAGGTGGAAATGGGAAAAAAGAGAGGCTAGAGAGTGGAGGAGGAAGGTGAGGAAAAAGGGGAGAGAAGAAGGGGGGAAATAGAAAGAAAAGGGGGAAGAGGGTCTGTTTGCTAGTTTGCAGTGTGTTGCTGTGCTTTACCTGTTGGAAAGCTGGATGATAAACACAATCCCAGTGCATAGGAGAAGAATTTCACCACCAATTTCAATCACATTCTAGTCTCTGTAGCCTCCCCAGTTCTTCTCAAGAGGGGCAAAAAGGACTTTCAGAACTCAAGATAAGGTAAAAGTTCTCCTCTGAGACACAGGAGAAAATTAAGCTCTGATTGGCAGTGAAATCCTGTAGCCTTTCCAGAACATTTTTTTTGTGTGTGTGTAGTGTTAAAAAAGTTGTATTTTACCTGCAGACCCTATACAGAGATATAGGGATGCTAAACACTTATTACTATTTGTGTAAGAAATCCAGATGTAAACTACTCAATTCTAGATTACATTAAGAGTCAGCAGAAAAACCCTGACACACTGCTCAGGGGGAATTAATCTTATCCTCAGGCAAGAATTAAAGACAGGTCAGCTTCATCACCCTGGGGAGGTGCTTGTTTGTCAGCATCACTACTAAGGAAGCCCAGAGATGACAGCCATCCAATATTTAAACTGGATATTGGGGCAGATGTATCCTACCAGAGGAGGCACTTTTCTAACCCCATTAATCTGGTCCAGTGACTGGAACTGTTTTGGGAAAAATTTCAGGACTCCATACAACATAAAAGGTCACTCAAGGTCCTGGTACAGACTTGGCTGAAGCAATAAAAAACCCCACACAAAACCAACTGAACAGTCCTAATTTAGGTCACATCCATTCCTAGCCTACATTTCAGGGTTTTTTTTGTTGTTGATTTGGTTTTATAAAAGTTAAGTACAAAAAGCTTTACACGTAGGGTATGAACAGCTGAATCGGGTGGGTTCAGTGGCCTTAGGCATAAAGAAAAACAAAGCTCTGCAGAAGAACCTGTCCAAATGAAGTTTCTTCCAGCACAGCTGCTATGCTGTCAAATGTGGTTATCAAGGGACACACAATTCTGTTACCTCCAAATCCTGCCCTTTGTCCTGGCTGTGAAAGTGAAGTGCTCTCTTCTCCAAAAGAATTATGTGCTCTCTTGTCTGTCTGCATTTAACAAGCCATGTTAATCAAATACCTAGAAAGAACAAAAAATTGCCATAATTTGTGTGTCTTTTTTACTTTGTATCCCAAATTTACTTTCATACTAAAAATACTGATTAGTTTTGATCACATCTGACTACAGGGATGGGAATAGAAGTGCTGCTTTGCTGCTATTCTGTTTTCTCAGCAGTCAAAATAGAACACTGCTGTCCTCCAGACACAACTCCTTCAGCTGCTGTCAGATATTCTATGGGACCTGTTTCTACAGGAGCTTCTTTGGGCAACCTGGTGAGTCTGAGTAAAACAAGAAAGGCACAGAGTATTCAGTGTTGACTTTAAATTATCTAAAATTAATCCCTTCCCATGGGTGCCAGATGACATTCACCCTGGCAGGTATGAGCCAGCAGTTTCACCAGGTGAGGCAGAAGCACAGCACTGCCTAATTCAGCAGCAAAAGATGCCTTTGAGGAAGGACTACTTCATTCCCCTCCTCCACATTCATTCCAAATTGGAATGATGATGTAAAAGCCACAGTATTCATAAAAGACAACAGCCAAATGAAGCGCCAATACACAGCACAGGAAAAAGAGGGAGGCAGAGGGACATCTCCCTGTTTTTCCACAGCTTTGCCTCCTGATGAAGAATATCTACAGTAGAGCAAAATATGGAAAAAAAAACACATCAAAATAAGCCAAACAAAAATAGTTCCACAAATTTAATAGAAAATTAAGAAAACCCCCACAGAGCAGCTCACATTAGAGAAGAGGCATTTTAGGGCACCTCAGAAATACAGAGAGATGGTTCTTAAAGCCCACAAGAGCCCCAGAGGTTTCTTTTCCCCTCTACCCCACACCTAATCTCTCAGTTACACATGCTGCAAAAAGACGAGGCTCAGAATACAACAAAACAATTGTGTGAAAGAACAACTTTATTCTTTTGCTTTATTAAAACTAAAAGGCAGAGGGAGAGGGCAGAAGCAGATTCCAAGATGAGAAAGCAAATGAGAATTTGGTCCTAGCAAACCCTCCTGGATCACATTTTTGCTGCAATGCAAATTTGCTCCTTGCTCCTCCACAGCAGAGGAACCCAGGCTGGACCTTCTGCCCCACTGCACCTGGGATGGCAACATGAATATTCCCATTTATGCACAGCTGGAGAAGGCACTTAAAACTTCAAGAGCAGTGATGCATCATAGGTGTGGAACTCACAGCAGCACCCACAAACCTGCTAAACCTCCCCAGGACAAATGATCTCAGCAGCAGCTAACCCAAAATGCCAGACATCAAAGCCTGTGCACAAATCAACAAATAGTTAATGAAAGAACTACTCCAAGAGCTCAGTGATGTGGATTTGTAACAGTCCTGACAGAAAGTAAAACCACACATCCAGCAACAAAATGAGCTCTGAGTGTAGGAAAAACATATCCAGGGAACAGCACAGCCCACTGAAACAAAAATTATTAAAGGAAAACCTGATCATCTAAACCTCAGAGTTGATGGCAAAAGCCTAAGTAGGAAGAAATAAGTAAGGTCACCCTATCTGTGACTTGAAGATTTAAACAGAAAAACAATCAGTAACAATATATGGCACTCAAATTCATAAAACCTATTAAATCACCTCTCCATAGTCTTAATTACTGTCAGGAGTATTTGTTCCTTATTAATTGATAGGGCACCCTCAACTCAAAGACAGCAGTGAAAAATTTTGATACACAGGATTTTTTCCAAAGCTCAAGTGAATTTATATTGTACCCATCCACTCCCACAAATCCACCAAGGTCAAAAAACAGAGTAACACAGTTCTTTGGCCACTGCAGCAGCAACTTAAAAACAAACCAATAAAAGCTGATAAGCAAGAGATTCTCTTCCTAATGAACACAGTATAAAATATCTTCATTCATAAACTGCTTTCATTTAAGAAAATGAAGATGCATCTTGGGTATGCAAAGTGAGGCTAAAATTCCTCAATTTCTGTACTATTAAGTACAACTGAGGGATTTGATGAGGCTCCGGAAATACATCATTTATAGCACTGAAAGGATCCCAACCTCCTGCACTTCTCACAGATGAGCCACTCAATCATTCTCAGCACCAGCAGTGCCCCAAACTATGTGTAGCAGAATCCTGCTGTTTACATCTACACTTGTGTATGTGCCCTGCAATTACTTACTTTATATTTATATGAATATAAACAAAACACAGGACTCAGTGCGGGCACAAACACCATTTAAAGATATTGAGGTTATGTTTAGAAACCCTGATCTGCAATTACCTCATTCTCATGTCCTACACTGAGACCACATTCACTTGTATAGTGCACAAACCTGTTCCCAAACTCATCCAGAATTAAATCAAATTGCTACATTACCAAATTCCAGCTTACAGGTTTTGCATTTTTTGAATTTAAGGCTAAGCTAAAATGAAAACAAGAGGCAGGTGAGTATGCCCCACACACTGTTGTATTTACTGCTCAGATGGTGAGTATGTATTTAGGAAACATCCTACCTTTTAAAATGGTAGAAATAAAACAGGGTATGTGGGGAAGATGTTTAGAACACCTCCTAGGGGAAAATAAAACACAAACACAAATACTATTGCATTGATTCACCTGAGAATTTGAACTTATTTCATTTCCAGACACCCACACTGAAGCCATGAATCACCACATCTCCTGGCTGGAAGCCAGTGCTGCAGCTCCTGTTTCCATGACAATCCCAATGCCTCCCTGGTCCAGAGTCTTCATATCAAGGTATTCATTCAAAAATAAACAAAGGGGGACTGTGAGCCTAGTGATGACTCAAGAAAATGCTTTAAAATGCTCATACAATATTCAAAACCTGATGAAAACACAGTAAGGAAACAGCCAATCCATCACAGGAGCTATTTCTACAACAGGACATGACTGAACTTCCTGAGTACCTCTCTCTGGATCAAAACTTTCCCTGTGTAGGCTTCCCTTATTCTCATGGCAGCTAATGCAGAGGAAAGGTCACTTTTATTATTATTTTTGCTTGGACAACTGTTTGCTTCTCTCTGAAAGGATACATTGTTATCCACATGCATCCTGACCTAATTACTAATCTTCAATTCAGCTTGAACTGTTCTCAGTTTGAAATCTTTGGCATTATGGGAAGAAGTGGAACCAACTCCTACTCACTCATATGAAAGGTTTAATAAAACAACATGCCTATTCTGGTCTTCTGTTTCTTCCTGGATTTTACAAGAACAAAACAAGTTTTACGCATAGGTGAAATATAATACTGATGGTATGGCCTTCTGCAGAAAAATCAGGGTGATGTTTCAAGCCTCAGGCATGATATGTGAAATCATTCCCAGGAGGAAACACAAAATTCTGTCTTTTCCAAGAGAATTACACCTGGTGTCAAAGAGTTCATCAGTTGAATGAGAGGTTTCTGTAAAGTGCAGCAATTTTAAATCAAACACAGGGTTACTCCAGATGAATCTCCTTCAAAATACAGCTTTCACTTCTTCCAACTGGTGAGGACACAAGGAAATCAGCAGCATTCTCAAAAGGATGTACATTTTGGAGGATTTACATTCTGTATTACAGTTATGCTGATCATGCATTAATGCAGAGATGTTCCCTCTAACCACAACTCTTCAGTCTCATCCAGGCAACTTGGGCAAGTTTTCCAGAACAACAGCAGAAACAGGATCTCAAAAAACACAGTGGCACAAGGAAAACCGTAACTTCTGGGAGTACAGAGTGGTAACAGGCACACAGCCCCCCCTCGCCACAAGCCTGTGGAAACAGTCAGTGGGAACAATAAAAATAAAATAAAGCTGACAATTCCTGTTACAGTCCCTATCTCCACACTACATGGGAGCAGCACAGCCTTTTATATGCACTTATCCCAGTAAGGCAACTCCATGTTATCATCACTGCTGTACAGAAGCAGTCAGAGAAGCGCAGTCTGTCTGGGTAACAGAGAGAATTTGGGTAAGAGAATAAAGCAGGCTTGAATTAAGGTCTCTCAACCAGAGTGTTGGACTCTCCCAGTCCGAGTCTCTATGGCAGCACAGAGCATCAAAATATTTGAGTGTCCTCCAGCATGTTTTTAACACACCACTGAGCAAATGGATCCCAATTACCTGGTAGCATGTCACCTGACAGACAAGCACTGCACCCACTCCCCTCCATGGGAACTCAGGAGCCTGGGAATGGAGGGAGCAGGAAAACCTCACTTGGAATGCACTGCTCAGCTGGGCTACATTCACTCTGCCTCAAGCCCTTGAAATTAATTTCCATTATGGCAATAAACACCACTTAGCTGACATAAGTTGTTTATTTGCAATGTAATTGTCTTCAGAAAGTTGCAGTGTCATTCCTCCTCATTATAAAGGGCCCTGCAGTTGTCTCTGTACAAATCAGTGTCACCCATGGTTTCACACCAATCCCCAGAGATTCCCCCCCCCTCTAATTAATAGAAATTAATATCTTCACCTCAAACGATCTGCTCTTCTCCCTGGGAAAGGCACTTCTCTTGCAAGTCCCTTTTTGCATTATGGCCTCCGTTTTGCAGCACAAACACATCTGGACCTCAGAAGCATAATAAGGTACTGCTGAATGTGTTCTTACTCAAAAATACATAAAATTCACACTAAATAATGAAACTGCCCTTTCAAAAGGAGGCTAAGTCATTCAGTCACTCCAAATACCTGCCCAAAACCATAAAAAAGCTTCCTGTAGCATTCTGGAATGCAGAATTTCACCTGAACACCCCCAGGCCACTGCCCTGCAGGAAAGCCCTGCTTGTAAGAAACCAAAAATTAGCACTGGTCTCATTCTTTTCTTCTTTTAAGCTTGTGTTTTGTTGGGGTTTTTTGTTTTGTTTTTTTTTTAAGCTTCAGAGCCTAAAAAATGCTTTGGCTGGAAACTCTCCTATCAAAAATAGAGCTGACAACATCAGAGACAACCCTTAAGGCCTGGAAACTGAGAGCACCAGATCCACAGTGAGTACATGTGCTACCAGAAAAGCCTAATAATCCCAACAATTTCAATAGATCTGCTAGATTTAAAGATTAATGCTTTATATAATTCAATATATGCTCTTTTAGAATTTCAGCAATGGCTTCTCATAGCTAAAGTTACATGGAGGGAAAGGGTAAAGCAGTTATCATCATAATCTGATAACTTCATGTCTTATGATTAGCAAGAACTAGGAACACATTGGTCAAACCTTTTGGGATTTGCAGGGCTGGAGTGGAATTTTGCTTATTGATCTTTGTATCATTTTTCTTTTCTTTTAATGATACGCTCTAAGCATTCAGGAAGTAAGAGAAGTTTTGTCTCCTGTATCTTCATATTTGATGGCAGTTGGAGATATTTGGAATTCTCTACTTAATCCAAAAGGGATGTCAAACCTTGAGGACATCACACGTCTAAGCCCACTTTAACTACACAAATATGTTTGATTAGTGAACATAAGGTTTAAGAAAAATACAGAAACCACATCCACTTGAGTGTCACGACCTGCAGACATTGAAAAATATATAGAATAAAGATAAAAAGCATTCTGACTAGTAACAAAATATTCCTGAGAATTTACAAAGCCCAATGGAGCACTGGAAAGAGCAGGGAGAATAGCTTCTGGAGAGCAACATACAAACCCTTTCTCTTTAGTAGACAATTTGAAACGTGTTCAGACAAATGGATTTTGCCATGTCTCACCCTGCCTAGCTTTTTAAGTCCTTCCAGGTGTGCTGCTATACCTGCATATTAAGGAACTGCCAGGTAAAAAGGTTTTTCTTTTGCATTTGTAAGCAATGCTGACAGTACACTGCTCAAAAAGGGATTTCTGTAGTTTGCCCCTCATAGTATTAAAGGTCAAAGACAGCAAGGAGCCAAAAATAGATGTTTCCTTTCCACAAAAAACAAACGTACTGAGCTGTCCACCCACATTTCAGGCAGCTGGGGAAGATTTAGAGTATGGAAATACAGAGTAAAGAGGGTAATCCTGATACAGCCCAGCACGAGTACTACAGCAGATCCAGGCACAAAGAGCTAAGGCTGAAGATTTCTCTCAGTCAGAACAGTTCTTAGTTGGCCATGAAAATGAACAAAATTCAGAACAACTTCTTCAGTGCAGTCCCTTCACTCTAATCAGGAAAAAACAAAACCTAAACCAACAAACTCAGGGAAATACCCAAATCCTGAAGTGCCGTTTGAAGAGTCAGAATCTGAACTTCCAAATAGCCAGGTTAAAAAGAAAAAAAACAAAAAAAAACACAACCAGGGAAAAAATGATCAAACCAACAAATAAACAAACCACCAGCCTTTTGTTCTGGGGGATTACTTTGTAGTAGTTAATCAGAACTGAGAAAACTCTGTGCAAATGGCTGTAAAAGAAGAAATAAACATTTTCTAGTTTAATTTATTACCAACACTGTAATGACACCAGCAGGATTCTTGCTAGAAAATGACAGTAACATCACAAAGAGCATTCTGCAAGTCAGGCATCCCTGTTCAGTATTTCAAGCTCTAGACTCATATTTTGTTTGGCACAGGAAAGGCTTCCCTGAGCAGCTTTATTTCCCAATGACTTAAAATGATTACAGTTTCTCTCCTCTATGCTTTTGCTTTGCCATGTCCAGACTGGAGACAGCTCCCTTATTATCTCACAGGATTGTTAGCAGCTCAATAATTACAAAATCCTGACTTCACCAAATAAAACACACTGTAAGTAACTGTGTGAACTTCCTGCAGCACTAAAACTCTCTCAATACATGGTTTTAACCCTCTTCTGGCAGTCAAAGCTCCTCCACCAAGAGAGCAGCACAAATTCAGCACATCCCATGTCCACATACACAGGGACTGAAGAGTCAAAGGCCGCAATAGAAGTGGGCGCTGCAAAAAGATTTTGTTTTTAAATCCCTATCTGCAATTTCGTTTAGTTTAAATTATTTCCAAAGCCATAATCCCAACTCTTCAGAAATAATTTTGCTTTTCAGTTATCTGGGAAGAAAGCCAGCTTTGGCAGGGATGGTATGATGATGTCAAGAGAAGAGACAACTTTATCAGAGGCAAGAAAATTTACCTTCAGTTTGCCATCACCTCTAACAAGTTGTTTCTTGCTCAAATCAGAGATTCAGCACTGTGCTGGTTTATGGAGCAGAAAATAAATTTTTTTAAAAGTGTCTAGGGATGAAATACACTTCTTACAAGTGGAGTTGAGAAAGGAAATGGTGAGCTAGGAATAATCTGAGGTGTTACTGTTAATCATTGAACAGCAGCACTGTTTGAAATACATTACTTAACGGGACTTTGCTTCAAACAATGACAAAAATTATTTCCAAGACTAACAAAGTTGATGCAGGCAAAATGATGATTCTCCTTCCTCAGCTGAGGCAGGACTTACAGTGAAGCTTTTCAGCCTTAGCCTTCAGAGCACATCTCAAACCAAGGAATCTTGCAAAATATGGCTATTCCATGAGCAGAATTAGGCTGCAAAGGACCCAGGAGTATTTCCTTCCCACATTCTATACGCAAAGGCCTGTCCTGAAATGGAAATCAACAGTCCTTTATAGACCTGCTTCATCTCTCCCCAGAGGGATTCATAATCCAGCAGGGCAGGTAAGGCCCCACAAAGCCCCTCACCCTGTCAAAGCAAACTTCTTTCCCATAGGATGGCAAGGACACACGTCCAGGAGGGACAGAAGACTCATTTTAACAAGCTCACAGCACACAGCAGAAGCACAATTTAATTTCCCAGTATTTACAACTCTACTCAGTTTTGGAGAATACATAGAAATTGTTTTTTCACTGCATTTCATTCTTCTGCCACTCTGTTCCAAACAACATTTCAACTCTCACAAAGCAACCTCAGGTATTTTTCTGCCTGCAGCTGGGAGCATCAGAAATGCCAAAACACAAAGCAACCCAGAAAAGCCCTTAGCCAGCTCTGACAGGAGTCAAGACACATTGTTCAACCCCCTTAAATAATGAAGTCGAAATCCGAAAAGAGACAATTTTAAAGTGCCAAAAGCATCTCCAGAAGGACCTTCTAGAGTACACAAAGATACTTTATTCCCTACAATCTGTGTCTGCAGTGAACAAGGCACATTTGTGCCTCCTGTAGCTTACCTTCTCCCCCAGTACTTCAGTTTTCAAGAGGGAAGCATCATCCATAGCAGTGATTTTCCCTACAGTATTTTTATTTTTTTTATCCTTTAGTCTGGCCAAAACACTCTTCACATAAGATCCTTCATCCATCTCTAACTTTTCTTGATAAAAATCTTTCAGAAGTGTTCTTGTCTCTTCACTAAAATAAAAAAAAACAAACGCCTCTTGTCACTCCTCTACCCCTTTCTCACAGCCTTCTAAGCATCCTCCGCTGACTTTCCCTACAAGCTTTCCCTCACTTTGGGCAAAGCCCTCCCTCTACTTCTCCTCTCTCTCATACCCAATATTGCTTCACTCCAGGCTTTTGAAAACCCTGTATTGCTAAAAACTTCACGGCTGTGCAATTTGCACTGTCTGGCACTATTTACCAACAGTAAATAATCCGATTACTAACTTCTGGAACCGTTTCCACTACATGCCATCCACAATGCTAAAGCTTCAGGTGAAGCTTCTGCAGAGAAGGTTCCATGCTCTGGAACTTTCTCCTCAGCACAAACACTCCTACTTGAGCAGCAATTATAATGCCCACTCCATGTTTCACCAGGAACTTGAGATGACAAGTATTCTCCCCAAGAGCTCAAAGCAATCCCTGTCACAGGATAATACAAGTCATGCCAGAATAGCTGTGGGGGGAAATATCCCACTACCCAACCAATGTTTGTGAGTTTAAAAAGTAGGGGTCATGAATCAGCCAGGAGTAGAATTGTGCTCATCACATTTATCAAGTCCAAAGTATCACCAGGCAAGGCACAAGATGACATTCTCCAGTCATTCCAATAAAACCTACCCTTCCCAACGAAATCCTGATTTATGACCGAGACTGCTATTCCAGCCAAGCTTTGAAGTGCTTGAGAAGTGCTCTCTACTACTGAAGATTGAAAGAAAAAACAGAGTTAAAATTATTTATCCTCTAAAGGAGGGTTAACCCCCTTTATTTGCAGCCTAGCAGGAGAAAACGAAAAGGCACCTCTTACAGCCCAAAATCTTACAAGGGCAGGGGACAGAAATCAGTCACTGTCTTTTCTTGGCAATGTCCAGAGGCAGCAATGTGTGATGGTGCAGTCCTTGAGGAGTCCACTTAAGAAACACCCGGAATAGCAAATTCCACCTTTAGGAGCTACACAAAGGAGCTGATTCAAGGTGAGGAAAAAAAAAGCCCGAATCATCTGCAAACAACACAGTCTAATTTACTGCTCCCCAGAGTTCCAGTCTGTCACTCTTCCTGCTCCAAATATAATCGCCAAAATCTGATTTCAATAATTTGTAAATACATGTGGAAGCCCTTCCCCATCTGTGGGTTAATTGGTGACTCATTTCACAGCATTGCTGAAGGATTTGTGCTCTTCCCTTCTTCCTCATGCTAAATTCATCGCTCCATTCTGCTGTGCCAGTAAGCTTTTCCACGCTAGCACTGGCTCATCTGTTGCCATAGCAGCCACGAGAAACAGAATGCAACGTTAACAAAAGATTATTTGCCCCCTCCCCCCGTAATTTATTTATATGCAAGTAACCCACTGAGAGCTGACAATAGCAATGACTTGTCATTCACACTACAGCAAAAGGGGTTTTTTTACTTTTTTTTTCTGCACAGATGCTACCAAAAATAACTTAAATTCCTCTGAAGGGGGAAAAAAAATCCTGAACTGTTTAGGATTAAGAAAATGCAGCAGCAGATCGGTATACGATGCTGATTTGGAATTAGAGCTTGGAAGCAAGAGGCTTAACACATACACTGCTTGAATATCCCTCTCCAGAAAGCTTTTCACTATTTTCAACAGCACCATGAGAACCAGTGAGAGACTAAACCATGAAAAAAGCCTAATTCCAAGTATTTATATCTAACTAAAAACCTATGGGAAACGGAAAGCAAGCTAACTAGAGAAAGGCATAAAGCCTTTTGAAAGGTACCTGTTCCTGATGCACTTGTTACCTGCACAAGTTGAATTTGGCTGTTCAGTTATTAATTCCTGTTAAGAAGTGCTTGGCTGAAATGAGCTTTTTACAGATCATGAGAGACAAACAGTTAAAGTGAATTGTGACCTGGTACAGGTGCCTCTGGTGTCTCAGCAAACAGCCAGACTGGATGGCAGGATCCACCATTCTGGAGCAAACCTCTTTGTCTGGCCACAACCATAGCAAAATCCTGAGCTAAATACAGAACCTGGAACAAAGTTCTGGTCAAAACATTCCAGTTTCCAATTCGTTGCCTCCCAGGTCTAGAAGATTTGGTATCTCACACACATCTCTAAAATATCTGCAGCCTCTGCCAAAGCTTGGAATTTGATGCCAACATGAGAAATCCTAGTATTTTCAAGGCATAATGGCCACCTCAGCTGAAAGATCTTATGCTGCCTTTAAGTGGGTTTAGAAGTTGATATATTAAACAAATTGTGAATTAACCAACACTATAAAAGTAAGAGTGCAACATTAAGAGAAATGAGAGCAGAACACTAAACAATGCTTTAGGTAAATGTATTCATAGTGTGTGGTTTGTGGTTCTTAATGGATTACTATAAACACATACACAGTCCTACACTATTGTGATGCAGTTTTTCCAAAGACAGCACGGACTAGAGGCACACCTAGTTTCAACTCCACTAAAAATTCATAAAGATGCATTGGTTTAAGCCAACTGGCCCGTGAAACTCACTGGTTTGGTCTTCTTTTTAGAATGGGAGTAGGAGCAGCCCCTCAGACACATTTAGTTTGCATTAAATAACAACTCAGGTGTGCCTGGTGCACAGTGCCTCCAGGGCAGTGCTGGGAGGCACCAACTCACAATGGTATCACTGCAAAGCATCTGTTTCCTTAGGTGTCCTCTGCTCTGCAGATACCAATGTAAATTCAAGGAAAATGAGACAGCACCAAGCTCTGCTAAATTCAGTCTCATTCCCCATCCCTACTCTCTGTCAAAGACTTTACAATTTAAACCTAAGGGGACAAGTCAGCAATATAGGCTACCAACTTCTGTACTCCAACCTCCACCCCAAATTTCTCGTTATCCTATTTATTCTATTTATTTTTCCAGCCTTGGTATACACGGTGGTCACTTATAGGAATCTGATTCCAGGGAGGGCAACAGACTGGAACCTCACCACAGAAAACCACTACATGAGAGATGGGAATATTCCACTTCCTGTTCCACACTGAAGTCATAGCTCCAAAGTTTTATGTATTTTGTGTACATACTCTGCAAAAGAACAAAATAAGATGTGGCCAAACATTCAGAATTTAAAATACTAGGAAATAATTAAAAAATAAACATGACAAAAATACTTTGGAAAAAAGATTAGTTATATGCGACTTCTGCAGCTTTACCACCACAGATGGTTGTTTTTGTTGTTAAATCATCTTAAAACTGGAAGCTGCAGCAGCCTGTTAAGCAGCATACAATTTAAGGCACTTTTACAACTAAGTAGTTCTTCCTTGAAGCTTCTTTATAGAGAGAATATATGTAATATATATATATATATATATATATGGAACAGTAATATTTCAACTAAAGAACAAGGAGCTGAGAACTAGAACATCGACTGTCTTATGCTGGGGAGCAGTTCTCTAGAAACCTTGATTTGGCAAAATATTACTGAGCCAGGTGTAGGTAATTGAGTGCTTGACTGTGTTTTAGATAAAAAATAATCCCAAAATGAAATAACACCTGGACAGCCCTTGGCAGACAATGCCTCAAAACAAAGATGATGCTGCAAAGTTGAATACATTTTAAATATCAGTCTGGGAACAAAGAGAACACTCATTTGCCAGCCAAGAAATTCAATTTTTAGGCAAGAAAATTCCTATACTTTGCTTATAGTTCCCTTTGGAACATTCTGCATTCTCCCCATTATTTGATTCTAAGTATCAAATATACAACATAGGAATTAAAAATACTCCCCAAAGGAAATGGGTTTCATCATTGCATATCTTCTGACTAACTAATTTCCTAAACAGCTCAATTAGAGAAAGCCTTTAGAATACTAGATGAATTTGGGATGATTAGTTTGCCAATAATCAATGTTTTCATATCTGTTGGAGCTTTTAAAACCCAAAGTGTGCTGTTAAGAATCATAAAATTTGAGCTGCTGGAAGTTTATGTTTGAAGTAATGCAGAGAAACATTTGATTCTGAGGCCTCCAGGCCCCATTTTCCAAGACACACTTGGTTTTATGAGCAGCTTGGAGCCTGTGCTGAGCATTTCTGACTCCATTGGTGGAAGGAACAGATTCCACACACACACAGGGAGGAAAGAGCCTGTGGGAACCCTCCTTTGCGGCTGGAGATAAGGGAGGAAGGACGAACTTCATGCAACAAACAAAAATTATTACAAGCCCCAGAGTAAACAAGTATTTGCAGCTGGAATAGGCATCTGATCCAACCCACAATCCCACCTTTGCCCAAAAGTCAAGAGTTTAATTTGATGTCACCAACAGCAGCTGGAGGAAAGCCAGGAGATAATGAAAATGTACAGATTTTCTTGTTTTCCAAGTAATAATTCAAAATCCTTTTCTATAAGTTCTGCGTGCCCTGTGCTTCACTGTGGTCTTTGAATATAAGTGCTCCTGCAACTTTCAGTGGAAGCAGAAAGCATTGCTAATTTTCATTATAATAATGAGAATTCTCTCCTCAACATATATCCTTGTTCTAATTTTTCTGTAATCGAGGCCATCCCTTTGCATCATAAACTGCCACCACTGTTTTGCTCTAACATCCATGGAAAACAAATCATAACTACAGCATGCTAAACAGAGACAGGTCTCCAAAGCTGTTAATTTAAAAAGTTCCTCTTTCTAAAGTATTTGCTGCAAGGCATAAATTATTCTACTTTAAAAGAAGACTTTTAATGCCATGATTTATTCAATGTGACTATAGGGTAAAAAATTCTGAGTCACCAAAAACACTGAAACAAAGTGAACTATTAAAAGCTCCTTCCAATACACACTAACACACATTTCACTAATTTAATAATCTAATAACCTCAGTAAAACCTAAAGACACACTCCAGGATGCAGCACTAAGGAAGAGTGAGTACAATATTCTGGCTCTCTTACCCACTTCCATTTGTGCTTGCCAAATGCACAGGGCCAATTCCAAACAGCAATACACATAAAGTAGACTGTTCTCAAAGGAATTCAAAGAGACAAGTATGCTCGTTTGCAATTCAAAAACCCACGTTTTCTCACGCTCAAGTGGTGACCTCCTTAAATACACAAGTCGCTGAAGAAAAGGTGAAGCCAAAATCCAGAGTTTGTCAGATAAAATAATCTATATTTAAAGAGGCAAGACCAGACAATATAAGCTTAAAAATTTTGTTCTAATAAAAGGAAAAAGAAGGTGGAAAAATGGAACTAGTGTTGTGGCCTGAACTCAAACAGATTTTCAACATCTCTTGATGAGCAGAGGAAGGTCAGCACGGTAAGTCACTCAAACCTGGCAGGTTTCTGACCTAAACTCTCCCTTATCACTTGAGCTATGAATGTTCTGAGATGTCTTCCTGCTCAGACTGAACCCAAGCCACTTTTTTTTTTCTCATATGTTATCTTGGTGAAGTCATTTCTGTATAGTTCAACTACAGAAGTGGGGAAGAACTATCAAGTTTCCTATTCAGGAAAAAAAAAAAAATCAAATCTGAAAAGGTAACAAAAAGGAATAGCCAAGCATGGGGAAAATGCCCTTTTACTCCTAAAAGTACAGAGTAATGGTAGAATTGATAAAAACCAATAATATCCTGGTTTACTTCTCATTTCAGCTCAGCATACGCTTCAAGTTAAATCCATGAGCTCCCCTGAACTCAGTGTGCTGTGCTGATGGCTCAGCAGTGTTGGAGTACCATCCTAAATCAGTGCATCTGCAACTTCAATGAGTAGTGGCTACAAAGCAAATTGTTGCTGAAATGTTTGGCTTTCTGCATCTCCAGAAATGTGAAGGTTTGTAAAGGGAGCTGAACAAAACCCACTCACTTGAAAACTTTCCCTTTCCCATGAAGTCAGTGTAGCTTATTCCCAGAGCTGGAAAGGGTTGAGCCTGGAGCATAGGCTGGGCTGGCCAGATTCTCTTCTACTGCTGATAAACCAGGCAAAGGATTTTTAAAAATGGATTTTTAAAAACAAGATGGTCAAATCATTTCACTTGGACACCAACTGGTTTATTAGCAAAGAAATGAAACTGAAACAAACCATTAAAAAAAGTCTTTAAATAAAACCATGTGAGGAAGATACAGCCCTAAAGTTCTGTTGGTCTTGAATGCAAAATTTCAATGACAGTGATTTTATTTTTCCTGAAATGTTGGGAAAAACATTGTTCCCCATCCCCTCCATGCATTTTAAAAGTTTCTGAATGTATGAATTATGCAAAAGAGCTCAATTAAAGGATTCAAAATGTTCATTAATAAAGGTTTCAACTAACCTCTCACAAAATGCAAGTGGAGTGACCAACAGCTCTACAATAGGAAAACAAGTTGGTTACAGGGGTGGCTCGTGTCAGCTCAAACATCCTCACAGCCACAAAATTACTCCTTCAGACACTGAATGAAAAATATCCTTCTTTGACTTGGGTTCATCATCCTAAGTAATATTCTACAACACATCCTCCTGGTACTCACACAGGAGCCATGGAAACGATGAATAGAACTGTCATTATTGACACCTGCCTGCTCCTTCTCTCTCTGTTTAAAGCTGACAAGATCTTACTTAGGAAATTTCAGCTATACATGAAGGCACTGTGCTTTCTAAGAACACGAGTTACCTGGTAGCTTCTTGAAGCTTTTAAGGGAGTAACAAGAGGGAAAAACCACCAAAGCACCACCACAGTAAAATCAGTGAGAGGCACAGAAAATTAATTAATTTCTTTTTAAAACTACCTTCAGCCAGGATTTTTTTTTGCACTGTATCATTTCATGCTGTGTCATATTCATTCCACTAAATTCTGCAAATCTCACATCACAAGCCATATAATGAATGCTTTCTTCTCAAAGGAGAAAAAAACATTTAACAGCAGTGGGCAAAATTAGTAATGCCAAGGTTGTGGCTTCAATCCCTGTATAGACCATTCACTTAGGAGATGGACTTCATGATCCCAGTCAGTGGGTCCCTTCCAATTAAGAATATTCTGTAATTCTTTGAAAAGTGGTGCTTTAACAATTCTAAAAAGAAAGAACCAATTATCACCAACACCCATGAAAAGTAAAAATAGCCTTTTAAAAATTATCTCCAAAAAGCAGGTAACTATGAAATCCCCTGGGGGGAGATTAAATAGATAAATAAATTGATAAACAACACTATTTGTAGCATCTTGCTTGCCATACCATAGACTTTTTGGTCCTAACAAATCTCCATTTACACTTGGGAGTGTTTTTTTCCAAGACTTCAGGGACTGGAATTCCCTCTAAAAGTTTTCCCACCCTGACCTCTATTTGAGTACTTGGGAGACCTTGGAAACACTACGCTTTGAGTATTGATTTTACCAGATGCTGCTACTTCTTCCTAAATGCTGGACAGTTTCAAACCCATTTGAAGTCAGCAGGAGCACAACTGCAGGAAAGACACAGAAATTTAATACTGAACTCAAGGCTGTTGCTGCTGGCCCAACATGACGGGAGTAGCTGGGATTCATTTCCTGGACTTCGCAACATGGTCTGGGGTACTGCTAACCCAGAGAGCTCTGGCAGAATCGGGTTAAGGAGTGACAACATGTGCCAGCCTTGGGGAATAGGAAGAGGCACTGAGATAATCTCTCACTGCAGCTGAAATAACTTAATGGCTCATGGCTTAATACCATAAACAAACACTGGGGGAGTATCAAACCACTGGTTGAAAGAGTTAAAAATTATATTAAGTAATAAATTGAAATTTTCTTTTCTTAGTAAAAAGGAAAAAAAAGGGCAACAAACCACAACTATCAATCTCCTAATACAGATTCTAAAAATAAGCCTACCCTGAATTAAAGAAAAAACAAAAAATACCCACAGATGCAGAAGAAATGAGACAGATGGTGACTCTTACAGAGGAGAACATTCGTGCTGAACAAACACAAATATGTTTTTGGTCAATAACATTTAAACTGTCAGCACAGTTAAAAATTACTTCAAGATTCAACCCCCTCCACTGTCCCTACAATTCTGTAATTCAGAAATATTGTTGATAACATTCAGATGACAGATACCCTCAACATGTAAATCATATTTAAAGGCCACTCACCTTGATAGGTGTCTGCTCAGCATCATCAATTCTTTAACATCTTTTACATTTAAAATAGTGATTTTATACCACAGAGGTGTCATGGTACAGACCAGGCTTTAACTGTGCAGGGCATGTGAGGATTGCTGCACCCAAAATATACACTCCCATTTCATCACCTATGAAAACACACTTCTCTGTTCTTCGAAGGACAGCAGCACAAATCCACTCAAAGTTAACCAGAAGAGATTCAGAGATTTGCACAAGAAATGGAAAAAAAACCCCACAAAACCCAAACAAGTTGCCTCAATTCTACACTGCTGACCAGTTCCTCAAAAGCTGACAATATAAAGTAGCAGCCCTATATTTTTAATTGGCATAAAATATAATTGCTTCAATAAAAGCACTTCAGGAATCTGCATTTGCAACTTGATTAAAAAACAAGCCAGCTACAGGCAAGTGATTTATTTGTTCAGAAGCTGATTTTGGAGCATGTTGTAGAAACACTTAAAATGGGTCTCCATTGATCAGTCTTGCTATAAATGAAGAATGTTAGATGAAAACCAGTTTCTCTTTTGGCTAAATTGGGAAGCTATTAAGGAAATTTGTCTCATCAGTCGTTCGACTTTCCTGCTCCTCTTGCTTCAAAGTAATATTTGGGGCTATTTAAAGCAACAGTGAGTTTGAGGAGATGTCAAACCCTCACACATCAAAGCATACACAAGCGTTACTGCTCTGTCAACATTTCCTCCAAAGGATGGACATCAAGGCTGAGGAAAGGTTTGTTAATGCCACTTCAGAGAGATTCATCCCCACTTCCAAAACACGGCCATTTAATCTCCCCTTTCTACACTAGGAAGAGAGAAAAAAATCTAAAAACATCTAATAACATGGCTAAATAAATAAATAATTTGAAATAAAAAATAACATTAAATTCATTTGACAACCCTTCTTTTCTTAACTTTCAAAAAGGTTTCTTCTCAGAACCTTAGGAAAATGTTCAAATTCAGCCTTCAGGTTCTACTGAAGCAAAGCAGCACATTCTGCAGTTTGACAAAGAAGTTTGAGGGAAGTGAATGTGGCCAGGCTTTAGTAAAACACAGAATCTGATACATCCTGAAAAATGTAACAGCAATGAAGGAAAGACAGGGACAGAGGTTCAGGGCTGCAGGATCCAGCTGGGTTACAGCTGTGACCCTGGCAGGAAGTTGCTGCTCCAGTGACAAACACTATGGAATCAGAACTGAAACTCAAGGAAATTTGGCTTTGCAAGAAAGTACCAACTGGAACTGGGTCTGGTGAGCCTCAAACACATTTTCTTCCTCCTGATACCTTAAATTGGTTTGTGCATTGGTTTGGAGGTAGCTGGAGCCTTGAGGGAATCCCTTCCTCATGCACATACATTCCCTACAGAAAGCCTGGGAATTCAGGCACTGTCAGGCCTGGACCACGCATTTTAATGATCTCCTTGCTTTGGGGCAGAACTCCCAGCTGAGGGTCAGCACGGTCCCAGTGATATTTACATCACAAAGAAGTCCCTTCAACATCATCAGCACTGAGATAGTGGCCCTTATGGCCACTAGCAAGAGGCTGTCCCTGTGTTATCCCTCTTTTTGGAATGGCTGTGCTGTGAGCACAAGGTCTCTCTCACTTGGTCATTTTCTACCTCCACTGAACCCCAAGATCCTGTAAAGAACATTTACAGACAGGAAAAGGAAGAGCCTACCAGACTGATGACACTGCAATATTCCTTCAGGCAGGGAAACTTTGGGAACCTTTTGATACCACAATCAGCTGATTTTACTATAGCACCAGGTTTTTAATTGCATAACTTTCAGTATGCAGGGTAACACTGTCAAATTTACCTAAAAACACTGACAGTTTTCCTGATTAACAACAAAGACGTGTCATTTGGCACACAGGATAGCACAAAAGCCCACTGGGAGAGAAGGGGAACATGTAAGGCATATTGGTTTATGCCTCCATGAAGGCATGCAGTTGTGTTTACATTTTAAGCTTATTTAAATGTATGGCCTCTGTAAGCAAAACCAGCCCTCATTTAAACACTTTGACAAGGATATTTTTATCTAGTTAAGAAAGCCTCCAAAACTTGTCTTCCGTATTTTAAGCATCAGACTAGACACCTATGTTGCTTCCTCCTTATTGTGCAGTTCTAACATCCTTAATCTCTTCTGTATGTTATAAACAGTGGTTTGAAGAAACAAATTTATAAATGACAAATCCACACAGATTTTTCTCTTTACAATCTCTTAATCTTCACAAAGCTTCCAGTAAGTAGAGAATACTTTTCTCTATTGTGTAAAAGAGCCTCACACCACAAAGAACTTAAAACCTAAGTAAAACCTCCTTCCTTTGCATGCTGCTTACCATTTGCATTGAAAATATTACAAATACCAACATTTAGCATCCTGGAATGAGATTCTCTATCCATATCGCTGGGGTAGAGTAGCAATGGAGGATGCTGGTGGAGGCGGGACCTTCACTTCAAGATTTTCTGCCACCTTAACATTTAAGCAGCAGCTTTAGTAGACTCTACAGGTTTACTGCTTAGAGCTTTGACCACCATTTTCCTTATGACTCTGGGAAAAAAAAGAAAAGAAAAAGGCATAGTAGCACAGGCAAGGAATGGAGGAAGAAAAACATTTATTTCTTTCTCACTACAGGAATGTTCTGAAGGTGACTGATTACCCAGAGAGTGGGGCAGATCCTGACACTTTTATGAGGATGTAGACCCACACTCCAATAAGAATGTTCCCAGTGACACTGGAGGAGGCAAAAGTAGAATTGGAGCAGAGGAAACATCCTCAGTGTTTGCATACATTCCTAATTTCTCTTTCTGTGAAATTGCAGCCTCTGCTAAATGACATTAATACAAGCCAGAGAGATGGAAACAAGCTTAGAAAACACAAGCCATTCTATATCTCTGTGTATATTTCAGGTCTTTTTTTTCCTGTCTCTTTTATGTAAATCTACACTTGAGCATTTGTTTCACTTCTGTTCATGTTCTTAAGATTTGCAGTTCTGCATATAAAAGGAAAAAACTCTAAGTATTTGTTGAAAAGCAATAATATAAAAGCAAATAAATGGTATCTTCATTGCAATATGTGCACAGGCCCAGCTGGAAGATATCAAACCCACCAGCAACTTCCATGGTACTAAGAGTTGTGCCTGGAAAAGCCCAGAGCATTTTTCTCCCTTTAAAGCATTTTTATTTCAACATCTCCCACCAGGGCAAAAAGGACTGATGCACTCTTCGTGAAACTCCATCATCTCAAAGCTCCATTTGTCCAAGTTTTAAGATAACAATTTGACCCCTGTTATTTTTTTCTTCTTTCCCTACAAACCAGACTTTTAACAAAAAAACAGCACCTCTTGGCATCATTTCTTCATCTTCACTAACATCATCTCAAAAGTTTGCTATTCCAGGGGAAAACTAGGATGACTTGGAAAGAAGATGTTACACCAGGCTGTATTAGCAATTTTTCCAGTCCAGTAGTTGGCCTGGTTTCCATTTCTACAACACAGGAAGGTCTGAGACAACATACCTTGGAAGCCACAGGTAAAAAGCTATGAGAGATTTGCAAGTGCTTGATGCTACTAAGACCCTCAGCCCTTGCAACTCTAAAATCTATTTACAGAATAAAAAAACTGAAGAAAACAAACAGTCACAAACAGATGGGACAAGCAGAATAAAAGGAAAGTGTAAATTGACTTGGCCAGAGCAATGTTGGAAGATGTCTACAAATACTTAATAGAGTTAAATGTTTAAAAAAGGAAATCATTGCCCTGTAAGTTCAGACTCTGAGGTGGTCAATAGCACCGTATGCCACACCATATGTCAGTCAGCAAACAACCTTCACAAATCATCTATCAAAAACCATTCTCTGAATCGTCTGGATTTCCCCACACAAGCAGAACAAGCAGTGACACAAGAAAATCCACACACTGCCCATGCATGAATCTTTTCAAACACCAGGCAAATACAGGGCAGGAGTTCAGTGCTCAGAAGGTGTCAATCTACTATACAAAAAACCAGTGCCACTGATACAAGCAGAGTTAAGACCACACTCACTGAACCCACACACTACCCCCATTTTAAATTCCCTATCTCAACCCAAGAGCTTTGGAATTACTGATTTGTTGGACTTGCTGAGCTCAAGAGCTACTGAATCAACTGGAGAAAATCCATGCACTGCTTCCCTGAATTTTCCAAGGCCTGTTGTATGGATTTGAACACCACACAGATTAGTCTGATTTAGAATATGCGGCATCTGGGGAGAGAACAAGTTGCCAATGAATTTATTTAGGAAAATTAAATATAACAGGGAGACCTTTCAGACCTCTTCCATACACTGTCTAGCCCTTCATACAGTACTTTGTCTAGCAATGTGCTAATAAAATTGCAGGCAAGAATTAGAAGGCTTAGAAGTGAATACTTTAACTCATCTATACATGCCCATGAATTAACACGACAAATACCTCCATCTTCATTTCTCAAAGTCCTTATTGGGTAGGTAAACTATCAGTAATGCTAATGAGGAATGAGATTTTTCTTCATTTTAAGATACAAGTGTGACCACACTCCCAGAAGCTGGCTCTGGTGCAGCATGATGAATGCCTTGCAGGGAAGGAAGAAAAGACCTTTCTCAGGAGATGCAGGAGCACTACATCTGTATGCACACAATTAGGGCCAGAAATTAGTTCAAGGAGGCATGAAAACCCCACAACAAACAACTCCCGGGTCTTACTGTCATCTCACTGAAACTGCTATTTGTATAAATAGCTTTAAAAACTTATGAAAGGTAGGTAAGTTCAATAATTGCAGTCATTTTTAACCAGAAGCATTTCTGCAGTGTGTGCTTCAGAAAGGCAGCAGATCTCTGCCTGTCCCAAAGTATATGCAATGGGATTTCACTTATCAGTTATCAGATACAGCTGGTCCAGAACCACGTTTGTTTAGCAATCAAAACCTTTCCTTATTGTCACAGTACCTGGGAAACTAAAATATACAAATTATTTTCCAACTTGTTTGTTGACATTTAATTTATCCCTCTGAACACCTCTGAGAAGCCTCCAGAAATGAAGTAATAAAGTCAGAGAAGGAAGACCTAGAGAAGATTTTACACCTCATGCATTGTATGGGTTATGGGGTTCCAGTTCCCTAACAAAGATATTTTGTGCCCTCTCTTAAATCAGAATTTGCTGCTCTAATGTCACCCTGAAAACTCAGCTTCTGAGCTTGCTGACATAGTTTTCTAAGACTTTCCCAGGACAGTAACTGTAAACAGAGAGATAGGTATACATTCCTTCTGTTCCACGTCTTGTGATGGGCATCTCTCATGGCCAGTGCTGTGAGAAAGTGTTATCCTGACCATCCAATCCCTGGCCATGGTCAGAAACCTGTAAATCCTGGGAGGAAAAATAAACTCTGCTCTTCCTTTCACCACACCTCGAGCTGTGTCCGTGTGATCTATTTCATATCCAGCGGCAACACTAATGTATCAAAACTATGGGAGAACAGAATGCATATACCCAACAGAATAAAACATGTTATTTGCAAAATTTTGTTAACAAAAATCTCAACAGTATTTAGAATATAAGATTAGACTTGATAGTTCAGAACTCTTGAAACTTCTCACAGCTTTTCCATTTGGACATTTTATTTTCACCTTGCATTCAAAACAAAGTGCAGTATATGGATACTCCATACTCGATATGGATGGACCCTTGAGTCAGCCGAAGTCACTGCATTTCTAATGAATTTAGAAAAGATATTTAAACACTTCACAGATCTCTCCTGGGAACCTATGGGCCAAATAACTGGCTCAGCAGAGGATGCTGAAAAGACCTTTACCCCAGGAGTGCTGGGAGCATCATCTTGCCAGGTTTCTCCAAGATGACAAGGTCACCAGATTAAGTGCAGCAGGCTTTTCTGGCATTTGGCTCCAGGATTCTGCTGACTTTGCTCTTAATGCTGAGGAATCCTTCAGACTTGTTTAATAGGTTGTCAGCTTTCTGCTTCTCCAGCCAGTCCCACGTGCATTCCTCATGCAAATTGGTGCAACCTCCAACAGAAATTACAACGTCAAAGCATTCACAGAGCTCAGTACAAAGCCACCAGTCAGGGGTTCCTCATGATTTTGAAACATCCCAGTTTCTGAAAAGCTAGTTTGAGTTTACACAGTATTGAGCAAAACATTAAACATTCTGCCCTTGGGTCTGTTATGTCAGAAGCAAACACAGATGTGAATACTGTGATACATCTCTGCATTTCTCCTCACAGCTCATGTTTTGGATTCCTTATCTGCAGCAGTAAGCAGTTCTCAATGAATTCCTCCTGCTGTTTGTGAGAAAAATGAACGTATAACAAGCCTGGATCCCACTGGTCATACGGGATTATATCAAGAGTTTACATTACAATTACTTCTGAACTGTTTCTCCAGGTGAGTTGAACAGTCTCAGTTTATTTTGTCATTCTTGTTTTATTCTCCAAATGTTGGCAATGTACTGTCTAAATCTGTCCTGAAACTCCAATCAGCAATTAACCTTAGAAAATCTTTGAAAATCAACATCTACATTAATTCCTCTTCTCCTTATTTTAAACACAAATAATTAGGAAGAGTAGGGGAGGTAGACTGAGAGACACTTTCTAGGTATTTATGATGTTTCCTACAGACTCTAAAGCCTTACATACTTTTATTTTCCACCTTGTCACACCAAAGTTGTGATCCAGGCTTTCTGAAGATCAGTTTTCCATACCTGCTCCCACACAGCAGCACACACAAACCTTCTGCACCTTCTGCCTACAGGAATATTCAACAGGGAAATTCCAACATGTGTATGCATAAGTTAACACCCAGTTGGAAATCCAAAATAATTTAGAACTGCAGTTCTTTGTGTATTTAAATTTTTCAGAAATTCTAACACATAAATGAGAAAAGCAACACCGCCTCCAGAAGCAGCCAAAGCTCCCAGTACCAGGAGTCTCTGAGCAACTGTCCCAACTGGCCCTGACAATGTGGCCCAGAGCAAACCCTTCAACAGCTCCATGCTAAGGAGCTCCTTGTGCAAAATGGTAGGGAGTATTTTTAAGTCTCTCACAGGACTGTTATGAAGATTAATTAAGGACTGAGCAGTGCTTTGAAGATCAAAACTGCTATGCTGTTATTTATTATTAAAGAACAACAAAGCACATTCTTGTTGTCTATAATTCAACTTCAGAGAAAACAGTGGACAAGCACATGTTCAAATGCATAAATTAATTCTCCCTGCCCCAACAAGCTGTGATTTGCATAACTACATTTTTAGCCACCAAAACCCCATCAGAAAGTCTATACTCATCCCTTTGAAATATTTTAAAGGCCTGAAGGAATATAACCAATACTGTTTCTCTTCTGATTCTTTTCCAGGATAAGCTTTTCCTATCAGATATTTCTGCCTCAGTTCAGCAATGCCTTTTATTAGACATATACTAAAGTGCTTTTCTAAATCAGTTCAAGTCCTATTCTGGACATTTGCATTCAAAACGAGGAGCTAGAAAGACAGTATGGCATGGTGGGTAATATATATATATATATATATTTTTTTTTTTTTTGTTAAGGGGAGGAAATCACAAGTATTTTGGAGCTCTGCTTTCTTCACAGGTTTTCCCATCAGAAAATGAGTAATCTCCTTTATATATTAGAATTTCCTGATCAAAGTATTTTACAAAAATATCCACAGCTGAAAAATACATAGAAATACTCCATTGCATGGTGTATGACTAACTTGCACTTCCTTCAAACGCATGCACAGATAAATTTGAAAACATTTATTATAAATGCTCCCATATTTCAACTATAGTTGTATTCTTAAAACATGAGATCACAAGTATTTTGGCATCATGTCCACACAAAAAAAACCACAAGAGGTTAGTATTAAGAAAAATTTAAAAAACAGAATTAAAAGTTGTAAATAACTACTCTCAAGCCTTGCCACCACAGCCCTGTCTTCCTGATCTTATTCACACAGCTCCAGCAGATCGAGTTCTCCACCGTCCCAGCACTGCAGCCGTGCAAATATTCAAAGCAAACAAGGATAGGAGCTGTTGGACCTCGAGGGTGGTGAGCAGAAAACTGGTGTAACTGGGCAGCTCCTACCACCCTTCCACTGCACAGGCACTGCTGAGAAAGGGTCCAGCGTCTGCAGGAGGCTGAGCACCTCCCCAGTGTGTCAGCCCCCATCACATATCACAGGAAATACTTACATTTTATTGGATTACTTTTTGGCTGGTTTCCCATTACCTTAGTCTGCACTCCAAGTCTGCTGCACATTCTTATTAACAACACGGATACCAGATTGTGAACTTCTGTACTTTTTCAATTGCTTTCAGGAGCAAGTTGAGTTATATTTAGCAGCCATATGGCATCCCTCCTCCACATGTTTGCTAGAGATAAGAACTGACAAATTAAGTTTTCTACAACACCGATCCTATATGTTTTCATTTCCAGTTTTAATCGTAGATGTTAACTGTGGTTTAATTGTTAACCCTGGCATTAGCCAAACAGGAAATGCAAAGGGTATCTCTAGTAAAGGATGCAATCACAGAACTAAGTTTTCTTGCAATCTGGATGAAACTGTTAAGAAAGCTCTTAAGCTGTACTCCAGACAGCTACATTCTTCTTAAATTAACACAATATGGCTCCATAACTAAATAGCCATGGTGTATTGGCTTCCTTGTGCAATTGGCAATTGTTCTGTGTATGGATGACTGAACTGTAGGTTACTTGAGCAGCTCAAGCTGCTGCATATCTTAACAGGGGAGAAAGTCAAGAGCACAATGACAACCAATCCACATCCCATAAAGAACTTCAAAGACAAGGGCAACTACCACACAGTTTTCCCATGCTGTTGGGAAGCATGTTTACAAAGCTGAATTTCCCTATAGCCCAGACAAGTTTCACAGAAACTGCAGCCAGAGGCTAGAAAGAAATCAACAGTTTTAAGAACCAAGACAAGACATCTGAGAGCTGCTGTCATCATTCAGGACAGCTGAAAAGGCAGGCTGAGCACATGACAAGGATCTACAACAGCTTCACCCTGAGTGCCACTCCATGTGTGCATCCCTCAGGGAAAAGGAAAAAGAGGGAAGGACTGGAGGCCCCTGCTAATTTGAAAGAAATTAATTTTTTTTTCCTCTCTAGCAGCAAGACAAATCACTATCTGACAGCTAAATCATACCCGATGGCTAACTATTCTTTCTGGTATCTGGAGCTTTCCCAATTCCTTCTGTGCTTTTCTGGGAACCAGGTATGCAGAGAACACCCAGAGAAAAGCTCTCACTCAGGTGGCTGCAGTCATCAACCTCACCTGGCTGCAAACTGGTGTGAAGCATCCTTTCCAAGGGCGACTGCACAAAGTCAAGCAGATTCCAGGCCTCATTCTATGCCTCCACTTGCACTTATTTCAATACTTAAGGGGCAAACACAGCTTTTTCTTTTCTGTCCAGAGAACTGCAGAGCAGCACAGGGTGTTTCTCCAGCAGGAGAAAGAGGGACAGACATGCACATTACATGCATGCCTGAGCACATTTATGAGCTGCACATCCAGGATGAACAACTTGTTTCCTCCAGCTGGTGTGTTATGTTCACTACTCAAGGAAAAATAATAAACCCTCAACACTGTGCTTTCTCTCCCTGTGCACAAAGCAGTTTGGAGAATCTGTTCATCCAGTGCAGCCCATCCTCTGCTTAAGCCTTATAAAATTCATGAAGGTGAATGATAAGGCACAAATCACTGCCTGCAGCAGAACCTTCATGCTGGACAACTCCACTGGAAACCCAATGTGCCACACATTTTGCAAAGAAGTAAGAATTTCTTCAGAACACTGATAATTCCCTACCGTCTCCCTTGAGGAGACAGCTAACAGTGAATGAAAAATAATTGTGTAGTCAGAACACCACCAGGAAGCAGGGGAAACAAATTTCTTCACACGCCAGAATCCCGAGCACAGAGCACTTGAGAGGGAACAAAATGTTTAAGGATGCAATCAATCATTAAGATTTCTCCCAAAAAAAGAGAGCACACACACTCATTTGTTAAAAGCTTGCCTTGGTGAAAAGAAAGGTAAGAATAACCATCCCTGCATGCTTGATTATCAAATCAGAGCTCAGTGGGAAGAACAAGTAAGGGAGTCTTCCAATTAACCATTTTTTTTTATTTTTTTTTTTTTTAAATGCAGTCATTGAACACTGCTGGACAAAGATGTCGGGAAAAGCAAATCCCTGGTCTTCCTGAACAATTCCTTCTTCAGATGCACAGCCACAAGGGTTCAAAGGTCCCTGCGGCCTTTGTTCTCAGTTCCAGAGTAGTTACAAACAAACTTTTGTTCCTGTTTCTTCAATGAAATAAGCTGCAGCAGTTACCAATGACTGAACTTTACATCTGAAGCTTGCTTTGTGCATCATGCAACAGGAGGACTACAGAATCTCATTTACACTTCCAAAAATAAGTTATCAGAACTTTTGCTGAAATAAAAATCAACTACTCCTTACTGATTCAACCCCCAGTGAACATATTTAACCTCTGCATATTCTAGAAGCAAGGAAGGAGCAACACATTCTGGTTTATGGATTATTTCGGTTTCAAAAAATTCAAAATAATTCAAAAATAATTCTTTTTGGTTTATCTTATAGCTATTGCTCATTCATTTGGGAGTTTTACAAAAAACCTAAATTTCATATTTTAGTACAAAAGTGGTATCATAAGCAATACATATAAGTACACATACATAAACATTGATAACAAATCATGACACCCAAACAGCAATTTTCATTTCTATCACAGACAGAGTGTAAGGGATAAGACAATAATCATAAGTGCAAGTTATGGAGAGCAGCTACTGAAATGTATTCATAGTCCATGAAAAGTTGATATGGAAATTGTTGATAAAATTTGTAAAGATTCCATTGTATCAGCTGCTATGTAAATTTGGGGGTAAGAACAAGCAAGACTATCGAGCAAGATAAGTCAAAATGAATTTTAAAAACTACTGAAATCACCCTGTTAAAAGACTGATTGCTTCCAGCAGGCAGGAGCTGACTCTCTAGAGATGCTTCTTGTAAAATACAAACACAAAAGGCCTGGCACAAGACTGATATTATGAAATCTAATGAAGACATTCATGAATCATAACAAGGAGAAAAGGGGTGAATATCAGCAAACGCTCAAAGACTCTTGCAACAATTAAAATTGGGAATAAACAGGGCTGTCCAGCTAGATTCTTCATAATAGCCATGCTTATGCCTTAGTGAAGTCTACAAGAATATGGCCAAATTACAATATTCAGATTTTGAAAACGTCTTGGTTTATGCTGGCACCAAAAAAACAAACTGTTTTCAAAACACCAAGCACTGTATCTTCTTTTTTTTCCCTAGAGAACTCACAGGCACCTTGAGCATTCTGTATGGAGCCCAAAAAGTTCATCTCCCAAGTGCCAGGAAACATTGTTACTGAAATTAAAGGGGGGGGAGGGGTGGAAAGCAACTTAACTTTATATTTTAACTTCAATATTTTACTAGAAATGGTTTCAGTCAGTAATGAACATCTCTCGGATAACAAATACACGAAGAATTAAATGTGTCTTTCTGTAAGAAGTAAGAATTTTCAAACCACACATAACAACCTAACACCTGTTATATCAGGGAAAACTGATTTTCTCAATCTGCCAGTAAGTGATGACAAAGCTTTCAGCAAACCACCTTTCATCCACATATCTTAAAAGCAATTCACCCACTGGAAGAGCTGCCACCAGAAGACCTAAGGCCACAACTGCAGCTGACCAAGTGTCCCTCCATCCAACAAAAAACCTCAAGGATATTTAAGCAGTTCATTTTACCCTGAAATCCATAGGAAGCCAGACTCCAAAGTGCTTGCAGTCCTGTGCTGTGGATAGACAGGGAACCCCGATCGGAAGATCTCGCGTTGTACGCGAAGATAGGGTCCCTCCTTCTACAATGTTCTATAACCCATAATACTACGGTGATTACATCATCTTATCTCGGTGATATAAAACCTAGCTCACCGGAAATAAAGGCTTTTCACCGTCCACCACATTGGTGTTCGCGCGTGATTTGCCCGACAGGCCTGTAAGTTTAGCCGTCGTGTCACCCACGAACCGGGTCGCTGCGCCTCGCCCCGAGGCGACAAGTGGTGCCGAAACCCGGGACCGCTCCCCGATACACGCGGGTTCGAGCGGCCGGAGTTCGGGAGTCTCGCCGGACGCTGAGTGACGGCTGGAGCGGCAGGACCGACTCCAGCGGGGAGGACGCTCCCGTACCGCCGAGATGCAGTCGATCGGCAAGGTAGTTATGCAGCTGCACAAGCAGTGGGATATAGACTGCAAATCAGGGGACTTTGAACGCGCGATTACTAGATTGCTAGAATTATGTATCATTGATGATCCGGTAGATATATTACACCCAGATTGCTGGGTCAGGTGTACCGAGGCGCTCACGGATGATGTGTTGCGCTTTAAGTCCAGCAAGTGCCTTAAAAGCTGGGCGAGAGTTATGGAAGCGCTGAGAAAAGCGCTTCACGAGCAGAAAGTTTGGAAGGCAGCTCAAAGCTGTTTAAGGGTTACACCGCGGGTGGGGGTAGGAGCTGCCACTCAGACCACGTGTACTGATTGCCCCACCGATTCTAACGAGCCATCTAATGATGACGGGCGACCCGAGTCGCCATCCCGCCTGCCCGGCTCTGACGCGGGTTTGGCCGCGGAACACGCTTTGCCGCCAGGGCGTACCGATGCCGCGGACCCGCGGGGCGCGCCCGACACCGCGGGCCCTGGAGATGTCGGGGAAAGGCCCCCGCCATACGCGCCGCGAAATGGCGCCGGGGACACGAGCAAGGGGCGAAACGAAGGGTGTCTAGCGTGCGCGGACATTCGCGATCGGGAGTCTAAGGGGAGGCGGGCGGACAGCGCCGAGAGTGAAGGGGAGCAGAGCTCACGGTCCAATCGGAGAGCGTGCTGTAGGTTGTCTCCTTGTAAGGAGAAGAACCTGCTGGAAAGAAGGCGGGGAAAGGGAGGAGGAAAACCAGTCCCTGGGAAAGGGAGAGGGCGGAGTCCCACCAAAAAGCACCGCAGCCCGGAAGCCCACTACCATTCGGCTTCCTCCTCTGACTCGGAGAGGGACTGGGGCCACAGGCGGCACGCGCGGGTGGCAGAGCGGCGTGCATTTAGACATGCATCCAGCTCGAGCTCTGACTCGGACTCAAACTGTGAGAGCATGCAAATAAATTTCGTTAAGCCCGAAAGACCGGTGGCTTCATTCCCACAAAAATCCATGCCACTCACGGACTGGAAGGAGATCCAAATGGCATGTGCTGAATGGGCTTCTCCCACAGTGTTAGCTTTTCCTGTCCGAGAAGTGAATGGTCAAAGGACCTATTCCCCTGTTAACCCCAAGGATGTACAAGCAATTGTCAAAGCAATTTCTGAGAGAGGGATAAATTCTGCCATGGTTTCTACCTTGATTGATGGGCTCTTTGGTAACGACGACATGTTGCCCTTTGATATCAAACAGACTTGCAGGATGATTTTTGATGGTGCTGGAATGATTGTATTTAGGCAAGAATGGGAGGACAATTGCGCAAGAGAGCTAGCAAGAATAGCAGGGGACAACCATCCACTACAGGGGTCCAGCTTACAACGGCTGACAGGCAGGGATCCAACAATGGTCACTCCACAAGCCCAAGCACAGAACTTGAGAGCCCCAGAGGTCGCAGCCACAACTCGTGCGGCCCGAGAAGCCATTCGCACAGCCTGCAGGGTAGTTGCCAAACCAGCCCCATGGTCAACAATGAGGCAGAAACAGAGTGAAAGTTTTACTCAGTTTGTAGACAGGCTTCAAGCTGCTGTAGATGCTTCCAACCTGCCAGCAGAGGCCAAAGGCCCAGTCGTCGCCGACTGTCTGCGCCAGCAATGTAATCTAACAACTAAAGAAATTTTGCGCTCACTGCCACCTGACTCGAGCATAGCGGCGATGATCAAACATGTGGCTAGGGAGGAACACCTAAGTTCAGTCCACGCTGCAGTCGCAGAGGTCATGGCTGTTCAGAGCCAGCACAACCGCAGTGGAGAAAGATAACATCATTAAGTGGTGTCCATTGAAATCTATAAAGCCTGTGCTGTATAACTTAGCTAATGAAACCTCAGAGTTTCTTTTGGCAGGTCTACCGCTATGATCCTCCACCTCGACCATGCTTCCCGTCCTCAACATGGACATCGGCAGTTTCACAACGTCTGTGCCTTTGTGCTTTCCTGTTTCTAAGCCTGCCTCGCAGTGGACAGGGAGAACCGGATGTGCATCCTTCAACTCCCTTGCAGAGGTTGTGCTGCAGAACAGACGAGGACTGGACATTTTACTCATGCATCAAGGAGGTTTGTGTGCTGCCTTGGATGAGAAGTGTTGTTTCTATGCCAATTACTCAGGGCCAATCAAGCAGTCCATGGCAGAGCTACAACAGAGACTCGAACAACGTAGCCGGCAACGTTCCCAACAAAACTGGTTTAATTCAATGTTCAACCAATCCCCTTGGATTATCACCCTTATTTCTACGTTAGCAGGACCAGTTGTCGTTGTTGTGTTCGTACTTATTTTCGGTCCTTGTCTTCTTAATAAGTTAGCCCAGTTCATAAAAACCCGTTTAGATAAGATAGACATTTTATATTTAGAGCAAAGACAGTTAACCTAAGTTTGCATGACAGTTCATACTAACACACCACGGTTTTGTTTCACGTTTGTTACTAACAAGTTCACGGTTTATTGTTAATTACATAAGTCATTTGTTATAAAGTTCTGTTCATGGAGAGGGGGGGAGATGCTGTGGATAGACAGGGAACCCCGATCGGAAGATCTCGCGTTGTACGCGAAGATAGGGTCCCTCCTTCTACAATGTTCTATAACCCATAATACTACGGTGATTACATCATCTTATCTCGGTGATATAAAACCTAGCTCACCGGAAATAAAGGCTTTTCACCGTCCACCACATTGGTGTTCGCGCGTGATTTGCCCGACAGGCCTGTAAGTTTAGCCGTCGTGTCACCCACGAACCGGGTCGCTGCGCCTCGCCCCGAGGCGACAGTCCTGGCTTAATAAATTAATGGTGGTAACTGGAGAAACTCTAGTTCCTCTCTGATTAGTAATGAGTTATAATGGATACACTAATAAACAATGCTTTCTACCCACAAACATCAGTACTGAGATGAGGGCAGGCAAAAGCCCAGGGCACTCCAGAGACAGGATGGAGGGGCAGCAATTGCATCTTCTTCATCAGCAAAAGTAACTGAGTTCACCAAGAGGGTGAATGATTCATTGATCAGTAACCGATGCACAGCTATTGCTTCAACCACTGACTTCATAGCACATCAGGACACACTCAAAATGTTGCAACATAGCTACAGAAACAAGACTGGAAGACAATAAAGGTGCCTACAACAACTATTTTAAAAAGTGGAGATGTATTTAATTTTCTAAACTATGGGTTAAAAGCTGCTGACACATATTCTCATAGAATTAAAAGATGACACTTTAAACTCTGGAACTACATGTGTGTGACTTAGGCACAGAGCAAGAACATCCAGTGAATGGTAACTTCAGTTTCAAGCATTACCTGACAATACTAGATACATTTAAATCATAAGCATGATGAGAGTTAACACTGGGTTTAATCATAAAGCAAAACAGCATGATGAAGCACATACGTGGCACATTTATCAACCTGATTACAGTAAACCTGGTAGCATTGGTTTATCAGCTTAACCAATCAGCAGGTAATTAACTGTGCATTTAACTACTAGGTAGAAAAGTTTCTTCCCAGGGAAAAGCAGATTGGAAAAGTCAACATCAGCTTAAACATGATTAACTTCCTGTCCCACTGCTGGCAAAGCAAATCCAATTTACTAAATAGTTTAAAGGGCAGTTTTTAATTATTTTGCACACTTCCAAAGAATCCAGCACTACACACAAATATGGCTAAGTGGATCTACTGCAGTGAGAGCAGACCCCAGAACCACAAAACACCACTGAAATAAACACCCAGGGACTTCTTAACGTGCCTAACAGCCCCACACTTTGCACTGCAGAAACCCTGTGTATTATTATACAGGATATATATACCCTCTGTATAATTATATTATACAGGAGAGAGGCCACAAACAGCTGCAATTTCCTGTTCTCTGCAACAAAATCCTAACTTGGAGCATCTCCTTCAGACTTCTCCAGAACCTCATATTTCTAAAAAAACTTAGAAAACCAATATGCAACAAGTAAATCTTGTGAGATTTACATCTTTTACCTGGATTCTAGTGGCACACACACCTCCCTAGGAATGTGCACAGACTACTCAATAATCAATGCATCTAAAATCTTTGCACTGCAGGAATTGAGGGCTCACAGACAGTGTGGGAGAAACACAGCAAGGCACACACAGAAACAGAACATGGATTCAAACGAGCAATTCAAGTTTTGCTGCCTTCCTACACTTTTTATCCAACACAATATTTAAAAATTGAGAATTGAAGTTTTCCAACTTTAATTGTTCAGCAGCAAAGCTAATAATAACTTTTCAGCTACAACATGGATTTACAAAAACAAAACCTAAGCAAAACAAACAAAAACCCTCAAAATTAATATTGCAGAGGAATGACTTCAGCAAAAATGCATGAGAATTGCTAAGTGACTCCTGACCCACAGCATCACATCCTCGGGTTACTCGATTCTCCAAATTCTGGTTGGCTGGAAAATCTAATCTGCATAACATTAAGTACAAAAAATGGCTTCTCTTTAGTGAAGCCATTCTCTTTTTCTTTTAGTGTGCAATGTGCACACTCCTCCTCTCCAACAGCACTCAGCCAGCCTGCTCAAAGGATTAGCATAAGAATAGAAATCACTGGGAAAATCCACATGCTCTGACTGCCCAGACTTGTTGACCTGCTTCACCCCAGATACCAAAATTACTTATTTTTCCAATGAAAACAGTTATGGACTTTAAAAGTTGATAAACACTGTAATCTGCTTCTCTTTTATAGCAGTATCAGATATCCCAAGAGCAGCTACCAGAGCCAGAGACGCAGAACAACCCCCACTGTTGGAAGCACAGATTCACAACATGCTCATGTTCGAATTCCTGCACAAGTCTGGTGGGGACAATCCTTCTCAGCTTGGACCCACCTGGCTCATCACCAAATCCATACAAGCAGTAAGCTCATCAGTCTTGCTGGTACACAATGCTGCTGCTGCACAGGGAAGGCTGAAAACAGATCCAGGAGCTGCAGGTGTGGAGCACACCTGGGAGAGGACCTGGTCCTGTGGACACCAAACCCGGCAGAGGCCACTCGTGCTCAGTCCTATGGGACCAATCTGGTTCTGCAGCCAAAATTCACAAATTTACCTATAAATTCTTCTATCTTCTTCCCTTTCTGCCCTTACCCTGGCACCATGAAAGACAATAGCTCTTGCCTTGGTCACAGCCACTGGAATCAGTACTGCAACGATAAGAATATTTTGAGGAAATGCGAATAAAAATAGTCCCCCAGTTCATGAAAAAGCCAACATCTTCCTCTTATTGGTGGAGAGCAGCTCACAAAGGCCAAAGGAACACATGTCAATTCTTCTCTCCTACACAAACTATTCTAGCCATAATAAAGTATAAGAAACATCATTTATTTACAGAAAAATGGGCATCGGGCTTCTGCAAAACACACAGAGTTTTTGTATAAACATATTACAGTATTTGATGTGTTTGTTTTGAAATGGGGGAAGTTGACTGGAATCATCCCCATAATGTGGTCTGACACTTCATGCAAAACAATGCACTCAGACACCAAAATTACATTTCCTTTTCAGAAGTTCACAAAAGAACCAGAAGCCCAGGGGGGAAATGGCCAAAGTAGCACTAGTCCCCTTTTCTGTTGGATTTCTTCCACTCCCTCTGGGATCCTCTCCCCAGCCAATAAGTCACCATTGCAATCATCCTCCTTAAATTCAACATTATGAGCATCATTCCATCACTTTGCATTATAGAAAACGGATTGTTAAGGGCTGTAGTCCTGATCTTTCACAACCCACCAGCAGCAAGTGACACAAAACCACTGCAATATCCAGCCAAAAAGTGGGCACAAAACTCAAAAACTAAAGCACTTTCCTGATATTTCTGCTGACTTGCCTCAGATGTATTTGTCGAGTTTTTGAAGAAACAAAGAGCACTTTAAAAAAACAAACCCCAGATTAAGACCACAAACTGAAAGACTGGCCAATAATTTGCTTCTGGCAATGGACTAATACTTCTTCTGTATATTTACATGGCATTAATACCACAGGAAGTTAGTTCTGTTTCCCCAAGTAACCGATTTTGCATTTTGCCAGACTGACCCCATTTCCCCCCACTTTATTATCTGCATCACCATATGCTTCAAATGACTAAAGTTTTGATTCTTGCAGCTGGCTCCAATGTGTTCAAACTCTACAGACCCATCAGCTTCACATGCACACACTGTGGTAAAGCTCCAGTTGTTTCATGAAAACAAGCCAGTCTAAGCACAAGAACTATTTACTGCTCTTTTATCATGAAGAATATGTAATATTTTACTTACCAGTCAAAATAAGTTACTCACTCAAGGCCAACCTGATTTTAGAATGAGAAGACATCTGTGCAGTGGGAAAGAAACCGCACGGTTCTCAATAAGCACATGTAGGCCATTTGTCTCTATTCTACAGGAGTTCCAACCTCAAATGCTTGAAATAGACTTTAAGAGTTTTGGAAACCAACTCATTCAGTTCATTTAAGAATGTCTGGTTACCTCTGGATAACAGACTTACAGCTGGTTCTTGAAATTAAATGGCATATTTTAAGCTTCTACCTTGTTGCCTTTCCACCTATTCCTCTCAATTGCATTCTTCCCAGTGCCATCACCAACCAACACAAACTGGGCACCCACGGAGGCTGCCCAAGCCTCTGTCCAAAGTGCTGCTTTCTGCACAATCTCATGTGGAAAGGACAAAGAAGGAACAAAAATTGACTCATTCCCATCACCTCTGAACAATCCAGCAGCCCTTGGTCAGGCCTGGAGCAGCCGTTTGCCACAGGAGACAGATTCCCAAGCGAGAACAAGAGGGGACACAGTTTGCAGAAAGAACACAGCACCGTAGGTGGGTACACACACGTGAATTTCAAAGGTTCATTTACCTTTTTCCCAAGCTGCCAGTGCTCACTCAGAGTCCAGAAACGTTATGGATCCTTCCCTACAAACCTCACTCCGCTATCCACCGCTCACCTCCTTCTGCAAGTGGCCGGGAAGCTCACCGAGATAATTTGGATAAACCAGCTCCGTGAGCACACGCAGCACCTGTTGGGCGCTGCCCCGCGTCACACGGTCCCTGGCCAGGGCTGTCTCCAGACACGAACCCTGCGTGCCCGCAGCAGCCCCACAAAGGGCAGCAGGACAATGGAGCCGCCACAAAGCCGCGTCCCCTCGCCGAGCCGCCCCACGGGGCGATGGCACGCATGGGCTGAAATGTCCATTATCCCTCCTTGCCCGTGACTGTTTGCCGGCCACAGGCGAATTCATCCACCTGGGATACCCCCAGCGATACGGGCGGAGCTCCAGGGGCGGGAAGGGGGAGGGAGCGGGGGGAGCCCCGGAACGAACAAAACCCCGCCACGACAAACCCAGTGCTTTTATTCGGGGTTTTTTTTTTTCCCCTTTTTCTCTCCCGCCCATGGCGGCAGCGGCCGCGGCGCGCACCCCATCACCCACCCCAGCGCCGGCCTCACGACCTGCCGGGCGCTGTCGCAACGCTATCGCGACCGTCGGTGCAACGCCGACCTGTCCCCTCAGCCCTCCCCTCTGCTGGCCACGCTCACCTCGCTCCGCCACAGCGGGGCCGCGCCCCGACCTCCGCTCAGCAGCCCCGTCCCCCCGCCCGCAGCGCCATGGCCGCGGCCGCCACAGGTACGGAGGAGCCGCCGGGAAGGGGCCGACAAGGGCCCGGCGAGGGGGATCCGCGTCCGGCACACACCCCCCACTCGAGCTCAGGAACAGGCGGCGGGGCCCATGCGCGCTGCTGCTGCCGCCGGCTCCGCCCCGACGCTGGGAAGGGCGGGCGTGAGGCGGCAGCCGTGGGAGGGAAGGATGGAGAGATGGATAAAAGGAGGGAGGGGAGGAGGAGAAAGAGATCGAGAGAGGGATAGGTGCGTGAGGGGAGGGATGATGGGGGTGGAGAATGGCGCGGTGTCGGGCTGGCCATGAGGGGGACACGGGGGAGGGATCTCAGGGTGCCGGCTGGGGCTGGCAGCGCAGCGTGTCCCTTTCTACAGCTCACTGGCAGGAGCCTGCTGAGGGTTGGGTTCTGCCCCCGGCGAACAACGACAGGATGAGAGGACATAGACTTAACCTGCACCAGAGAAGGTTTAGGTCCGGCATCAGGAGGAATTTCTTCACAGAAAGAGTTGTTAGATGTTAGAAGGGACTGCCCAGTGGCGTGGTGGAGTCCCTGTTCCTGGAGCTGTCCAAGGAATGACTGGAAGTGGCACTCATCTGGGCTGGGTAACACGGTGGGGATCGGTCATAGGGTGGACTCGATTGTCTCAGAGGTCTTTTCCAACCGAAATTGACTCTGGGATTCCGGGGCCAAAACCACCACAGCTGGGCTGCAGGTGATGGGGAAGATGTGGGTCCGGGCACAGGGAAATGCTTCCCCTCAGTGTGGGAAAGCACTGCCAGTTGTGCCTGTTTTGGGGCCAGGAGGAGGGTGTGAGGGCTGAGCTAGACTGTGAAGGTACTGGGGTTATCTCACAGAATCCCACGATGGCTGACACTGGAAAGGACCACAGAGGGTCACCAGGTCCCAGTTCCCCTCTCCAGCAGGGCCATCCCAGAGCACAGGGCATAGGATTGTGTCCGGTGGGTTCTGGACTATCTCCAGTGAGGGATGCTCCACACCCTCTCTGGATAATCTGTTCAGTGCTTGATCTCTGCACAGGGAAGAAGTTCTTCCTCATGTTCAGCTGGAATTTCCCATGCATCAGTTCCTGCCCGTTCCTCTTGTCCTTTTGCTGGGTACCATGGAGCAGAGCCTGGTCCATCTTCTTAGCACCCCCTCTTTTATATTTATACACATCGATGAGGTACATTTGGGGTTCAGGGATGTGCAAGGTGCTGGGGCTGGTCCAGAGGCAACAGAAGGGATGGAGCTGGCAGGGCCTGCAGTGGCTCTGTGTGTGCTGTAGTGAAGCCAGGGATGTTCCTATCACAGGATGGTGGGGTTGAAAGTGACCTCTGGAGATCACCTGGGCCAACCCCCCCACCAAGACAAGGTCACCTTGAGCAAGTGACATAGGAACATGTCCAGGATGGGTTTTGAATGTCTGAGTATGCAAAAACTCACCAAAGATGTCCTGAAGTTTGTTTGTGCTTTTTTTACTGTGTCTAAGGTACACACCCCTTCTGAGGGGGGTGTCCCAGCCAGAAGGGATGTACCAGGTACCCTCCCACCTCTCTGTAGCAGTACAAGACCAAGAAAGGTGTTTTATTGCAGTCACAGACACGTTTATCTGTGGACAGACCACTTCCATACCCTGTTCACAATGCAAAATTTACCCCTCTAGTTGAGCTTTGAATTTATTAAACCTGATGGGACAGTGCTGCTTTATCAGTAAAAGTTAATTCACACTTTTAAGTGTTTTTCAGTTTAAGGTTCAAGTGTTAACCACAAACTTCTTCCTCCAGGTAAGTGCTTCTGTGAGTGCAAACACCTTCCTGTGCTGTAATAGAGGATTTTTTGGATAGAGTCATTTACCCATATGTTGTTTTTCAATGGCTGACCCTAAAGCACTTCATAATGTGCTTCATGTGCTTTACTGTTTCATTAGCATGGCCAGGAACACACGACTTGATCTTGCTCTCAGTAGGACATGTGGAAATCCCTCCCTGATAATTATGGCATTTGGTGACCGCAGAGCTTACAAGTCTGATTGCTGGTGTTGTTTACTCCTCCAGCAGTGTCACTGCAAGGCAGTTATCCTGGGAGCACTCCTTGCCTTTGCCCAGGGCCATGGGGTGAGGAACATGGAGTGGGGATGTGGATCATGCACCTGGCATTCATAGAGAGCCGTATGTGGGCTGTGCCTGGGCTTAGCCACATTTGCATTGCAAAAACAAATATGAAATGGCCCACTTGATACATTTTCAGAAATGTTCTAAATGAAAGGCATAGTTGAAGCTGTTACACAAGCTGGATTTGATGCATTCTGGTTTTCATTCCATCTGTGAAACACTATAAAGGAAGTATATCATCTACATTTGGGCTGTGGAGATGCCAGCTACCCAGAGTGTTTGGATAAATGACTCTTTGCTAATGTATTGGGTGACTAAGAAAGGCAAGTCTAGGCATGCAGAAATTCCAAGTTGTGAGTTTTAATTTAAAAGATTTGAGGAATTTCTAGTTGTTGTGATGAAAATTTTCAGAGCCTATTGTGAATAACTGATGGTAACCGTAAATGTGCAGAGTCTGGAACAATAGCTCTGAGACGTCAGCATATGCTGTGCCAGATGCTAACAAACTGAACTGGAGTTAAGAACATTGGTGGGGCTGGGGCTCCACGGGTAAGGAGCAAATCATGAAGATGTTGCACAGTAGTCCCTAAAATGGCAAAGAGCATAGTTTTGTGGGTTAATAAACAAAAAATGTGGCAGAAAAATATACAAATTACAGTGATGACAAGGCAAAATGATGTGATATATTATGCTGTCTATAACTCCAGTCCTGTCAAACCTGACAAGTGAATTAGGATGAGGCAGGACAGTCCCTGCATGGCTCACTGCTAATAAACCTCAGGGTGCAAGGAGCGATTTGTTGGCTCTGTATTTAGGCGAGAGAAGGTTCAGTAAAGTGCCAGGAGGTGATCCCTCTTATCCATCCCTGATCTGGGTGACTTTGAAATTCCTGGAGGAAAGATACCTGGAGCATCCCCAAGCAGCTGAGCCTTTCTCACTGCTGTAATAGATGCCATCATCTCACTTTTGTGGTTTTGCCTCTTCCTGATTTTGACTGGTTGTTGCTGCGTGATTTTTGCAAGGCCTGTTTGTTCCTCTTCCCTAGCAGAGCATTTTTCATTACGCCTCTCTAACTAAAAACAAATGGTGGGCTGCATGTGGGAATGCGGCTTGGGAAAACTGGAGATCAAAGAAAGGTCTTGACTCAGTGCTGAGGATCTTGCATGCATTTTCCTTTAACTGCCTCCCATCAAGCTATGCCTTGTGATTTCAATCTCACTGCCTTCACTTTTGTGTCTGAACATTTTGCTTAAAAAGATAAATAAATAAGGGGAGAATGTTTACCCTTCCCCCTTCTCAAACTTTCTGTTTCTTGTCAGTTCTTGGTCTTGCTAATTTTCTGGAAAAATGTAATGGCTCTTGGGAATGCCAGGAAACATTTCACCAGCACAGAGCCCTGATATCCAGCTCTGCCAAACAGAAAAGGACTGAACTGCTTCAGCCCTTGCCAGTTATAGGTTACTGCAGTGTGTCCACAGGGCCTGTCTGCCCTTTCCATGCATCTGAAGGTCACTTGGCCCTCATCACCTCATCAGCAAGTTAGCCAGGGCATCCAGGAAAAAAGCTTCCTCAGACAATGAGAGGAAGGAATATGACCAAGTGGCAGTTCCTCCAGGTCTGATTTCTTGGTTTCAGCTTTTAAAGACTGGTGCGTATCTATTTGTTGGCAAGGGTACCATTTTTTTAAAATCATGAGTGAGGATTTTTGATCCATGTGGTTTTCTTTTTCCACTATATTTTTTGTTCCATTGAGGAAGAAGATGAGGGAAACAGAAAGGGATTTTGCCTAGCTTGGAATTGTTGGGGTTTTAGGGGTGGCTTTTTTGCCTGTAAATGTCAATGGCAAGATGCGTCTGCTGAGAGAAGCCCTAGAGAGCAGCTCTGTGCTACCTGGTACGGATTTGGTTCTGTTTACATCAGCTGGCCTGGCTGTGCTTTGAGATGTGGATGTGAAATAACTGTATCCTTCCTTAACTACTCGTTCTTCTTATTTTAAATATTTTTCTTGGAGTGAAATGATAAATACTTAAGAAATCAGTTGCATTTGGAGACTTCTTCTGAGCTTTGTATGTTTCTTCTGAGAAGATACTGATGCCAAACAGTACTAGACTCTGTTTACAAAATAAACTGGGACCACAACAAAGACGTGAAAGGATAAAGGGTGGGGAAGGGAAGAGTGAGAGATGATGTATTTCTGTTCCTGAAAGCTACATTGCACTTCTGTAGCACCTTTCCTTGCGGTGTTTCAGGGCACAGCTCAATCATTAGTCACAGTTTGTACCAGATTCGGGAGATGAGTGAGGCAATTCCTGTAACCCTTCAGAGGATGAGTCTCAGGGATATGAATAAGCCAGGGAGAAAGGCAGGTCCTTTCTGGAACGGGGTTGTGGCAGCTTGTGCTGGGGATGGTGAATTTGGGCTGGGGCGCCAAGATAATCACTGCAGAGACATGAGGTGGCTTATCAGAATCCTTACAGTGGTTTTGCCATCAAGAAAAAAGCATGAACATAAAAATATGACTACATTGATTAACTTCAGTTTTGAGCTAATCTTCATTCCTGCTGGAAAGGCAAGTAATTCAGTTAGGATTGGGATATCAAGTGTGAAATCTTGATTCTCTTGAAGCCACCAGGTGCATTGCTGTTGACAATTGAAGCCAGACTCTTTCCCAAAAGTAGATATTAATGATAAGGGCAAGAAATTTCATCCAAGTAACTTAACAAATTTGGCATGTTTGAGAGGATGCTGCGGGAGAAGAGCTAAAGGCTCTAGTTATTACCAATATTCCAACTCATATTTTCAGAGAAAAAATATATCTTTTCCTAGCAATGAGTGTATTGACTCTCTCCGGCTCATTGCTCAGCCGGTTACTCTGTTATGACAGGTTGTGCTCAATTCACCAGTGGTTTGTTTTCAGACATCTCAACTCATAGTTATCAGATACAGTAGATTCTTTTTCCCTGCAGTATTTTATGGCTAGAATGTTTGTTTTTAAGTATTAGCATCCCCCTGACTCATGCAGGACCAACCCAACAGCATATCTGTATTATTAAAGCTGCTCATCTTGGAAAAGAAAAGGGTGTGGTGCTCACGAAATAAGAGGCATCAGTCTGTGAGTGGTTTTTGTACCTCCTACACCCAGGGACTGACCCATGAGTACTTGTCACTGGTAATACCACAGCTTGTTGCTGTTGCATGATGTTTTCTAAAAGCAGTAATAAACAGGAAGATAGTTAAACAATGGGCATGGCAGGTGTGATGTTGGTGTGTGCCTTGCGCATGGTTAGAAAGAGTTCAGTAACTCAGAGATGGTGCTCAGGATCAAGAACTCCTGGTGGGGAAGATTCCCCAAGGTAAAACAGCTGCCATATTCGAAAGCATCGTTGGTACAGACCCTTTAGCTGGGCACATTTCTGTATACACACAGAGCTCTGTGAATTCAAGTGACTTCTGGACTCACAAAGATAAGCATTCAGAATAACTGAGATCAGATTTTTAATGAACCATTCATTTAGACTATTTAGCAAAAAAAAAAAAAAACCCAGCAAAAAAAATTACCCTCCTCTGAATTGGTTTGGCTGAAATAGTCACTGAATACTCAAAATGCTCACAAACAACAGTCTCCATTCGCAATATTATGTAGCCTTTACCCCAAGAATTGGACATTTTCCCGCCCTTTTAAAATTATTACTATTCTCTCATCCTTGTGGAGAACATTGTGTTTGGTCATATGAGACAAGGAGAAAGATTAGAAATGTAACTGAATAAATTGATTTTTAAAGCCTTGAACCTCAGTGTTTACAAAATACTCTTAGTGTATGCTCAGTCTCTGGGATTGTGTATAGGTGAAGTTTTGCCATGCGTAAATACAAGCTGAGCAGAATATTACTTTCTGTTTCAGCCTGTCTTTTTGATGGTCAAATCCACCCAGACAAGTGCCCAGGCTGCCGAATTGAATTCTTCGTTATTTGGCTTCTCCTTGTGTGCAAATATGATGCTGTGCTTGGGACAGAGTAAAACTGCTCTTTTGACTGCTTGCTTTTTAATCCTTCCTTCATGTCTCACAAATGCTCCTGGAGCTACTCTGCCATGCAGCATCTGTGAAATCAAGTGACTCGCTGGGTCAACCACAGGCTGTTTCTCCCAGAGCAAACTTCAGGCGAGCACATTCCAGCTGGTGACCTTGGCAAACAGGGAAGTGGGAATGTGTTACGACTTGTTCACACAATCTCTCTCTTTGAGCCACTTGTGCCGAATTTGCTTGGAGGTTGCAGACTTGCAGTTCCCGTTGGTATAACCTGGGACAGATCCCCCTCCCCGCTGTGGGATGGGTTTGCACCGCCAGTTTCCCCCAGTTGCAGGCCCTGACGTGGGCGGAGAACTGGCACAGCTTGCTCTGGTAATGAGAGCAGAAATTGAGAGGAGTTAGGGAAGCGGGGCCCTGCAAGTCTTAGCACTTGTGCACCTCTGTGACTTGCTAAACAAGTGCTCAAAACCCCTGTTTAGTAACTTGACGCTTGGGTATTTTTTCTGTGGAGAGCTGATGCAGGGTTTGGGAAGTAGGTGTGAATTAGGACACACTGGCGCTACACCCTATGAGGAAAGCACTGAGAAAGAACACAAACGTAAAGCATCGTGTGATGAGTAAAGATACTGGGCAGAGGGAAACCCAGCAAGGCCCTAGAATGCAGCTGGGAAAGGATATTCAAGGCACTGTGGGATGGAGATCAGATGTGCAAGCTAGACCAGCCCCCCTGCCTTGTTCTCACAGAGACTGATTCAGTGCTGCTGCTCCCCACCATATTTCATACAAATTCTATTGTGTAATAATTAATATATTTATGACCCTATGTGGCCAAAGCTGCCTGTTCCTATTCCTGTCTCTCCTGGAATTGCCTGGAGTCAGTAAATGTGGCAGATTGGAGCAGGCCTGAGGTTTAGCTACACAAGCTGGACAAGTATCCCGTGAGAAGTGCACTAAATCTTGCATTTTTAACCTTAGATTTTTTTCATCTCTAATGGAGAGTGGCTAAACTCCTGATGCAGGAGCTGTAACACCCAGTTGTGGAAATTATGGTAATCGTGGCATTTCCGTATAACCAAATGGTGGACATGGCTTGCATTGTGTTGGACTGCTGTAACCCTGAGCAAGTGGGTTGAAGTCTAGAGGCTCTTTAGTTTGGAAAAATTTTAAGAAGCTGCAGGATGACTTAGATGGGGGCCTGAAAACATCATGGGAAGGAATCTGAACTGCTGAGATGGGGAGAGCTTAAAATGAAGTGACGGCTGTCAGGGTTGGAACTGGGATGAGATCTGAACTCTGCCTTCCCAGTCACACCCACTGAGTTACATTCCTGCAAGAAGGGCGAGTGAAAGGAGGGGAAGTGAAGGGCTGCACAGAGCAGGTGCCAGCAATGGCCTCTGGTTCCTGCTGGCAGGAGCAGAGCTGGTCTCTGGAGCTGGGACAGACGTATGGCATTTGAGGAGCCTCCAGGAGAGCCTGACAGAGCTGTCAAGTGGGAACGTGTCACACACAATGCAGATGCTTGGCAGGCTCTGGCTTATGGAAACTTGTGGATGGTTTTTCCCCTCATATGCACTTCAGACATAGCCAGATCCAAGAGAGTTTTTCTGGGGAAAAGGAACTAGTGAAATGCATAACAAAGGAAAAAGCTGTACTGTCAAGAGAGCTCACAATCAAGCAGGACAGAGCCTGGCCTCATTATTTTGCTGTGTCCCATATTTATCTTCCATTTATTCCTTTCCTGGACACTTCATCTGATCATCATGTAAGCCTGATGTGACAAGCTCACCCCTGCACTATGATGTTTCAGTTAGTTAATCAGCATGTGGAAATCAGTGAAACTTTTGGTAAAATCTTCAGTGAAATCTTAATCTACCTTAGAACTTAAGTGCTGAGGCAGCTCTTTTGCTGTTCTGTTGTTCCAGGGAATTGATCCCACATCTAAGGAAAGAGGGATGATTATTTTTCAAGCTTTTTTAAATTTTTTTTTCTTGTTAACAAATCTACTGTGAAGTTCAGGAATGGGTAAAACTTCCCAGCAGTCACAGTAAGAAAAGTCACAACTGAGCTAAGTTCTTTTATTTGGCTGTGAACTTTCCAAAAGCTCAGGGTGGTTACTTACATCAAATGCACAAAGTGAGAATTCCTGTCTTTATAGACTTACAACTAAGAGCAGGATTTTTTTATTTTCCTACACTCAGCTCGGAGCTGGGGAAAGCCCAAGTTGATCCTGACTTCTGACAGCTGTATAATTACAATCAGCAGCAGTTGCTGCCATAAGATACTGGGGCTAAACAGGAATTAGTGTTGCATATTTATCCAGAGGATGAAAATATCTACAAATATCTATAAATATACTCAGTTATTATTAGAAGTATATAAATCTTCTAGTGCTTGGGTGTCCCAGATATCAACTGATGGAAGGGAAACCTCCTCTTGCAAATGAGTTGCTGGGTAATTTTTTGCCACAAGTTTTGCTTCTTCAGGGCAGTTTTCATGGACAGGGTGCTCATTTCAGCTCAACTATTCATCTCATCTTTCACAAAACTTATTTCACAAGTGTAAATATTTGTGGCAACTTGCCTATGTTGCGTGACCTTTACACAATAATAGAAAAGCTCTGGAAGGCTGCCGATGTTTTAAGGCACATTCTTTAACAAAACTAATTAATCTAGCACTCAACCAATGGTTATGTACATTTTTATTTATTTTTTTTTAGGAAAACTACATTTGTTAACCCAAAATACTAGGTGGTTTATTTAAGCAAATAAATGATATTGCAGGAATTGAATAATCTTACAAGTAAATGTAAAAGTCTTTTAAAGGGAGTATCACCTCCTCTCAGCACTCACAGGGTCCCTCTACCTGGCTTTGGGCCTCGCAAAAGTTAACACAGAGCTATAAAACTGAAGCCTTTAGAACAGCTCAAAGCTCAGTACTTGCTTTCACAAAATTTATAGCAAAAACCAACTGAATTACTTAGTAATGATCTAAAACTTCACCCTACCTTTTGCTGAGAGTCAATTTGTAATATTGCTGCAGTAAAAACCAGAAATCACACTTATTTTTAAGGGCAGGCTGGACCTCAACACATAATTCTTTTAGACTTGTATAGACATTATTTCACTTATAGTAATGCTTAAAAACCTTAATCTGTAGATTAAAAAAAGGTTAAGGCTGCAAAGTTTAACCTGAATGAATGGACTAGAAGAGAGTAGATAGAAAGCTCAGGATATGAGCACTAAATTTAACAGCTCTGTAGTTTCAGGTTGATACTGTGCTGGAGAGTTTGGCAGATACCAGGACTACAACACTGGGGAAAAAAAGGTGATTATTGCTGGTGTGTGTCAGACTTCTGGATATTAGTATTAGCCACCGTGAAAGTCTGGAATGGGAGAGGGGGAAGTCCTGAGCACTAACCTGGACTAAATTGTGAGTTGGTAGAAAAGGTTATAAGAACCAAGCACAAGAGATGTGGCAAATGCAACAGAAGCGGTGACATGTTCCAGCTTTCTGACCCTACATAGCACTGAAATTTCAGGGTGAGTGAAGTTCCCCAGGAGACTTATGCTGAAATTGATCTGGAACCAACATACTGAGTGTTCCAGACTTGTGTGCAGCCAACAGAGGTTCCTCTGTCCTTTGGGCACTGGTCAAGAATCCCGTATGAGGGGAGAAAACATCACAGAGAGAGACAAGAGATTCTGGGGCCAGAAGGGACAACCAGGGGGGAAGAAAACATTGGAAGGAAGGGAGAATTTGAGGGTGGCTTTGGACAATGGGTAGGACAGATGAAGTATGAGAAAAAAGCAGGGAATTTTGGTAAAAGGTTCCTTGGCTGATTGGTTGAATTTATGCTGGAGAGAAACTGGCCTTAGGTCAAGTCTGCAGTGCTTTTATGTGACTGCTCTCCCTCTGAGCATCCCAGAATGACAGCTGGGACAAGCACTTCGGCCTGTAGGCAGCAAACAAGAAAGGCATAAGAAATGTCCCTTCCAAGGGTAGTTCCCCAGTATATCCTTTACATACCTGTTCAGGAGTTGAGTCTTTTTTCCCCTTGGGCCCCTCTCTTAGGAGGTGAATAGGAAGTGCACCCACTTCCCTGTATCTGCAATTTTGTTTGAAAATGCTGCATCATCAGTTGTGGCACTTTTCTTGAGCTCATTTATTATATGGAAACTCTCTGGCTGTCCTTGGAGCAGAGCCATGTGCTACCAGGCCCTTGAAAATACATGTTGATTAAATATGTAGGTCAGAAAGCACGTCCCAATTTATTTAGTAGATGGGAGTTTTGTTGCCTAGTGCTCTATCATTGGAGCTGCTGATCAGTTGAAAGTAATATGGTAATAGCTTTGTCTTAGCTCAGAGATTAAGGAACGCCACCAGGTATTGCTTCCCAAAGGGCAGGTGCAGGTCATATAGGGATAGAACTCAGGGGAATGGCCTTAAGATGGAGGAAGGCAGGGTTAGATAAGGAATTAGGAAGAAATTCTTCCCTCTGAGGGTGGTCAGGCCCTGGTACAGGACGCCCAGAGAAGCTGTGGCTGCCCCATCCCTGAAAGAATCCAAGGCTAGGTTGGACAGGGCTTGGAGCACCCTAGGCTAGTGGAAGGTGTCCCTGTCTGTGGCAGGGGGTGGAATGAGATGGGCTTTAAGGTCCTTTCCCACGCAAACAATTCTGAGATTCTATGACTTAGTGGCATTAATAAATAAAAATACCTACCAGGGGATAAGGATGAGGAGTGCCCTGAGAGAAGATTTGCTAACAAGCAGCAGTCTTCAGAATCTCTCTCTGTTCTATAAACTGGCCAAACATAAACCAAAGTACTTCTCCACAGTCATATCAAACCAAAAAATAAGCCTGAAATCCTACTGACGATTGTTGCCCCCAAGCCTTCATTATGGCCCTATTTTCTTCCTCATCTTCCAGCCCTGAAGCAATTGGCCAGGGAGCTCCTCCTGGCTGGCTGGTTTGTGCTGACTGTCCTCCCCAGTTGTGCTCTCTGTAGCAGCCTCACACAACACTGAGTGAAATTAAAAATATGTCTGGGGCTGACTGAATCCTTCCTCATTAGCTCAGTCGGCAGCAGATTTCAGAGCTAGATTTGCAGCAAACACTTACTAGATTTTGTGTCTTCTGGGGATAGCTATTTTTTTTCATCATCAGATTCCATGACTTAGCAGCATCATTAGCTATTATTATTATTGTTGTTGTTGTTATTATTATTGTTACATATATACTCCATTCAAAAGCTGCTTTTAAATTTTTTTAAGCCTGCTTAATCTAGGAGACTTTCTTTTCTCATTTACAGGGGAGTTTCACACAGTCCTTCTGACAAGTGCAAGATAGCCAGTGGGAATGAGACCTGTAATTAATGCATTGAATGCTCAGTGCAAGCAAAAGGCTCTTGGATGAAGAAGCTCTTCTGGCTCTGTCAGGCATATAACAAGAGGACAAACACTGTTAGTTGGAACGGTGGAATCTGTGATATGTGATACATTTAATGCAAGGTATTGAGGACAGGAGGGAAAATTATGTCTTTCCCTATTCCCCTGAATTTTCAACAGTCACATGTCCTTGATTCTGCACTTTCTCAGTGAGAACTGATTTGCTGGCTTCTAGGAACAAAAATTAATTGAGCCCAGTGTCCTGCCCCTTTTGTAGGTGTGCATGTGTTGAGGGGGTGATGTGTTAAAAGGGAGCAGTGAGAGCCTGAACTGTGGGAGGTCCAGATTCAGCTGAGGGGGTGGGGGGCCGGCAGTACCAGTTACAGATTTTATGAATGTGGTCACATATCCTCATTGTGCTTTGGCTTGGCATCCATGAAAATAACTTCACGGATTCTGTGGTAAAATAAAAGCCCCTTGGGTGCTGCAGTATTAGGGTGTCTTGCTGGTTTGTCACAAAATGTTAAGGGTGGTGGAAGCCTGGAGCGGGGATGGTTGTCCCTCTCCATTAAGTTCTTCTTTTATGTAGTACTACTTGTTTCTCAGCTCTCTGGCTACAATGGTACCTGCCATTTCTTGCAATTTACTTTGCAGGCGGTTTTCCAACTGCCTCGTGTTCTTGGATCAGATACAATCTCTTTTGATTCCTGTTGTCCTTTTGTCTTTGCTCACTTGGCTCTAAACATTCTGTTCCCTGAACATGGGCCCAGGTCCTCCACTCTCCCATGCTGCACCAAACCAAACACTGCTTCTGAAGCAATTAGTTAGGAAGCATTGGCACACACAAGGGGAATTAGGACTCTTGAGAATTTTTTCCCAAGTTTTGTCAAGGATTCTGTACCTCTTTTCCCAGATCTTCCCGTATTAGTTCCAGGACTGAGTGACTACACTTTGAGTGGTGATAGCACACATTGTATTTCCAGTTACCTGATCATCCTTCACTGCCTTGTAGTCACAGCACAAGCCACACCACCAGTGAAGCTGCCTGGCTCCTGCTGAACTCAGCTGGATGGATATCCCAAAAGCCAGGTATGTCCAGATAGCCGTGTTCCCAGGGCAGATAGAAACCTTACTTACTTGGTCATAAGACACTCAAAACATGGAGTGAAGACTGGGGTGTCACTGGTACAGAAAGGTGCCAAGTCTGCAGCAGGGCTGGCTCTCGAATCTGGAGGTAGTGTAACTTTTCTCTAGTCTCTGTCAGCCTCCTTTGGGCTGAATTCTTTTGGGAGCCTCTCTCCTGGGGAGTCTCACTTATCTCAGTTCTTATTATTCGAAGAAAACTCCCAGGTTCATTAAAATCTGTTTTCTCGTGTTTATTGAAGGATCCTTACAAAACTTGGCAGGTCTGTCCAGACTAACTGCACAAGCCTAAATCACCACAGCCGGGCTCATCTCGTTCTGATGATACAAAATGGCCTCGAACCACGCAGTCTTTTCACCTTCATACTAATTTTTAACTTATTAACTACAGACACGTGTATTGTTATTATATCTTAACAAATAAGTTTTCTATATCTACTCACGTAATTAAAAGTGCGACTAACTCTAAACCAATCATTCTCCGTGCTTCTAAAAACTGCAGAAGCATGGAGAAGAAGGAAGAAGGATTAAAAACTACACCCTTTTTCCTCCATCTTTACTCCATGTGTGAAACCCTTCTAAAATCTATATTTTCACCTCAGTGATATATTAAACCTTTTTCTACTTTCTACTTAATTTCTTACAAATTTTGGTTTATTCAGGGATATTTGGAAGCCTTTCTGTCAATATTATATAGTATTGATGTATTTTTTAAAGAATTGAATAGACAGAGAAATGTCTCTACATTTCTGGACTCCTACAGGTAGGACCTCTTTGAATGGTTTCCTAGTGGAGTTTGCCAGAAAGAAGGAAAGAAGTTACTTTCTTGATGTAAAAGCTGCTTTTCTATTACCACTCCTGTTCTCCAGGGAACAGTGGAAGTGGCAAAAAATGAAAAATAATTAAGGTCTGAACAAAAATGAAAACTGTCCCAAAGTCTTTGGCATTATTTTGTCACAGCTTTATTCAGACTGAGCTCCTCTCCTATTTTATTGTTATATTCTGTGTAAAAAAGGGACAACCTCAGAAATTTATTTGGGCTAAAATGCCGTTTTCAGTTACACTGTGTCACTTTGGTCCTCATCAGCACCTACCTGTCCTGGAAGTGGTTTGCATTCACCCAGCTGCTCTTTCCTTGGCTTTATGGCAGATGTTGCACCACTATCTCAGTCTCAGGCAAAAAAAACCCAAAAAACAACAACAAAAACCCAAACCACAAACAAACACAATAAGACACACACACATAGGCACACAAAGAGAAGTAACTCTCAAGGCCACTTTGTATGGGGTTTGGAACAACCTGGTCCATTGGAAGGTGTCCCTGCCCATGGCAGGGGGTGGAACTGAGTGAGCTTCAAGGTCCTTTCCAACCCAAACCATTCTGGGATCCAGCAGAAGTAATCTGACTGATGAGATGGGGCTGTGAACAGGCTTTGCTCTTCTCTCCTGGATTATGCCAGAATTTACACGAGTTGAAGTGTTTCCCTACGCAGGTCAGGGCCTGGTTAGGTCTGTTCAAAACTACAGCAGATCCTATCCAAAAATTATTTACTTGAAGTTGTATTTAGCCTTAACATCCTGAAAATATTTGGCATTTCTGGTCTCTTAATATTGCTGAGAGAGGAGGAAAATTATTAACCCTATTTTGTAAATGGCTAAAGCTGCAGAGATTGGCTGGAGTGGAGCAGGGACTCTAATCCCTAATTCTAAATTCTCTATTAAAACCCTAATCCCTGGACTATCCTTCTGCTTCAGGCAGCATTTGGGATGGATGGTGTATAATTTATCTAAAGTGATGCACCTGCTACTGCTTAAAGCCAGTTATTTTCCTTCTGTCCCTGTGTCAAAGTTGCTTCTTCAATTACCAAATTAATTTTTTGCTGGAGTGATTAATAAATGCATCTGCTTGCATTTTGTAGGTCTCTGTCTGAGTCCAGTTCAAATAGTTCAACAAATTCCATGTAGACTCGCCGTATCTTGGGACTGATAAAGGTTGATACCTGGACTGCTTAAAGGAGAAAAATCTGAGCATGTGGTTTCCAGCATTCATTGGCTGGTGAGAATCAAAACCTTTCCTCATTTGCCCAAGGATCCTAATGTTTTTGCAATAAATTCTTATGGAAAAGGCAGAAAAATGCAGATATTTCACAGAGAATATAGATAGAAAAGAACAGCAGGATGGGGGGAAGTGTGGAAGTAGGTCAGATACATGGCAGACAAAAAAAAAAAATCATTATGATTAGGAGAGATTAGGGAAGGCAAGAGCAAACAGCATCAAAGGAATCCAATTTATCAAGCCATTTAAACAAGACCATTCCTTGCAAAGCAAGTTCTCTATACTGTGCTCAGATTTGGAGAAAAATGAGAGGAGGATGTCCCACACTGTGTGTTTAGTTTAATATCTGGTCTTCTCTACAGCCAGCCATGGAGGACTGAAGAAACCTTTTTTATTGTCATGAGAATAAACACTGCAGAACACTTACCCACCTTCCTTGCTTGAGTTCTTTTAGATTTCTCATTTCTTAAGCTGCAATTCCCAGTTAGTTGTGTAGGTGAAGGATGTGGCCAGGGTAATGGCAGTGCTTGCTGGCAGCTCTCAGTCACTGCTTCAGCATCAGGTGCTTTACATGAAATAAGGTTGCATATAAAAAGCAATTTGTAAGGGTGAAGTTATTTCACCTGAGGATATTAGGAACTTGGCAATAACAAGTAGATTCGTTGCTTAATTTTTCGGCAACTAGGAGCCTGGGAAGTGTGACCAACATCCAACTAAAGGACTTGGTGTCCTTTTTCTCTCTTTTTTTTCCTAGTTTTGATGAGCTTATCACTCTCTACAATTCCCTGAAAGGTGGTTGTAGTCAGGTGGGGGTTGGTCTCTTTCACCAGGCAGCAACTAAGAGAACTAGAGGACACAGTCTCAAGCTGTGTCAAGGAAAATATAGGTTGGATATTAGGAAAAAGTTTTTAACAGAAAGAGTGATAAAGAATGGTCCGTCCAGGAAGGTGGTGGAGTCACCATCCCTGGATGTGTTTAAGAGAAGACTGGATATGGCACTCGGTGCCATGATCTAGTTGAGGTGTTAGGGCATGTGTTGGACGTGATGATCTTGAAGGTCTCTTCCAACCTAGTAAAATAAAAAAAAAAAAATAAAAAAAAAAAAAAAAAAAATCTGTCCCATGTACCATAACAGCAAGGAAATGGATTTTGGATGGGATTTGCTTGCCTCTTTTGTATCAAGGCAGAAATGAATACTGAAAGCTTTAGCTCTGTAAAACAGAACATTCTGCTCCTTCAGCATGATGGAATTTTTTATGTACCAAACAGGCATTAAAAGATAGGCAGTGCTTCTTAATTTGCAAGAGACCCACAGCTTTTTGTAAGACAGGCCCTTTGTGGTGTAAATTCTGTTGGAACCTGAGAATCTGGGGCCTGTTTCTGCACAGCACAATTTTTGTTGAGGTAGAATAACTACATTTTCTTTTATTTCACCAAGCTGGAGTGCTCCTTGCATGTATTAACTGCTTGCTTGGGTCCTCTGGACAAAAAACACAACCTCTGAGCTGTTTGACAGAGCTCTGTCATGTCAAATGTTTCTTAGCTGGAGCAAGCAGTCTGAGAAATTTAAACAAGATGTGGATTTCTCTTAACAGCGGGTTAAATACTGACTGAATGTCTTCCCAAATATCTGACGGCTGCTGCCAGGGGCTGTGGGCTGGTGTGCAGCCTGAATCAAGCCCTGCAGACTTGAATCTGAGCATGGAGAAGGATTGGCATCTTAGAAACTCAGCACCTTTTATGCCACTCATTAGTTTCCTGATCAGGAGGAATTGGGGTATGAAACAAGCTAAAAGTTTCAAGGGGTGGTTGCCTCTACAGCTGAAGCTACAGCTGAGGCATCCTCAGCCTTCTGAGCTGAGAAGTCAATTCTTTCCTGGTGCTTTTGCAGCAACCTGGGGGCAGTACAAGCCCAGACTTTGGTTAATACTTTTATTGCTGACTGGCTGCCACATTATCATTCTGACAGTGTTGCCTTTCAGGTCCAAGCACTGCCAGAACTCTGCTCTTTGTACAGCAGAAGGCTGAGCTTTGATGGAAATAACCTGATTATCCTTTGTTTAGGCAATAAAGTGAGTGCGTTGGGAAAATCTCATCCTAGTTTTGTTTTGGGTCTCTTCCAAAGTTTGGCATAAATGTTGAAGCGAGATATTTCTCTTTTTATCATGATGAAACTCCAGATCTTGATGGTTTCATGCATGCTGAAGGCTTCCTTCAAGTCTTGCTACCACAGCTTTGACTGGTTTAAGTTGGTGTGGAGTTTCTGCCTTCAATAAAATGCTGGTAAATTACACCTGGTAAGATTTTAGTCCCTTATTGCTGTGTGATTTTTGCCTGACAACAGCAGGTAACTCAATCTCAGCACTCTGTGGTCCAGCACCCTGTGAAACCTCAGATATGATATTGCAAGGTTTAGTATTTTAAGCGCTGCTCTGGAGTGCTGGGGATAGATGCAGTCTTATGGTCTGTGGGCTTGGAAGGAAAAGGAGAGCAGCAGTTTCTTATAAATCAGCACACTAGAAACACATTTTAATGAAATAGTCGAGAGGAATAAAGGGAAATTAGGCCTTGCCACAATTGTCTGGATCTTTGGACTCTGTTCCTAAACGCGTTACTAACTCTTGTGCCACCTGTAAGTGCTTTTAAACACTGTGTGCTTGAGATTTCCCATTTACAAAAACACTGGCAATAGTGTAAGAGTTAACTAATGATGAAGAGTACTGCATTGCTTTGAGAGCTGCTGGAAAAAAAGGGCAAGTCTTGCCATTATTATTATTAGTATTGTTCGTCTTTAAGATGTCAGATTACATAAATCTAGGCAGATGCCTTAAAGCATTGGGTGCAGAGGAAAGCTCTCTAAAGGAACAAATTCCATTTTTCTTCGTCTTGGACTAAAATATCATAATTGTACGTGAAGATAGGAAAGCTATTTCTGAAAAGGAAGTACAAAAGGGTAGGAAAGCAGCTAATAAAGCACTAGAAAAAGAAGATATGGGAGACAGATTCATCCAAACTGATAATGAAACATAAATTATTCCCAAACTGGCCTTTTGAGAGTATGCTATAAACATTTAGACATTAAGGGGCTGTGAGACAATGGCTGTTGTTCCCTGAATGCAAATGTAATACTCTGAAGTCTGAGATATTAGCACTTACTGCTCTTCCTTTTTTAGCCTGTATGGATGCTAACTCTGAAACAGAGAGCATGTGAAACTGCAGGCCGCATAGCTTCTCAGTCTTGCCTGAGAAAGTGGCCTGGGAAATTTTAAGGAGGAATTAAAACAATCCTCAGAGACAGAAAACAGCCTTGCAGGTGCTGTTTGTCTGTTCCTTGTTTTCTTTGCAGGAGAAGGTCGGGGGGTGGTGTGCCCCACTGACCAATGATGGTGATGTAGTAGTTTGCAAACCAATAGGAGTTTGCTTTCTGTACTTTCCATGTATCGGTCTATAAAAAAGACCTGAAGTAAAAAACTAAGAGAAATTCTCCTGATTGACTCCTGAGAGAGTCTGTGTCGTTCATTTCGCCGTTCCTAATAGAGCAACAAGCCTGTAAGTCTCAAAAGTGTTTTAAGCATCAGCTGGACACACAAACTCATTTGCCTTTTTCAGGTAATCTTGTCCAACTGATCCATAAACTTTGTTTCAGAGGCTGGAAGCCTTGACTTGACTGTTTCTGTGGGAATTGGAGATCAGGGCTCCTGTGGGGATTCTACAGGGTACTTTTAACCTAATGTGAACATGAACAGAATTATACTGGTACATATACATATACATATGCATATAACATATACATGTTGCTTTGTAATATTATGTGTTACTTATATACATTCTCCTTTCCTTAATCCCGCTTCAGGGCCTCATACAGAACTTTTTAGGCTCTTTCACTGCTGCCACCATTTGTTGCATTGCACTACAACAGCTGTGACATATCTGCTGTATTTTGATGAAATTACTGGAACCAGAATCACCAGTAGTGCAGTTATTCCTTACACAGACGATTTAATTACAGCAGTGAGATGTTACAGGGTTAATTAATTGTTGCTTATTAAGTGCTTTGAGACCTTTGAATGAGAGATGCTACATATGTGCAAAGGATGATTATTAGTTATTAACAGCAATGCTCCCAGCTATTTGGAGGGTAAAAATAATTTAGTTTCGTTATGAAATATTAAATTTGCAGTCTAGTTAGATCCATGGCACATTTCAGGTTGCAAGTGAAAAGCCAAGTACATACTTAGGTAGTGATGCACTGTGCCAAATTTGGCTTGTGGGAGTGGTTCCCATCAGTTCCCATTGGAACAGAAAAGAGCTGGAAATGCAGCAGGTTGCAGAAACTGGAGGAGGGGATGGTGTGGGAGGAGGTTCCTAAGCTTTCAGCAAAGTCAGTAGGTAATGGAAGAGTTTGCAGGAATATTGATGTACAGGCTCTAATTTAATGATTAAGCCGTGGTTATTGAACAGCATTCATTGCCTTCAGAGCCACCTTCTCCTTTTGAAGCTTTTTCCTAAAAATTTTCTCTACCAGCAGCAATCGTAGGCTTGCCTGAACCCATGGACAGTGTATCTGTGTGGAAAATCAGGCTGTCTAAGCTCTGCTATTTATCCTGGCACTTAGGCTGCAGTGCTATGTCTAGAGAGATTCATCAGTTCTCAAAATTTAATAACTCAGTGTGTCAAAATACGAGCTGTTCAATTACTGGAATTCCTTTACTCGTTTCAGAAAGATCTCTCTTCCCTTTGTTCCTTCTTGCCACACTTATTCTTTCTTATATTGAGGAATAAACTTATTTACTGGTGAGAGAGGAGGAAGAGACAGACTTTTGTCCTCATGTTGCTTCCCTTGAAGGAGCACAAAGTGCCTTTTAAGGCTTGTTTCTACACCTGGAAGTTCAGTACTTGTCTCTGTCCCAGAGACGAGCCCACTGACTGGGGGCATTTCTGTGAAGGTTCTGCAATACCTCAGAGAGGAAGGAGGAAAACACAAAATGAGCTCTGTGAATCCTGTGCCAAGCAAAGCTGACTGAAATAATTAAAATTAAAGTCTGTGTCTAGGAAATTATCATGGATATGGATAAGTAGAAGCTCTTCAGGGTGCTGACCCACCATAGAGGGGAGGATTGGTCAAGGTGTGAATGCAGGTGCCTTAACACATCCCCTGAGCTGGGGAATCCGGGCAGTGGGGCTGGCAAGGGTGTGATCTATGGGGGTTAGTGCCCACAGCTCCTGAATTGCATTGGAGGGGCTGCTCAAACATGGATCTAGGTAGGAGAGAACCAAAGGAGTTGCCAGAGGGTGGAATGGACCCCTGCAGCATATTTCTAAATTATTGAACAGTCTAAACCAACCTCTAGATAGAGCTGGAACCCTACAATAGAGTGTCTCCAGCTCCTGCACACCTTAGGTGCTTGGTTTGTGATTTACAATCTTTCCCCAAGTCCCTGTCACAAGGACAGTGTTTTTCTTGCCAGCGAGATGCAGAACTGCCACTTTTCTGCTCAAGTATTCTGTGCCACACATTCTGAGCACCATGAGTCACTCTGCATGGATGGGCTGTGAGCTGCATGCTTAATGCCTCCTAAATTCCTGTAAGCCTTAGTCTTGCTCTGCAGGTGCTGTAGGAATGAGCTTTACATACCTAATGGATTTGTTCAGGAGTCCTGGAGGCAGAACTGCCTGATCAGTGCTGCTGCAGAATACCCAGAAACCCAGAAAAGTGTGTGTGGTCTTCATTTCTGCTTGGATAAAGTCTTCTGGAAGGAAAAACAACAGCAACAACAGCAAAAAAATCACATGTATCTGAGATCCCTAGATGAAAGCACAGCTTTGGAGGATTTATTTGACAGTATTTTGTTGGGTTTTTTTGTTTTTTCATCACTGTGCTGTGCAGTGTCCAGTTTAGGCCTGAATTGTGTCATCTAAGTGAGACAATTTTTAAGAAGTGTGCAAGACTGTCTAAAAGGTTCCTCCCAATTAACTGGCATTATCCTCTAGGAAGTTTTCACCAGTTTTAATGGACCTAGACCTCTTTCTGCTCTCAGTGAGCAAATATCTGTGTCTGTTTTCCAGCTTGATAGTTTTGGGGAGCTTAATTTTGTATGAACTGGCTTTATTATTTTGGTTTTATTTATTATTTTATTATTTATTTTTATGAAATGGCTTTAATTCCATAGAGTGGAATTAAGTCTAAGAGTAAATCCGTTTTCACTTGTGGTTACTAGCTGTGTGTTTTTGTATGGGACACAAGAAGGATTCAGCAAGTCCGATCAGAGAAATTTCCTGGGGTGAAGCCTGTTGCTGTTTTTCTGTATAACAGCTGGTTCTGCTGGGCTATGACTGGGATCTGAGATAGTCATACAACGCTGATGATGATAATAAAAATACCCCACACATCATCAAGTGAGTCAAGGAAAATTCCACCAGAAATACAGTTAAATCTTCATTTATTCTAATGGTGCAGGTAGGGATTTCTGGCTTCAAAAGCAGGAGTAGGGAGGAAGTTAGGGCAAATTCAATTGAATTCCTGCTTACCTTGGGCTGAGATATTGCAAGTGCTGTGTCAAGTAGAGATGTACATTTGTCTCAGTTACTGCAATAGTCCAGAAATGCAAATGCTTTCTTATGCTGCAATTATTTTGACTCTGGAGAATTGTTCTCTTTCCTGTGTTCTGGCTCTTCTGGACTCTGATTGCCTGTCAGATAAGGAATGCTGCTAGGCAAAGGGGAATAGTTTGGTGCCCATCTTTGTGGCTGAAAGAATATTTTATTAAATCTTTCTGGACAGTGTGTTTCAATTTCTATTGCTCCAGGGCTCTGGAATCTGAGCCACTCAGAGAAAAAGGCCTCCTGCTCCTCAAGGTGTCAGGAGTGATCTGAGAGGAAATGAGAGTGGTGGCCAAGGCTTGTGTCCCAGGATTCAGCCATTGATTTTCCCACTGTGAGGGTGTTCAGAGACACAGAAATCCCCATGAGGAGATGCTGGGTAGGTCACGTGAGTCTCCAAAGAAACACAGCCTCAAAAGACAAGGCAAATTAGTTTTCTATTGAGGAGTTACCACATGGTGACTTAGTAAAGCTGATCTATAAAATTTGCAGGATCTGGTTTACTATTTTATTCATTAAACCATTCTATTAATATTCAGCTCTTCCTCATGGTGGGGGAAAGCATCTTCAGCATTATTAGCAGTCTTAGTGTAAAAGGGATCCTTTAGCAAGGTGTTGTAGAAGTCTGTTGTCTCCCTCCTGCTTGAGCCAGCCCCTCCAGCCCAATCTCTTTACTCCCCTGTTTAGTCAGCAGGTTCTAAAACGATAAAAGCACACAGCCCTAAAAATGCTGACTTCTCAAAGTGCTGCACCCTGTCAGTCAGGCACCCAGGAACAGAAGCACTACCAAGATCTTCCTCACAGCAGACTTTAATCTCCTCCTAAAGGCAAACACATAACAGGAAAAATAATTTACAAACAGTGATGCTAAAATTAAAGGCTTAGAAGAAATAATTCCTTATTCAACCTGAAGTAGTTGGCATACAGAAGAAAGAGGAAGAAAGCAAAACCACTCTAGTTTACCCTTTTATGAATATTACATTTTTTAAAGCTTGGATAAATCAGCCTGGTGTATTAACCTTCCAAAATGGTGGAAGGAGTGCAATCTGCTTTTTGTGTCTCACTCCACTCAAGAGTCTTTGCTCACAGGTCTGTCCTGGGGTGACTTTATGATACTGGTATCCCCAAACACCTGGTTTATGTTATATATTAAATTCTGCACCTTTGAGAGCTAGAGAAGTTGAAACTGCTGGAGGCTGATGGGAGTTTTTTCTCCTGGCCAATAACTAACCATTTCTGAGAACTGACAGTGGTTTTGACCATTGAAAAGTGAGATCAACCTGTGAACACCACCTTACGATGTAAGTCCAGCAATTTCTGGCTCACTTTGGTTTCCAGCTTCTGAAGAGGTAACAGGGTTCCAGCTCAGCCTCCTCCCCCCCACCAGGCCGGACAAGGCCGCGGAGGGTGGGGAGCGGGTCCAGGCCAGGCCAGGCTGGTTCCTGACCCGGCTGCAGTTTCTGTCGCTGAACTGAAACCTGACACCATGAACATCTGCAGCTTGAGCAAGACTTTAACTCTTTTACTACCCAGATGAGACTTGCAGATTATTTTTTTTTTTTTCCCAGAGAGAGGGGAAGAGAGAGAGTGATCAACATGTAAAGAGACACCATAAAACCATCAAAGACAGTGAAGAAAGGAATTAAGCTTTCAGAGGGGGAAGAGAAATAAGGAGATGCCTTAATAAGCGGAAATATTTTTCTGTTAAGGTTATGGAGATGGACAATAGTGTTCTGGAAAAAACTCCTTTAATTCATGACAGAGTATATTGGGAGGAATGGAGTATTTCAAAGTGTGGATTTTAAGCAAATGGTGAAGTAGTTGTGGTCCTATGAGATGCTGGAACAGAAAAAGAGAGGTAATAGTTGAAGATTTGTGGCCTTTAAGAGGCAAAGAGAAAACTTCTGTTTCCAGAGAGGCTCACAAAAACATATGAAGAGAACTTTTGCCTTTGAATAACTCATCCTTAAAAATGACATCCCTAGACTCATTGACCCATAACACACCTCAAAGTGATGTGAAATGGGAGGAGTAGACTGATGGCAGAATTTCTGGGCAGCTGGCATCAGAGAAATAGAAAGCCATGAAGAAAATTGTTTTCTTGTGAAAAACTCCATAGATTAGCAGAAGAGGACTTCTTTTTCTCTACACAGACTGATGAAAGGACTATTTCAAAAATTTGGACTGTTTTAACCACTGAAGTTTTTTTGTCTCTATGTTGTCATGTGAACAAGGGAATGGTTGGGTAATTGGGGGGAAAAAGGGTTTCTGGAGGTTTTATTCTGGTTTCTTACTCTTGTAGTTTTTGTGAATAAACTTTGTTTCTTTTAAGTTTTAAGCCTGTTTTGCTCTTGTTCTAATCCATATCTCACAGCAAGAAATAAGTAAGTTTTCTAGTGATTTTTTAGTTACTGCTTTAAAACCACGACAAGGTCACATCTCTACAGTTTTGTACTCCTGGGCAGAACAAACTGTCAGCCCTTTACAGCTGGAATGGGACTAGGTCATGAGGAATGGCTTCTGGTACTGTTTCCTCCAGGAATCCCACAATAATACCATAGTGCTCCTACTATTTTCCATTCCATGAGCTGCTCCAGTTCCCTTGGTCTGGGTTCAGGGCAGTCTGGCAGCTCAGTGGTGGAGAGGAGATCTAAGGCTGCACATCCTGAATGGGTTCCCCAGGAATGCTTGGACTCTCCACATGTATGTGGGACACTCAGCTGTCTGGATTTATTCCATGTGAGACTCCTTCCAGCTGCAGAGAGAAGTAAAAGAACCTGGTTAACATTGATTTAATGTCCAACCTTTTTCTGCCTTTTAGAAAGGCTTTTTCTGTGTAAGTCTGCTCCCTCATTTTCCAGAGTAATTTAATTTTAATTGAAGACTCAATTGTACAGTTGTACAGGTACAATTGAGTACAGGTAATATAGTAATATTCAATGAAAAGGAGCTTTATCAAAGCAGAACAGAACAATATTTTGGGTTTTTTCTGTTTTATTTGCTTTTGTTTTGCCAGTTGTCTGAGGTACCAGGTTTTGCCTTTCCTGCTGCTGCCCTTCACCCTGTGGGCCAGGGCTGTCTATGAACCACTAAATGATGCATCAAGAACATTCTTATCTCTCTGCCTTCAGTGGGAGCTTGTCTTTGATGCATCCTAGCTGAATAGGATAAAATAATCTGTATTCACTGTGGAACACTACAGCCCAAGCCAGAAAAGTAGCCCAGTAAAAACCCAAACAACAAAAACAAATTCACTGATGTTTCTTACCTTCATGACTGCTTGAAGGACCAAAGCTTTTAAAATGTTGTTTAGAGAAGCATTAATAGCACCTGATTCATTCAATAATGCTTCTTTAAACTGTTTTCCTCTTTTCAATACAAAATCTTGGGGTCCTGTACAACGCAAGGTCAGCATTCTTCCATTTCAGAGCTGAGGAAACTGAGGCAAGGGCTGAGTGGATGACTTATGCAAGATCACACAGTGATCACACAGACAACTACAAGATGTTCTGCTTTTGAGCTAATTGATGCAATCTGAAATTCACGTTATTTTCCATAACTGTTCTGGTGTGGGAACTCCAGCCTGCATTGCTGTATTAGTAGAGG